>NC_041389.1:218947362-219022067 GCF_002162155.2 Triticum dicoccoides | reverse complement strand
AAACATGAGAACTAGATCCTACAAATGTAATGCATACAGCAAAATTCGTTTACTCACAATGCATATGTGAATGAATTAATTGTGATCGCGCCAGCATACAGGAACCCTACCCTGGCGATAGGCGGCACAGAAAAGACAACGAGAGCAGAGGAGAGAAACGAGACAAAGAAGAGAGAGACTAACCATATGACGGCCCTGCTTCACCCGGACGTCGACGACGCAGGTCGTCCATCTCCTCCGACGACGGCCGCCGTGACGCACCGCCTCTGATGCCTCCGTGTCTGCCTCAGAATGGTCAGGAGATGAAGCGGTTAGGAGACACGCGGCGGCCACAAATAGACAAGATTCAAGGGGGGTTTGGGCAAAAAAAGTCGCCCACGTGTCACCTTGAAACAGTGCAGGTCGCTGACAGTGGACCCATGCATGCTGGATACGCATGCACTGGAACAGAGTGACTGTATTTGAACCAAATGACAAGTTGTATGACCGAAAAAACGTATTTTCAAAGATCTAGCACTAAACTGTCGACACAAGTTTAGTGACTACAAGTGATATTACCTCTATTATTTATGTGCTATATTTGATATGATATTAATTGCATGTTAAACACGTTGAGGGTTCGTTATTGGAGCAATCTAGGTCACTGAATTGACCTGAATTGATGGCCGAGATCAATTGGATATATCCCTTATCATTTTATATTGGTATATCAATTTAGAAAAGTCAAAATAATCTTGAAGTATTTGGAATCAAACATGATCAGGTATTACATGTGTGAAAAGTAATTCTCAAGAATCAAACATGAACATACACTTGTGTGAAAAGTAATTCTTGAAACTTTTCACACGAGCGTAACACCTGATGATGTTTGATTCCAAAATAATTCAGAATTTTTGACTTCTAAAACTTTCTAAATTATTTTACAGTTCAGGTGCATTGGCACCAAAAGATCCGCGTGGGTATCAAACGCCAAAGATCCACGTGGGTTCAAACGCCACTATATTTGAGCGTAGCGGAGCACACCATTCCGTCTAGTACATCGCAGCGGCGAAGGATTCAGACCTCCTTTGATTTGGAGGAATTTTGTAGGATAGAATTTCTATAGAAAAATTTTGTTTACTGTTCGTAGGAATACAAATCAAATTCTCATTAAGGAATTCTCTATCTCCATATTTCATAGAAAAATAAACATTAGCAAGGACATATCATTTTCTATTCATAGGATTTGAGATGCATGGCATCTTATGTTTACAAGTTTCCTATCCCTATGATATTACTACCCTATGAATCAAAGGAATTCAAAGGATTTTAAATTTGTAAGGAACTTTGGTGGCATCAATAGAGAAACAATAGAATTTTTCCAAGAGGTTTGGATGGTTCCTCGGTAGGATAGTACAAAAACAAATCATTAAAAAATCCTATAGAATTTAATCCTACAAATCACTTTTGAACCAAAGGGGGCCGTTCTGGTGTTCTAGTTTCAAACCATGTGTACTTCTCCTTTGCGAAAAGGATAATACACAAGAAAGGATATTGTGGGATGAATGGACAAAACTCAATTGCATTGCAAATTCTCGCTTATTCACCAGATTACACCGTCCAGCCAGACCCAAAAGGTAAATAACTGTGCACAAATAAGCATCAACCCCCACCCAGCATCCTGACGGAAAAAGAATGGTACATCAAGGGCAAAGCTCCCCTGGCTACAGATGTTTTTTTCTCCACCAAACAGAAGAATGAAAACTAGACATGATAACCTCTAGAGCTCAGTTTGCTGTCTGAATAATATAAAACAAGAGGGCACACAGGGCCGCGTGTGTGGAACATGCCTAATCGGCACGAGACTGGCCAGCTCGGGATGACAGGATGATGCCGACAATGAGACCGTAGAGAGCGAGCGCCTCTGCGAAGATGAGGATGAGGATCATGCCGACAAACAGCTTGGGCTGCTGAGCATTTGCCCTGCAGACAATGATGTTTGATCAGAACGGGGTACAATTTAGGCAAGTTCCAATTGATCCTCCGATGGTAAGGCACGCATGTCAAATCAACAGTATATAGAAGGTAACAGATTTAAATTGCATAATCTTGTACTCCCTCCGTCCGAAAATACTTGTCGGATGAATGGATGTATCTAGACGCAATTTAGTCCTAGATACACTCATTTTCATCCATTTCTCCGACAAGTATTTGGGGACGGAGGGAGTACTTAGCAATTATCAGGTCTTACCCAGGGAGCAACAAACCAGTAGAAAGGAAAGAGCTAACTATAACATTGACAAATACTAAACCCTTAACAAGTTATTAGAATCAGCGTAGCTTAGTTACAAGTTTGGGAGTTTCATTTACAGATAGCAGTATGCATACATATTGCCAAAACTTAACAAGCAGAGAGAATCATACTACTAACTAAACATATAGGACATCACACTAACTAATAAACTACAAAGACCAGAACAAATACAAAGTATACAGTTCAAAGAGTATCATAACTTCATAAGTCCACAAAGGCGGTTCCACTGAAAAATGTTTTTGTCTGGTGAGCAGCATATATAAAGTAAATCCACCATAATAGACCGACTTACACAAAATTCATGGTGAAAGAAGTAATTGACATAACAAAGGCTCATCGTCTATAGTACGTAGGTGAGGGAATAAATTGCCAGTGTCATTTTTCTATATGTCAAGATTGTTTCCTAAGATAATTGGTACAACAAGCATATCATGCCTAGAGAGAAGTGTAGTAATAATAAGAGCTCGTATATGTTCATCCTCAGATTTCAGCTTATTGATGAATTGTTAGTCGAGTCATAAACAACCTAAGTGGATTTGTGTAGAGAATGATCCATGCTGTAACTGAAATTTACTTCTGTTAAGGCTATATTGGAGTATATTGAGACAACCAAATAATGAAACTTGAACAGCGAGCCTACAGAGATTCGAATCTCAAACAGAATCAGGCCAATGAAATTGGGTCAGAACCATCCACCTAAATGCATTCCTTCAAATGCAGCACATGCGCCTGCTAGCTACTACTATGTAGGCACAGGCGTGAGGCATGTGCATTAACAATGCAAATTAGTCATCAACAAACCAACATAGCAGCAAAATCAGTGCGCATAACACAATAAGAGATGATAAATTGAGCTTACCTGACTCCAGCATCACCAACAATGCCGATGGCCATGCCAGCAGCAAGGCCGGCAAGGCCACAGGCGAGCCCGGACGAGAGGTGGGCGTAGCCGTCGAAGAGGTAGTAGGGCTTGGCCTTGGGGTTGATCCCGGTACTGATGATGACGGCGATGATAAGCCCGTAGATACCGAGCACTCCAGCCATGACAACGGGCACGATGGACTTCATGACGAGCTCCGGGCGCATGACTCCCATGGACGCCACGCCGACGCCGCTCTTGGCCGTCCCGTAGGCCGCCCCCATACCTGCAAGGATGGGACACGGAGAGGTCTCGTCAACGATCGCAGGGACTAACCCAGGACCAAAGCGCGCGCTTCGTCTCGCGTGCTAAACGAATCGAATCTACGGAATCGAAGGACCAGCGCGCTAGAAGGGACAACGCTCCGCCGATCCGGGCGGATCAGAGCTCCAATCTTATTCCCGCAAACATATGTAAGCTACACAAAGGCTGGCAAGTTTGAGAGAGATGGGAGAGGGCGTACATGAGAAGACGAGTGCCGCGGCGGCGCCGAGAAAGCCGAAGAAGGGGGCGGTCTCATCGCCGCTGAACACCGACGACATCTTCCTCCTCCTGGTGCTACTGCTGGGATCGGGGTCTGCTCGCTCGTCCACCCAAGCAAGAGCTCGAGCTCGAGCTTTTCTGTTGTCGCTTTGGGATTTGGTTTGGGCTTTTTCACGATCTGATCTGAGGAGGAGGGCGTTGGAGATTGGGGAAGAAGAAGACGGGGTGGGGCGGAATGTTTTTTACTGGACGGTTTTGCCCCTCTGGATGTAGGAGCCGTGTACCCGTGGTTGCCCGGTCAGGAGGGGCACCGGTGCCCTTGTCTGGGTGTAGATTGTAGAATTGGTGTCTCACTGCTCGCGGGCCACGTGGGCGGAGCGTTGCGTGGTTGACGTTGTTCCAGCCTTTCGCGTACCCATGGGTCGTGCTCTACTCATCTACTAGTCGTCTCGTCTCTGGAACACGATTTCTGGCGGCAAGCAGCGGTGAAGTTCGTGGATCGTAGGTCGTGGATCTGTGTCAATATTCGCGAACTGATTTTTCTTTTTGCAGGGTAATATTCGTAAACTGATTTGTGAATATAATTTTGTGTTGTTTATGTGCGTACTGCATTTGTAAATCAAGACGGTATACTTGTAGATGTAGGATCGGGTACCTCTTCGTGTGCCTTCTAAACCGTTGTCGCCCTTCAACCAACATTTCTATAGAAGAAACGGTTAGTTCCAAGGATTGGACCATATCAACAAGAGGAGCAGAGTTATATCCAAGGATTTTACCGAAAAGGTTAGTTCTTCTTGTATATTTGGTCTTGATACATGTTTCCTGTTCTATACCCTTTAATCTCTCTAATACTTTTTGAATTTAGCACTCATGTTTATGTTGCTAGCTATGTGTTTTTGTATTTGCTTGTTTCCTTCGAATATCTCTGTTGTCGGACATATTAAGTCTGTTTAGTACGAGATATTATGATCAGGAATCTTAAAATACAGATAAAAACATATTAGTAACTTTATGTGTTTAAATTATCCTCCCTTGTGTGTGTGTGATTCCTCTCACAATGAATAGGGGCCTTATCTGCTAACCTCCTGCTGCCCGAAACAGGTGTAGAAAGCATTCACAAATACTTAGGCTTCCTTTGGTTTGGAGGAATTTCAAAGGAAAATTATAGGATAGGACTCTTTTAGGATTTTTTTTTCTTCTTTAAAGCCCTTTGGTTCATAGGAATGGATTCCTATTCCTACGTAGGATTGGTTCCTATCCTTCATATTTCAAAGGAAAATAAACATGAGCCTAAACTCAATGGAAATATTCCTATAATGTGAACCAAATGACATCTCTTTTCCTAATCATACTCATAGGATTTGAGATATATGTCATCTCGTTTCCTACAAGTTTCCTATTCCTGTGATAATCCTTTCCTATGAACCAAAGAAAGCCTTAAAGTGATATGCAAATGGAATGGGAGTGTTCCTAACTGATAAGTTGATTTGGTCGGCATTGGACTAGTCAATACATCAAGGGCAAAGCTCCCTTGGCTACAGATGTTTCCCATTATTTTGCTCACATCTAACCTGTTTGATTTCTGGTACACCTATCGGTCCCTTCAAGGACAACAACCAACACGATTGTCCTGGACGTGGCTCATCTTTTTGATGAACCAACCACAACCCTACATCTCTGATCATGATACGCAATTACAACGTTGCATGTCATGACTAGGGAAATGGAATGACAATGAAATCCAATTGGTTGATTTGTCATCATCTTCCTGGTTGACTGGAGAGATAGGGCCCCTTGATTGGGGACCTGACTCGACAGCAACGCCGAACGTAGTGATCAAAGTATATTAGTTGGTGGAGGGAAGATCTGTACTCAGATCGAAGGGAGCAAGTACCCCCGACTCAGAGCTAGTCAAGAAAGCAAGGGTTCTGAGCTCTTATCCCTTCATGGGTAAGAGCAAAAACACGCAGTCCGGGGTTCTAGACTACTTCGATAGAGTCAGTAGCCGTAAACCCCGGATAGGGGAGACATGGCCTTTAGGCCATATCGACCCGATGCCGAAGGACTGTTCCTAGCCTAGGGGAGTGAATCTGAGAGGCGTGACAAGCTTGATGGAGGGAGTACTTGAAATCGTAGTGAAGAGTACAGATCGACCGAAAGGTAGGTTAGGGAGCGGAATAGTTTATAACGGAGAGAGAATTTCCATTAGTGCAATTGTTTAGTTGAATTTCCATTAACAAGGTTAACAAGGAGTGGCCGGTCACTTGAGGGAACGATCGAGGAGACCGAGCTGCATCGGTAGCTTTCTGTTATGTTCTATTCCTTTCCTTTGAAATAGTTGGCAAAGCTAGACTTTATCAAACGAACATGCCTAGTCTTTTCCCTTCTACGCCTTTGGGAAGGGGTTTGGGGGAAACCTTTTGTCCTTCCCTTGCCTTTTCTTTTCAGTAGAAAAGGAAAAGTACAGTTAGCCGGTTTCCAGTTCCTTACCTCACTACTCCGTGTTAACGGAAAACAATAGGAAAAGTTCCTTTCCTTTTTGGCGGTTTAAGTGCAAGGAACTTGCAATAGAGTGCTACTTCATTTTTTCTGGAACACCTTTTAAGGCGGATTCCTTTAGTAAAAGAGGTGTTATGGTACCTCATATTTGCCTTGTGAAAACAAGGCTTCGATAGGTAGGGTCTGGAAGAGGCCTCCCTCATTCTTGCTCGTAAAACAAGTCTCTCTTTCAGTTTTGCTTTTTTTAGGCTTCCTTAATTTTGGGAAATCAAGCTGTTCGACCACATATAGGATCGGTCGCTCGGGAAAACCCATTGTTTCCTGTGTTTTTTTAAGCAAGGAAATATTCCTGATTTTAGGAAAAGTCCCTTGGTGCAAAGCTAGGGTCAACATAAAGTTTCCGACGTTAGGAGGAATTCCCCTTAATACCAAGATTGGATCTCCATGTTTGGGTGCACATGACCCATGCGCGAAGATTGGATCTCCATGTTTGGATCACAATTTCATAGTCAAATGCATGAAAAACAGGGACTTTGGGTAGGCGCGTGATGGATCGTCCGTACAGTCACTTAAATCGGCCAAAAAGGCTTCCTTTGTTTAGTCAAATAGCCTTTTCCCTTTGACCCCTCAGAGGATCAAATCAAGTCCGTCCACTTGAAAGTGAAGTACTTCAGTGAACGATAGTTCATAATGTTGGTCTTATTCAACTTCCCTTCCAGTTTATATAAAAACCTAATGAGATTTATGCTCCAATCTAATGACTGGATTGAGCAGTACTATATACGTGACGCTTAACTTGTTAGTTACGGTTAATGAAATTTAATTAATTAATCATTTTGATTTATTTATTGGTCAACTTCATAATTGGGAATGTTACAAAAATTGTGACATCGAATTCTTTCAATTTAAATGAAATTTATTTCAATATTTTTGTGCATGTAATTTTTTTTGTAACATCCCAAATTTTTAATTTGAAATGTTATACACTAGATCATCATTGCATATCATATTTTGTTGCTTTTGGTTTGATCCTAGAAATTCTAAGCAACTCAAGGACCCTCGGAGAGAGTTGGGGATTTCGTTATTTTCATATTTGAGTTTTCTCAAATTTTGAAAATAGGATCATTTGATTTTATTTATTTAATCTTCAATTATTTCAATTATAAAAATATGAGAGAGGGAATAAAATGACTTTCCCTAAATAAAGAAATATTAAGGATTTAATAAAAAAATCAAATAAGTTTTATTTTGGAGTTTTTGTTATTTTATTTGAATTTAGGAAAAATTGCACATATTCAAAACTGCATTTTAGGGCCATGAAAATGTTCATCTTGTTCTAAGTATTTTATTTAGATGGTGAAAATTTGTTTTGGCATTTTTAGATTTTTATTTATTTATTTAAGGGTTTTTCTTAGTTCGGCGGATTTTTTTTTTAAAAAAAAATAATAATCTCCGCGCCCGACTGGGCCGAAGGCCCAGCCAGGCCAGGCCGGCCCGCGCCGCCGCCGCCTTCCCCGCGCAGCGCCGCCACCGGACAGGAGTCCGAGTCGGACTCCTTTACCCCCGTCGCCTTGCCCCTTCCCCAAGCAGCCCCCCCTCTTAAATACCCCGCGGCCACCACCCCACCCCGCCACCCAGCGCCCCGCAGCAGTAGTAGCCGCAGCCGTCGCCGCCGCTAGTGCCGCCGCCACCGCAGCCCCACCACCCGCACCGTCCCGCCGGAGCCGAGCCGGAGGTAACCGCCGCCGCCGCCGTGGTTCAGTTTTTTTTTAAAAACCGATCCGGTTTTTTTAGAAACCCTAGATTCATTTTTTTAAATAGATCGGTTTTATTTTTTTCTTCCAGTTTATTTATTTAGTGAGCGTTCGCCCGTTCGTTCGTTTTAACGAACAAATTCGCCGTTTAGTTTCAGTTAACGAACGTTCGTTCGTTAATCTGTTCGTCAGTTTTTTCTTTTCTCGGATTTTCCGCGATTATTTCTGATCGCGATTTCTGATCCGATTTTCGTTCTAGTATAACTTTTCGCTTGTTTATTGGAATCAGGCGATTCAAGCGCCTAGAGTTTCATCTCGAAACCCTCTTTCCATTTAACCTACTCAAACAAGATTTTGCTTCTGTAAAATTTGACTTAGATCCAGATTAGTAAACGAAGCTTGTTTCTTTCACCGTTTGACTTTCGTTGCTTCGTTCGATTTGATTCTTTTTGCAAACCGGAGTTCTTAAGTTGAACTTTCTGGTTAGATCTCTTATTTGAGTTTTACCTGTGCATTAGATGAGTACTGATTGTATGCTTGTTTGTTTGCGATAGAGTACCCGGAGTGCGCCCTTGCTACTTTGAATCTCTAGGTTTCGCGAATCATCAGCAAGACAAGTAACACTTTGATCATACCTCTTACTACCTAGTTTTATTGCATTAGATCAACCCTCAAACAATTGCATGATTAGGATCTGTTTAACATGTGGGTTTTGGGAAGTATATGAGGTAGTAACTATTACTTGTTTTATTATCAAACCCTTGGGAGTTACTTCTACGTTTGCTTATATTGCTATACTATGCTACTAGACGTGGATTGGGTGAGTGTATTCATGACAGATATGAGATTGTTAAATTAATGGTTTATTTAAGGTGGCAACTTTAATACACATCTGGGTGGATTGAGGCACCTGGGTATTCCAGCGATTGCCTGTTTTTCTCTATGGACCGCCACCCAGGCTCAAAGGAATCATGAGATTATTCATGCTAGAAACTTCCGTGTGCAGCCACAAGCTACTATGGGCTCTAGCATAGTTTACTAAGTCGTGCGAACTCTTACCGTGGTAGACTAGCAGATGTATGGGATGTAGGTTGGTACTGTCTACCCGATCGTAAGGTGCTAGCGCTTCTGAAAGACTATGTCTCGGTCATCCGTTTCTCAAACATCATGTAGTGCGAGAATCCCAACGGAGGAGATCGAGTCTTGTGAGGAAAAGTGCGCAACCCTCTGCAGAGTGTATAAACTAATCATGATTAGCCGTGTCCCCGGTTATGGACGTTTTGAGTATCTAGTACTTGGATTATCATGTGAATCTCATCATGTTACTTTAATTAATATTATTGGGTTTTAATGATGATGCTTAATTGGGATCGAGGATGCTGTCAACCATTCTCAATATTTAACAACCACCATGATAGTTAGATAAAATTTATTCCTTTGCAGTAGGAAAAAATTGGCTTTATGCAAAACTGTAATCATAGAGCTTTCCACCTGCCATATATGCATGTAGTATAGCTTTATTCTTTCATTACTCTCTATGTGTTACATTGCCAGCATATTCCATGTGCTGACCCGTTTTCGGGCTGCAATGTTCATGTTGCAGACTTTTCAGATGACGAGTAAGGTGCCTATTAGGTCGTGGTTCTATACTTAGTGATGTCGTTGGAGTTGATGGACTCAGTTATCTTCCAAGCCTTCCGCTGTTATCGTTATTAGATGGCCTTAAGCCATGTTTATTGTAATAAGTTCTCTTTTGAGACATTCGATGTAATAAGTGTGTGATTGCTACTCTGTTATAGATCCTTCAAGTACTGTGCGTGTCAGCATTACTGATCCAGGGATGACACTAAAGCACAGAGATCAGACTGTTTAAGGTCTGGTCGCTACAAGATGGTATCAGAGCACACGCTGACTGTAGGACACGACCACTAAGCTAAAGCCCTAGATCACTACTCACTCTTCTCATTTCTGACTCCTCATCCTTTCTATTCTTTTAGGATGGCAGATGCAAGGAACAAGTTCACGCAACCGGATAAAAATACACCCTTTGGACGTCACTTGAAGGAAGTCACTAGATACCTGAACATCGGAGTACCAAGTGTCACCGGGACCTACAATGCCACTTTACCTAAAGAGGAGTGCTGGATGATTCAAGTTCAAGTACCAGGAAGGACGTTCATGCCCGTCACTGAGCCCATAGAGTTTTCCTTTGATGCACCAACCTGGAGTCTAGGAAAGAGCATGGCAGCTCACATCACCATGGGACGCATCGGAGAAGTTTACCACAAGGATCTCAAGGATACAATCTACCAGATTTGTGGGCGCCGAGATGAGCAATGGGAGATGATCAGCACCGGGAAGGATAGATCAATTGCAGCTTTCATCCAGGAGTTAAACCAGCACATTCATCGCCAGGAGAACCAGATGTGCGCAGGCATGATAGACCTGAAGAAAGCCATGACCAAGATCACGGAGCTGGAGGAAGAACTTAAGTCTACACGCGATGGATATGAGGAGGAAATAGCAACACTCGTGGAGAAGAACGATGATCTGAAGAAGAAGCTAAAAGTATTCATGGGATTTCCCGCGACTGGAGGAGAAGACGAAGATTGCACTTGTCCATAGAACTACATCATCATCGACGACACCGACTCGGACCCAGATGATAGCGATGATGACTATGTTGATGAAGCTTCATCGGAGCAGTTTTTCTAGTCGACCTCCATAACAGTAGTAGTATTCCCCCATGTATCTAGTATAGTCCGAGCACTTTTGTAACGATAGTTAGATCGTTGTATGCCCTTGTTTGATTGAATGAAGTGATTTTGTTTGCATTTGTCTCATGAGCATATGGGTAGTGTTTTCTCTCTAGACCTCATTCTATTCTATATTCTCATCTCTTCTAAACCCTCCGATGCCTCCGAGACGTGACAATGGATTTGCTTTCCCACCAGAGCTCACTCAGTTGATCCAGCAGCAGAATGCCTTGATGCAGTTGCTAGTACAGAATCAGAATCAGGGGAACAACAACAACAACCCACCACCACCACCTGTTGATCACTTAACCCGTTTTCTTAGGCTGAATCCGCCGGTGTTCTCCAGTAGCACCGAGCCAATAGTTGCAGATGATTGGCTCTGCAAGACAACAAGGGAGTTGACCACTGCAGGATGCACAGATGCGGAGAGGGTGCATTTTGCCGCACATCAGCTTGAAGGACCCGCAGCATCATGGTGGGAGAATTTCACAACCACTTATCCAATCGACACTATCACATGGGATCAGCTTCAGCAGGCTTTCCGTACTGCCCATGTTTCAGCAGGAGCTATGGCCATGAAGAAGCGTGACTTTCACAACTTGCGCCAAGGAGGACGGACAGTTGGCCAGTATGTGGATGACTTTAGTAAGCTAGCACGTTATGCCCGAGATGACGTTGCTACGGATGCAGCTAAGCAGGAGAAGTTTCTGGAAGGACTGAACGATGAGCTGAGCATGCAGTTGATGGTAGCAACTTTCAACAACTACCAGGAATTGGTAGACCATGCTCTTATGATTGAAGGGAAGCAGCCGCAGATTGAGAACCGCAAGAGGAAGTATGGACAAGGGAAGTACAATTCTGGAGCTCAGCAGAAGCCACGTTTTACCCCGAAATCGGGAGGACATTTCCAGCATACCCATGGAGGAGGTAGCACGCATAATCATAATGGCCCCAAGAATGGTAACGGGAATGGAGGAAGCAACGGCCAGAACCGTACCCACCCATTAACACCAGCCAAGAAAGATCTGAGCCAAGTCATTTGCTATAAGTGTCAAAAGAACGGACATTATGCCAATGAATGTCCTGAAGCCCAGAATGGAAATGGCAATGGAAGCTCAGGGAAGAAGCCGTACCCTTTTAATAGGGGACAGGTGAACCACGTTAACGTGGAGGAGGTTAAAGCTCAGCCAGATGCAGTAATAGGTAAGTTTTTGGTTAAGTCATGTACTACACTCGTTCTTTTTGATACTGGTGCATCACATTCATATATCTCAAGGGGATTTGTGGATAAGTATAAACTGCCAACCCAAGCCCTTAGGTCACCCATGTTAGTAACCTCGCCTGGAGCAGAATATATGGCTAGTCTATGGAGTGATCGGTTACCATTAAGGATTGGTAACTACATGTTTCCCTCGGACCTAATAGTATTGGAATCGCAAGGATTGGATGTGATATTAGGCATGGATTGGTTATCGAAGTATGGAGGGAACATTGAATGCGCCAGTAAGACAATTTTGCTTACAACGCCAAAAGGAAGAAGGATCAAGTATGTATCCCGGCATGAGCCGAAGAGGACACAAGTAAATTCCTTATCAGGAGTTGTGCAGGAGGAAGTACCAGTGGTGAAGGATTTTCCTGACGTATTTCCAAAGGAGTTGCCAGGCATGCCACCGGATAGAGACATTGAGTTTTTGATTGAGCTTTTGCCAGGCACATGGCCAATATCTAAGAGACCATATAGGATATCTGCAAAATATTTGGAAGAGATTAAGAAGCAGATTAAGGAGTTACTGGATAAAGGATATATTCGCCCAAGTTCTTCGCCTTGGGGATCACTAGTACTTCTAGTGGAGAAGGAGGATGGATCATTGAGGATGGTTGTTGATTATCGAGGATTGAATGCAGTAACAATCAAGAACAAGTACCCACTGCCGATGATCAATGATCTGTTTGACCGATTACAAGGAGCTAAGGTATTTTCCAAGATCGATTTGCGATCAGGGTACCATCAGTTGAAGATCTGAGAGCAGGATATACCTAAGACGGCTTTTACCACCAGGTACGGGCTATATGAGTATACCGTTATGTCATTTGGTCTGACCAACGCCCCTACATATTTCATGAACATGATGAACAAGGTGTTTATGGAGTTTCCGGATAAGTTCGTCGTAGTGTTCATTGATGATATTTTGGTCTACTCGAAGAACGAAGAGGAGCATAAGGAGCATTTGCGTTTGGTACTTGAGAAGCTCAGAGAACATCAGTTATATGCCAAGTTCAGCAAATGTGAGTTTTGGTTGAAGGAAGTTGGATTCCTCGGACATGTTATATCCGGAGAAGGAATAGCAGTAGATCCCACCAAGGTTGTCACTGTGACAAATTGGGTAGCACCAACGACAGTTGGAGAGATCCAGAGTTTTCTTGGACTGGCAGGATACTACTAGAGATTCATTGAGAATTTCTTGAAGATTGCGAAGCCCATGACGGAGTTGTTAAAGAAGGATACCAAGTTCAATTGGACTGAGGAATGTGAGGCCAGTTTCCAGGAGTTGAAGAAACGTTTGGTTACATCACCAGTGTTGATTCTGCCAGACCAGAGCAAGGATTATGTGGTGTATTGTGACGCTTCACGTCGAGGACTTGGAGCAGTACTTATGCAGGAGCGAAGAGTTGTTTCGTATGCTTCACGACAGCTGAAACCTCATGAGTTGAATTATGCCACACATGATTTAGAGTTAGCAGCCGTAGTGCATGCATTGAAGACTTGGAGACATTTTCTCATCGGAAGCCATTGTGAAGTGTACACGGATCACAAGAGTTTGAAGTACATTTTCACGCAGAAGGAGTTGAATCTCAAGCAAAGGAGATGGTTGGAGCTCATCAAGGATTATGATATGCGATTACATTATCATCCCGAAAAGGCTAACGTAGTAGCTGATGCGTTGAGCCGTAAGAGCCATGTCAACACACTAATGACCGAAGAGTTACCAAAGGAGTTAGCCGAGGATCTTCGTGAACTATGTTTGGAGATAGCTCCGAGAGGCTACGTTGCGACATTGGAGATTCAGTCTACTTTGATGGATAAGATTAGGGAAGCTCAGAAGACTCACAAGGAGATTGCCTCTATAAAGGAGAAGATGAGCAAGGGAAAAGCTAAAGGATTTTGTGAGGATGAGCACGATACCCTCTGGTTTGAAGACCATGTTTATGTGCCTAATGACCCGGAGATCAGGAAGTTGATTTTACAAGAGGCCCATGATTCACCATATTCGATTCACCCAGGAAATACCAAGATGTATTTGGATTTGAAGGATACTTTCTGGTGGACCGGAATGAAGAAGGATATTGCGGAGTATGTAGCAGTTTGTGATGTATGTTAGAGAGTAAAGGCAGAGCATCAGAAGCCAGCAAGATTGTTACAGCCATTGCCAATACCCGAATGGAAGTGGGATAAGCTAGGCATGGATTTTATTACGGGATTGCCCAGGACTCGTTCAGGATATGACTCGATTTGGGTTGTAGTCGATCGTTTGACGAAGGTAGCTCATTTCATCCCAGTAAAGACTACTTACACCAGTGTTAAGTTGGCTAAGATATACATGACTAGGATCGTACATCTGCATGGAGTTCCGAGGAGCATTGTATCAGACAGAGGAACCCAGTTTACCTCAAAGTTCTGGAATCAGTTGCACGAAACTTTGGGTACCAGGCTAGAGTTCAGTACAACTTTTCACCCGCGGACAGATGGACAGACAGAGAGAGTCAATCAGATTTTGGAGGATATGCTGAGAGCTTGTGCGCTAGATTATAGATCTAGTTGGGACGACAATTTGCCATATGCAGAGTTCTCTTACAATAACAGTTATCAATCCAGTTTGAAGATGGCCCCTTTCGAAGCCTTGTACGGAAGGAGGTGCAGGACCCTATTATCGTGGGATGAAGTTGGAGACCGCTAGTTGTTTGGACCGGATTTGATTAAGGAGTCTGAACAGAAGGTGAAGTTGACTCGCGATAGGCTCAAGGTAGCCCAGTCCAGGCAAAAGAGCTACTCAGATTCTAAATGCAAGGAGACAGTTTACGAAGTCGGAGACCGAGTTTATCTTCGAGTATCTCCACTTCAAGGAGTTAAGCGCTTTGGAGTTAAGGGAAAGTTAGCGCCACGTTTTGTAGGACCATACAAAGTTTTGGAGCGTATGGGAGAAGTTGCCTACAAGTTGGAACTGCCCGAAGGATTGTCAGGAGTTCACGATGTGTTCCACGTTTCCCAGTTGAAGAAGTGCCACGCGGAGATGGCTGATATACCGCTGAGAGATACAGTGCCGCTAGAAGCGATTCAGTTGGACAGTGATTTGACCTACGAGGAGAAACCAGTCAAGATTCTTGAGTATGTCAGCCGAGTCACCCGCAGCAAGGTTATCAAGTTTTGCAAAGTTCAGTGGAGCCACCATACCGAGGATGAAGCCACCTCGGAACGAGAGGAAGATCTGCTGAAGGACCACCCTCACCTATTTTCTAGCCAACCCGAATCTCGAGGGCGAGATTCATTTTAGGGGTAGGTTTGTAACATCCCAAATTTTCAATTTGGAATGTTATACACTAGATCATCATTGCATATCATATTTTATTGCTTTTGGTTTGATCCTAGAAATTCTAAGCAACTCAAGGACCCTCGGAGAGAGTTGGGGATTTCGTAATTTTCATATTTGAGTTTTCTCAAATTTTGAAAATAGGATCATTTGATTTTATTGATTTTATCTTCAATTATTTCATTTATAAAAATATGAGAGAGGGAATAAAATGACTTTCCCTAAATAAAGAAATATTGAGGATTTAAAAAAATCAAATAAGTTTTATTTTGGAGTTTTCGCTATTTTATTTGAATTTAGGAAAAATTGCACATTTTCAAAACTGCATTTTAGGGCCAAGAAAATGTTCATCTTGTTCTAAATATTTTATTTATACGGTGAAAATTTGTTTTGGCATTTTTAGATTTTTATTTATTTTCTTTTGGTTTTTCTTAGTTCGGCGGAATTATTTAAAAAAAAATCTCCGCGCCCGACTGGGCCGAAGGCCCAGCCAGGCCAGGCCGGCCCGCGCCGCCGCTGCCTTCCCCGCGCCGCGCCGCCGCCGGACAGGAGTCCGAGCCAGAGTCCTCTGCCCCCGCCGCCTTGCCCCTTCCCCAAGCAGCCCCCCTCTTAAATACCCCGCCACCGCCACCCCACCCCGCCACCCACCGCCCCGCAGTAGCAGCAGCTGCAGCCGCCACCGCCAGGAGCCGCCGCTGCCGCCGCAGCCTCGCCACCCGCGTCGTCCCGCCGGAGCCCCGTCGGAGCCGAGTCGGAGGTAACCGCCGCCGCCGCCGTGGTTCATTTTTTTTAAAAACCGATTCAGTTTTTTTAGAAACCCTAGATTTGTTTTTTTAAATAGATCGGTTTTATTTTTTTCTTCTGGTTTATTTATTTAGTGAGCGTTCACCCGTTCGTTTGTTTTAACGAACGAATTCGCCGTTTAGTTTCAGTTAACGAGCTCCGTTCGTTAATCTGTTCGTCATTTTTTTCTTTCTCGGATTTTCCGCTATTATTTCTGATCCGATTTTCGTTCTAGTATAACTTTTTGCTCGTTTATGGGAATCAGGCGATTCAAGGGCCTAGAGTTTCGTCTCGAAACCCTCTTTCTGTTTAACCTACTCAAACAAGATTTTGCTTGTGTAAAATTTGACTTAGATCCAGATTAGTAAACGAAGCTTGTTTCTTTCGCCGTTTGACTTTCGTTGCTTCGTTTGATTTGATTCTTTTTGCAAATCGGAGTTCTTAAGTTGAACTTTCTGGTTAGATCTCTTATTTGAGTTTTACCTATGTATTAGATGAGTATTGACTGTATGCTTGTTTGTTTGCGATAGAGTACCCGGAGTGCGCTGCTTGCTACTTCAAATCTCTAGGTTTCGCGGATCATCAGCAAGGCAAGTAACACTTTGATCATACCTCTTTACTACCCAGTTTTATTGCATTAGATCAACCCTCAAACAATTGCATGATTATGATCTGTTTAACATGTGGGTTTTGGGAAGTAGATGAGGTAGTACCTATTACCTGTTTTATTATCAAACCCTTGGGAGTTACTTCTACGTTTGCTTATATTGCTATTCTATGCTAGTAGACGTGGATTGGGTGAGTGTATCCATGACAGATGTGAGATTGTTAAATTAATGGTTTATTTAAGGTGGCAACTTTAATACACATCTGGGTGGATTGAGGCACCTGGGTATTCCAGCGATTGCCTGTTTTTCTCTATGGACCGCCACCCAGGCTCAAAGAGATCATGAGATTATTCATGCTAGAAACTTCCGTGTGCAGCCACAAGCTACTATAGGCTATAACATAGTTGACTAAGTCGTGCGAACTCTTACCGTGGTAGACTAGCAGATGTAGGGGATGTAGGTTGGTACTGTCTACCCGATCGTAAGGTGCTAGCGCTTCTGAAAGACTATGTCTCGGTCATCCGTTTCTCAAACATCATGTAGTGCGAGAATCCCAACGGAGGAGATTGAGTCTGGGGAAAAGTGCGCAAACCTCTGCAGAGTGTATAAACTAATCATGGTTAGCCATGTCCCCGGTTATGGACGTTTTGAGTATCTAGTACTTGGATTATCATGTGAATCTCATCATGTTACTTTAATTAATATTATTGGGTTTTAATGATGATGCTTAATTGGGATTGAGGATGCTGTCAACCATTCTCAATGTTTAACAACCACCATGATAGTTAAATAAAATTTCTTTGTAGTAGGGAAAAATTGGCTTTATGCAAAACTGTAACCATAGAGCTTTCCACCAGCCATATATGCATGTAGTATACCTTTATTCTTTCATTACTCTCTATGTGTTACATTGCCAGCATATTCCATGTGCTGACCCATTTTCGGGCTGCAACATTCATGTTGCAGACTTTTCATACGATGAGTAAGGTGCCTATTAGGTCGTGGTTCTATAGTCAGTGATGCCGTTGGAGTTGATGGACTCACTTATCTTCCAAGCCTTCCGCTGTTATCGTTATTAGATGGCCTTAAGCCATATTTATTGTAATAAGTTCTCTTTTGAGACATTCGATGTAATAAGTGTGTGATTGCTACTCTGTTATAAATCCTTCAAGTATTGTGCATGTCAGCATTACTGATCCAGGGATGACACTAAAGCACAGAGATCAGACTGTTTGAGGTCTGGTCGCTACATTTTTTATGTTAAGTCACTGACACTGTCGGTGTCAAAACCGGCGGATCTCGGGTAGGGGGTCCCGAACTGTGCGTCTAGGCAGATGGTAACAGGAGACGAGGGACACGATGTTTTACCCAGGTTCGGGCCCTCTTGATGGAGGTAAAACCCTACGTCCTGCTTGATTAATATTGATGATGTGTATTACAAGAGTGGATCTACCACGAGATCAAGGAGGCTAAACCCTAGAAGCTAGCCTATGGTATGATTGTTGTAATGGTTGTTGTGTCCTACGGACTAAAGCCCTCCGGTTTATATCGACACCGGAGAGGGCTAGGGTTACACAGAGTCGGTTACAATGGTAGGAGATCTACATATCCGTATTGCCAAGCTTGCCTTCCACGCCAAGGAAAGTCCCATCCGGACACGGGACGAAGTCTTCAATCTTGTATCTTCATAGTCTTGGAGTCCGGCGGACGATGATAGTCCGGCTGTCCGGACACCCCCTAGTCCAGGACTCCCTCAGTAGCCCCTGAACCTGGCTTCAATGACGATGAGTCCGGCGCGCATAATGTTCGGCATTGCAAGGCGGGTTCCTCCTCCGAATAATCCATAGAAGATTGTGAACACCAGGATAGTGTCCGGCTTTGCAAAATAAATTCCACATTCCACCATAGAGAGAATAATATGTACACAGGTTCAATCTACTGACGTATTTTGTGGCATGACGTCACGCCACTACCAAGCGTTTACTTGAATCTTTTTTATTATACCACCTCAGCGCATTTAGCGACGCGGTTTCCTTGGCACGTCTTGTTGAAGCAGAGATCAAGTTCCCCTTATTCCGGGATTCTCATCAATACGGACGTGGGTAACCCAACCGCGCCCGTCGCCACGCCCCCTCTATTGAAGGCGAGTCCCAAACGGTCACGGAGACAGCTCTTGGTATTCTCCCTCTTTATAACGGGACCAAAGCTCGTTTCTTTTCTTCAATCTCCCATCGAATCTTCTCCTTGCTCCAAGTTCCAACACCCAGAGCCCCAGATTCGAGCGCTTCGGACCTTCAACAATGTCCGGCTCCGACCTTCAGGGCCGGTGGATGCCCTCCTCCGTCACGGAGGAGGACGTGCTAAAACTGCGAGAGGCCAAGTACCCGTCTTACGAGATTTCGCACAAGTTGCCCGCCGAAGGGCAGGCCATCCCCACCCCCGAGCCCGGCGAGTATGTCGTCTTTGTATCCCACCTCCGTCGGGGTTTAGGCTTCCCGACGGATCCTTTTGTGAGAGGGCTCATGTTCTACTATGGGTTGGAATTCCACGACTTGGCCCCGGAGTCCATCCTCCATATTTCCGCATTTATTGTCGTCTGCGAAGCCTTCCTCCACGTCACCCCCCACTTCGGCCTGTGGCTGAAGACCTTCAATGTGGAGCCGAAGATGATCGGGGGGCGTCAAGCAGAGTGTGGCGGGGCGGCCGTAAGCAAGAGGGCCGATGCCCCGTGGCCCGAGGGCTCCTTCCAAGAGGAGCTCGGCTTGTGGCAGCGGGAGTGGTTCTATATCACCGCTTCGAAGGGCAGCAGGCAGAAGCCGCCGCCCTTATTCCGCTCGGGACCTCCACGATGGTTGATGTCGTGGGTCAACCAAGGGCTCAACTAGGGGCCGCCAAAGGACGTGCCCCTACTGCAGGTCCGGATTCGAGACCTCCAGGCGAGGGAGATCGATCTGGTAGTGGACATGCAAGTCATGCTGATTAGGCGTCTCCTGCCCTGCAAACGCCGCCCTCTCCGGCTGTGGGAGTTTAATCCGGAAGGACCATGGATTCTTCAACACTTCATGGGTATGACACCCGTGGAGATGTACAAATTATTCTTCGGATCACGAGAGGCGTGTCCGGAATTGACCGAGGACGCCGGCCTAAGCTGCAATCGCCCGGATACACAAGTAAGTAGCTCCGAGTCCGGACATACTGTTTGTTTGCCCTTCTATGATTCGCCTTTTAACCCGTTGCTCCTTAACAGGAGTGGATAGCGCAAGCAAAGCTGATACGGTGTCCGGCCCCCCTCCCAGAGACCGCGCCGGATCCCGTGCTGGTCAGGATGTTGGAGGTTGGGCCTTCAGAAGAAGGCGAAGGGGAAGATAGGGGAGCTACCGCCTCACCCAAGGAGGCGCTTGAAGAAGGGGCAATTGAGAATCCCTCCCTCCAGGGGGAGAAGAGGACCGCCTCCAGAGACCCGGAGGCCAAAGCCCCTAAGCGGGGGAAGAAATCTTCACCAGAGGGTCCTGCGTCCGGGGAGGTCCCGGCGGCACAGTCTCCCCTAAAGAATCAGCCCTCCAGTGAGCCGTAAGTAGAAAGAAGGGAGCTCGGTGATAAGAGACATCCCTATTTGTACTTCTGAGGATAACCGAAGTTTTTACCTTGTAGTTCGGATCTCCGACCTTCTTAGATGAGCTCGTCTTCGGGGGACCTTCGTCCGGAGATGATGGAGAGCGAGACGCCTCCGTCTGCTGCATCGTCGGATAGGGCGGACGAGCCTGAAGTGTCATCACGGAGGGTATCCCCGAGCCCGGCAGAGCCGAAGAGTTCGGCGCCGACTAGTGTTCGGCCGGGGGAGCTGAAGGATCTGCTTGAGAAGGCGTCCATCTCAGAAGATCAACGTGCATTGATGAGTACGATGATTGGAAGGATTTCGTCCGCCGAAAGCGGATTGCATAATGCCGTCAGGAGTTTGCTGGCGGGGTTTGAGGTACGTAAAAATGATGCACCTTTTGACAGTTTTACACATAAAGTGCGCCCTGTATAGATAGTAGCCCCTGAGACTCGGTAGGTTGTCGAAAGCGACAGCATGCCGATGATCAAAATCGCAGGTTTCAATCTTCGCCGTTCCTATGCAGGTGGCGGATCGTCCGGGGGCCAGCCAGACTGATGGAGTTGCTGAACTAAGGCGGCAACTCGACGTTGCGGATGTGGACATCGCGCTAATCAACAGGCGACTTGACGAATCGCAAGGTAAGTTTTTTCTCCGCAGTCACCTAGTAAGGGAGCCGAAGCCCACCTCTTATAATATTTGTGCTTGACGCAGATGGTGCTGCCGCTGTGGAGAGCCTTCGGGCCGAACTTGCTCAAGCCAAGGAGCAAGCCAGAAGGAGTAATGCGGCGGCCTCGAGGGCGGCCGAGGAGTTAGAAGCCAAAAGGGCTGCGCACTGCCGAAGCAGGGAAGAGATGGCCGAAATGGCCGTGAAGTTAAAAGATGCTACCGACCGCAATGAGGCTCTTGAAAAGGAGCGCCTATCGGAGCGAGAAGACCTGGGGAAGGTCACCGCCGAAGCCAAGGATGCCCGTTCTGCAATGCAGGCTATAAAGGAGGAGCTGCGCCAGGCCAGAGACATTGTGGCTGGCAAGCCTTTTCTGCTGCACCATAGGTTTACGGATCCAAAGTATGCCCAACTTGGCCAGCTGTGGGGTCCGGAGGATCCTTATATGGACTTAGCGACAAGTGCGGCGGATGCCGTTGTGCACTTCTGGAGCCAGAATGATCACAAGATGGAAGAGCTATTTTGGCCTCAATTCCATAGTCCGGATCGTTCACTTCCGCTGACCGATCGGTTGGCCGAATGGGCTGAGCTGAATAGGTTGTCCGGGCTTGCCATGACGGATATCGTGACTCATGTCTGGCCGGATAGGCCCAAGCCGAAGAGCTATTTTGGCTTATTGCAGCAATTTCTTGGGGCGGTGCCGCATATCAAGGCGATGAAGCGGTCGGCCTGCATAGAGGGTGCATGGATGGCAATCGCCCGTGTGAAGACACATTGGACGGAGATGGATGCCGCCGCTGTTGCGACCCAGGGTTCGGACGAGAGCCGGTTACCCGCTGAGCACTATTTTGGGGAAGTTCTGCGTGGTGCTCGTATAATAGAGTCGCAGTGCTCGAAAAATGTCACGTTCAAATGAACGTTTTATTTTGTAAAACAATGTTTATGATATAGGCGCTTTTTGTACTTGTGCGTTCAAGTATTGAAATATCTCCTGTGCTGCCGTTTATGTATACGTATGTATAACCTGAAAGATGGCAGTCGTCGGCTTCAGCCCCCACGCACAAGGTGCGGGGGTGTTCACAAAAAATAGCGCATTTTCACACTTAATCCGACGTCTCGGTCCTGTTTAAGGAGGTGGTAGCGTAGCAAACGAGGCAACCGGACTATAATGCTTTACCACTTTCACTTAGCCATTGGAGTTCAAGGGTGGGACTACGATATAGCCCCTGGGGGCACCGCGCTCTCCAAATTCGGGGCGCGTATGTGCCTGACCGGGAAACGCTCCTTCGTCGAAGCGGAGGAATTCTAAACATTCCGGTGGTCGATCGAGTGGTTGACCAGTCTCTCGCTGTATCATGACAGTCAGTTTTCGGCTTTCTCTACTGAGGTGCTCGCCCAGCCGAACTGGGGCACAATCGCAGTAGTTCTCCTGGTGCCGCGTTAGCCGATGATACGGAACATAAGGCAGCAAAACACAGGAGCCGGGCAAACCCAACATTTGACCAAAGACATGATTCGGAGCTGATGCATATAAGGCCTAACTCGAGACGCCGAACACTCCCTAAGGTGTTCGGTCTTTATAATAACGGGAGGAACAATGCCCTAAGCCCCTTGTGTCCAGGTACGGGCGGGGTCCTCTGGCACAGCCGATGCCAAAACATCAGTCTCCTCTCTGGTTATCATGAAAAACCAGGGGATTATAGCAACAAGAGACAGTAAAAAAGGTTTACGCAGGGTCTTAATCTGAAAAGAATCCTTGCAACGGGTCCCTACTGCACGTCTGCGCCTGTATCTCCGTTGTGCCGTTATCCTGGACGGGTGCGCACGGTGTTCATCTGTAAAAAGAGAGGAACTTAGTTTGAAAATAAATCGTGCGAAAAGTGCATAAAAATTAAAATATTAATAAGTTAATAAAGCTGAGCCTATATTAGCTCATTGTTGCTTATATGCCCAGCCCCTTGTGAGGGGGTGTGCGGCTGGGGAGCCCCTAGCTTATTTATGCTGGACTCGTCTAGCTGTGTCCGGCGTCTTTGAATGACCCTCTTAATGAAATGATGCCTCGTGGACCGGGCATTTTGAGTGTAAGAGACGCGTAATGTGGTATTGCATTAAAGCGGACAAAAGCTTTTCGTCCCAATAGTGCTTGATAGCTACTTTTGAATGGGGCGACATGAAAGATTAGCTTTTCGCGTCGGAAGTTGTCCGGTAACCCAAACACAACTTCCAGTAGTAAGGAGCCTGTGCACTTGGCGTAAGGGCCTGGCGTCACCCCTTTAAAGGAAGTGCGGCTATGTCGAATTTTAGTAAGGTCTATCCCCAACCTGCGGATTGTGTTCGGATATAGCAGGTTTAAATCGCTGCCGCCGTCCATTAGGACTTGTGTAAATTGTAGTCCGTCGATTATGGGATCCAATATCAGAGCAGTCCATCCTGCGTTTCGAATGCTTCTGGAATAATCCAGATGGTCGAAAGTGATTGGTTTTGACATCCAACTTCGAGGTTCCGCTGGGGTGGACCGTGCGGCACTTATTTTAACGGGTGCCGCATTGTTTTTCCGTGATATCACGTGGAGTGAGTTTACTATTTTGGCTTCTTGCGGGAAAGTCTTTTGTTTTCCGGTGCTCTGCTGGTGGGGTTCGTCATCGTCCTTGCTTGGCGCATCGAGCCCCTTGTGTTCGGCATTGAGTCTGCCGGACTGCTTAAAAACCCAAGAATCTCGGTGGGTGTGGTTTGCAGGCCTTCCGGAGGTACTGTGGATTTGACATATCCGATCCAAAATTTTGTTTAAGTTGGATAGCTCATCACTGTTGTCCTTAAGAGGCAGTGTTTTGTTGTTTGGCCGCGAGCTTTTGAATCCGGCGTTGACCACCGTATTCTTTGGGCTTTTTTCTTTATTCCGGCGCTGATCCTTTCTGTGCCGTGATTTTTCGTTTCCATCTCTGATCTCGGATGTACTCGGGTCGCTGGTGCTGCATCTTGCTAGCCAGCTGTCCTCCCCCGCGCAAAAGCGGGTCATGAGGCTTGTTAGCACGGCCATTGTCCTCGGCTTCTCTTGGCCGAGGTGTCTGGCGAGCCATTCGTCACGGACGTTGTGTTTAAAAGCTGCTAAGGCTTCCGCGTCTGGACAGTCAACTATTTGGTTCTTTTTGGTAAGGAACCTGTTCCAGAATTTGCGCGCTGACTCTCCGGGCTGTTGAGTTATATGACTTAGATCGTCTGCATCCGGAGGGCGGACATAAGTCCCTTGAAAATTTGCTCTAAACGCGTCCTCGAGCTCTTCCCAACTTCCAACAGTGTTTTTTGGGAGGCTTTTGAGCCAATGCCGAGCTGGCCCTTTGAGCTTGAGGGGTAGATATTTTATGGCGTGGAGATCATCTCCTATAGCCATGTGTATGTGTAGTATGTAATCCTCTATCCAGACTCCAGGGTCTGTTGTTCCGTCGTATGCCTCTATGTTTATGGGTTTGAACCCTGCTGGGAATTCATGATCCAGCACCTCATCGGTGAAACATAGTGGGTGTGCAGTGCCCCTGTATTTGGGTGTGCCGCTGTCTTCGAACACTTGGCGTGCTGTGTTGCTTCCTGGGGCCCTCTTTTCGGCCCGTAAACGGACCTGGCTGGGCCATCTATTTTCCCAGGGTGATGAGTCGGCTTGAGTGCGGCGCCGCTTGTTGCTTTTGGCCTGTCATCTGGTCGTCTATCCGGCCAGGCGGCTTCTTTAATTTTTGACTATGGTGGCTCTATGGATTCCTCGTCAAATTCTGGCAGCAGCTTGCGCTTCGGGTAGCTCTTTGATTGATGGCCATTGCCATATTTGTTTGCGGTCTTGAGTACTTTGCTCCACCTCATTCTGAGTATGTCTTCCGCTGTTTTGAGCTTCCGTTTTTCCTTCTTCAAGCTTCTTGCAGTGGCGACGAGTCTTTTGTGAAGGTTCCTGTGCTCCGGTGGTGTGTCCGGCGTGAGGTCGTCCAGACTGTTGGTTTCGCCGGGAATGGATTGATTATCCGATTCGTCCTGTTCGGACGGTTGCTTGGTTGCATGTTCGTCGTCTACTGGTTTGCCCTGCTCTATTGCTGGGTCATTAGGAATGCTGTTTTTGTCGAGGCGGGGCTTAGGGCGGCGCTTGCGTCGCCGTTTTGGTTGTTTATCGGCGGGATTATCCTTTGCCGCGCCCCGTTGTTCCTCGTTATCGCTTCCTTTTGGGGTATCCACCATATATACGTCATGTGTTGGGGGCGGTCTTCCAGTGCCCTGTAGGCGCTGGTTCTTGATCGTCTCCGGCATCATCGTCCATACCGCCGATGTCCTCGGAGTCGTAGTCTAGCATGTCGGTTAGATCGTCGACAGTGGCTACAAAGTGGGTGGTGGGTGGGCTTTGAATTTCTTCGTCGTCCGCATCCCAACCATCCTGGCCATAGTCCGGCCAGGGCTCTCCGGATAGCGAGAGATGCTTTAGCGAATTTAGGATGTCGCCAAAGGGTGAGTGCCGAAAGATGTCCGCGGCGGTGAACTCCATGATCGGCGCCCAATCGGATTCGATTGGCAGGGGCGCAGGAGGTTCGGAGTCCGGCAGGGAGTCCGGCACCTCAGAGTCACAAGCTTTATAAGGGACAAGGTCAGTGTTCGGCTCCATCGCCGTGGAAGTTGCAGCCCCCGAGGCGGTGTCCAGCCACCCGTCCTCGATCTGCGCAATCGGCTCCGGACTATGGGTCGGAGCGGATTCGTGTGCGGCCTCCAAGGTACTGTCCGGCGGCAGAGTTAGGTCATGCCCATCGAGACAGTACGGCACGCTCGGCTACGGCTCGGATCCATCGAAGATCAAGTCTCCGCGGATATCCGCTGTGAAGTTTAGGCTTCCAAATCTGACCTGACGGCCAGGGGCGTAGCTTTCGATCTGCTCCAGATGGCCAAGCGAATTGGCCCGTAGTGCGAAGCCGCCAAGTACGAAGATCTGTCCGGGGAGGAAAGCCTCACCCTGGACGGTGTTGTTGATTGAAGAAGCCATCAAGCCTATCGGTGACGACACAGAGGAACTCTCAATGAAAGCACCAATGTCCGTGTCAAAACCGGCGGATCTCGGGTAGGGGGTCCCAAACTGTGCGTCTAGGCGGATGGTAACAGGAGACGAGGGACACGATGTTTTACCCAGGTTCGGGCCCTCTTGATGGAGGTAAAACCCTACGTCCTGCTTGATTAATATTGATGATGTGTATTACAAGAGTGGATCTACCACGAGATCAAGGAGGCTAAACCCTAGAAGCTAGCCTATGGTATGATTGTTGTAATGGTTGTTGTGTCCTACGGACTAAAGCCCTCCGGTTTATATAGACACCGGAGAGGCCTAGGGTTACACAGAGTCGGTTACAATGGTAGGATATCTACATATCCGTATCGCCAAGCTTGCCTTCCACGCCAAGGAAAGTCCCATCCAGACACGGGACGAAGTCTTCAATCTTGTATCTTCATAGTCTTGGAGTCCGGCGGACGATGATAGTCCGGCTGTCCGGACACCCCCTAGTCCAGGACTCCCTCAGACACACTGAAACTAAATATTGTCATCTAGTATCTTACAATGAAAAAAATGATGGCAATAGCTAAAAGTGTTGTGTTAAGTTACAAGGTTGAAACTTAATATTGTGACACATAACTGGTTGGTTACTAATCCATGAATCATTTTGATTTATTTTAGTTCAACTTCATAATTAATAATATTATTGTAGATGTGGAATTGTTTTGATTGAAATGAAAATGGTTTTGGTAATTACGTGTATGTAAAAATTCTTGTGTCAAGTGTTTGAC
Source organism: Triticum dicoccoides (assembly GCF_002162155.2). NCBI lineage: Eukaryota > Viridiplantae > Streptophyta > Magnoliopsida > Poales > Poaceae > Triticum > Triticum dicoccoides. The sequence goes on along the minus strand of NC_041389.1, from coordinate 218,995,325 downwards.
ACTGAAACTTATTGTTAGTAGATGACCTAGTGTGCCCTTGGCGCAAATATCAAATGCAACCAAGAAGTTGGGTGAGCTATTTGAAGGTTGTTTTTTCTAAATTATCAGCAAATGACTATGTTCATATTCTGTTTATTTTTGTGTTGTATTAATTAATGATAGATAATGATAAGTGTTTCTACTCGCATCAATTTATGTGTGAGGAAGAATAAAGATGTCATGCTCATGCATAAACATGTGTCATTTATAAAATAGACAGATGACCCGTTGCTTCCATAACGCAAATGCCAAATGCAACCAAGAAGTTAAGAAAACTATATTAAGTTTGTTATGGCTTGTAATATGTATGACATGTTTTTTTACCATGCATAAGCCATCCGATTGAGCAGGTGATAGAGCAAGGTTGGCCCGATCTTCCAATGAGATGGCAAATATCGATTTGGTGGAGCTGACTTTGACAATCCAACTACAACGTGCGACGGCGTCGTACCTTAGCAATCACTAAACCAATTTCTTGGAGGCTCCTGACGATGCCAAAAGCACTAACCGGACCACGAATGTCTATTCCCACAAGCAATCAAAGAACGAGCAAGAATATGATTAAAACAATTTGAATACTGCAAATATAGATGAAGTATTTATAAAAGTGGGCTTCCGATAGCAGTCTTGGCCTGGTTGTTGGACACAAGAAAGGTACACGAAGTTGCAATGGCCAACTTTTAACTAAACAAAACACAAAAAAAGCGCTAGGAGATACTTATATAGGATTAAGTCCCCCTCCAAAAAATGGAATTAAGTTATATAGGATTAAGGGGTGGCAGCTAAGGGGGTGGACGACGTCCCAAGGAAGCCAAAACCTAATGCTAGGTCGTACAAGGCTCATGGCCCCAAGTGGAGGTGACACAACACATTTTGACTTGGATTTTGACTCAGATTCTATAGAAACGTCACACCATTTTTTCTTTGTCTCTATGCTCGGGGGTGTTAGGGCATGTTTCTCCCTTAGTGGTGTTGGTGATTGATGACAATGCATTTGCAGACTAATCGTGTGCATTGAGCATTTCAGATAATCTATCATATGGCACAAGATGATTCGAGCCCCTCGGAGTTTCGAAAGTGAAGATCGTTATTTTCCCGTGTGTTTTTTTCGGTGGACTTGAGTTGTAGGAAAAACCGTGCTATCAAGAGGGGGTCTGCTTTGGAAAGGTTGGGTGGAATCATCACGTACACGCTTTCCTATGCACCCTCTTTGCCTTTCTGCTTCGATGGAGCTTCATCTTCTCTGTCTCGGAAGGGCGGTTGGAGAGCTGACAGCGATAGTACCGCTCCTAGCAACGGTAGTACCGCTTACGGGCGGAACTACCGCCCCCAGTACCGCATGTACTGCCGCTCCTTCTCAGGTCTTGATTTTTCGTGTTGGGTCCAGCGGCAGTCCATCTGGTGTACTTCTGTTGAGTCCCTTTGGCACAGTTGGACGAGCGGCAGTAGGAACGGTAGTACCACTTATAAGGAGTAGTACCGCGCCTACTTCCGCTACCACTACCGCTCATGGCTCTGCTCTTCGTCTTTCCCCTGCTTCTACAACAGTTGTAGGGCACACAAGTACCGGCTATAAGCAGTAGTACCGCCCAACCTGGGTAGTAGTACCGTTGTAGCCGTACTACCGCGATGCCCTATTACCACAGTGCCGTAGTACTCTAACCCCAGCGGTAGTACCGCTGGGGCAAGCGAAGCCGCACTACAGGCTCGTGCCCCTATGGCATTATAATGTACTTTTTAGCACTATCGCTTGGGCAGTAGTACCGCTCCTGGAGCGGTAGTACCGCTTATTTGAGGGCCGCGGGCTGAAAACGATTGTATCCCTTCCCATTATATAAAGGGGGTCTTCTTCCCCAAGAAGACCCACCTCTTCCTCCCCCAAACTCCATCGTTGCTCAAAAATTCTTTTTCGTCCAATCTCTCTCCCTAGCCTATCAAACTTGTTGATTTTCTATGGATTGGTTGAGAGGGCCCCGATCTACAGTTCCACCAAGAGAAATTTGATTCCCCCCACTAATCCTTTGAGGATCTTGTTACTCTTGGGTGTTTGAGCACCCTAGACAGTTGAGGTCATCTCGGAGCCACATTCCATTATGGTGAAGCTTCGTGGTGGTGTTCGAGCCTCCAATTAAGTTGTGGAGATAACACTAACCTTGTTTGTAAAGGTTCGGTTTCCGCCTTCAAGGGAACCACTAGTGGAATCACGACATCATGCATTGCACGAGGGCGCGAGGAGAATACGATGGCCCTAGTGTCTTGTTGGGGAGCATTGTGCCTCCACACCACTCCAACGGTGACATACTTCCCCTCAAAGGGAAGGAACTTCGGTAACACATCCTCGTCTTCATCGGCTTCACTTGTGGTTACTTCTTACCTTTACTTTGTGCAAGCTTTATTTGTGTTGTATCCTTTGCTTTCTTGTGTTGTTGTTATTGCTAGCATCATATAGGTTGCTCACATAGTTGCATATCTAGACAACCTATTTGCTGCTAACCTAATTTGTTAAGAAAAGTTAAAAGTTGGTAGTTGCCTATTCACCCCCCTCTGGTCAACCATATTGATCCTTTCAATTGGTATGTGAGTCTTGTTTCTTTATTAGGGGTTTTACCACCCGAATAGTCTGGTTGACGATGGGGAAAGGGTTGAAGATGTACCTGAGGCCGTGGAGTTGAACTCGATCACCCGAGACGAATAAATGAAGTTATGGCTTCACTTAAGATGTCTACGACGGCCATGGTCAAGTCCATGTTTAAAGAACTCCTTGAGGGGTTGAAAACTTCTACCAAGTGGTTAATCCCACCGCATCAGAGTCCAAGGCCAACTCCGGTAAGGAAGTGGCTAAAGGTACTCAAACTTCCTCCCATCAAGGTAAGAATGGGAAGGGCACCGATGCAACGGTTGCCCCTCCCCCGGTCTATGGAGGACCGATCCCCTCACCTCATATTAACAATATTGTTCCACCTCCTAAGCTTGTGAAGAATGATTTTCCTAATTAGGTTTTTCGTATCTAGTTCATTTGAATCACAACTCAACACATCTTTGGAGAATCATTGAACAAGGCTACTACCTGCATGATCCAAACAACCTCACCCCGAGAGAAGAGGCGGACAATCAATTCAACCACTCCGCCTTGTTCATCCTTCAAGCCATGGTGCCTCCCAAAGAGCTAGCTCACTTGATCCCATTCGCTCATGCAAAAGATTGTTGGGAACATATTATCTCTTTGTGCAAGGGAAGCTCAAGCATTCAATGCTCCAACTTTGAGGTGGTACTTGATGAGGCCGATGAGTTTGTGATGAATGAAGATGAGGATCCTCGTGTTCTCTACCGGAGTTTGACAGCTCTCGCGGTCTTAACAAACAATTTGAATACTGCAAATATAGATGAAGTGATAAAAGTGGGCTTCTGGTAGCAGCCTTGGCCTGGTTGTTGGACACAAGAAAGGTGCATGAAGTTGCAATGGCCAAGTTTTAACTAAACAAAACACAAAAAAGCACTAGGAGATACTTATATAGGATTAAGCCCCCCTCCAAAAAATGGAGTTAAGGTATATAGGATTAAGGGGTGGCAGCTAGGGGGTGGATTATGTCCCAAGGAAGCCAAAACCCAAACCTAGGTCATACAAGGCTCATATTGCCCCAAGAGGAGGTGACACAACACATTTTGACTCAGATTCTACATCAACGTCACACCATTCTTGCTTTATCTCTATGCTCTAGGGTGTTAGGGCATGTTTCTCCCTTAGTGGTTTTGGTGATTGATGACAATGCATTTGCAAACTAATCGTGTGCATTGATCATTTCAAATAATCTATCATATGGCACAAGACGATTCGAGCCCCTCGGAGTTTCAAAAGTAAAGATCGTTATTTACCTGCGTTTCTTTTTCGATGGACTTGAGTCATAGGAAAAGCCATAGTATCAAGAGGGGGTCCGCTTTGGAAAGGTTTGGGTGGAATCATCACATACATGTTTTCCTATGCACCCTTTTGCCTTTCCACTTTGATGGAGCTTCATCTTCTCTGTCGCAGAAGGATGGTTGGAGAGCTGCCAGCGGTAGTACCACTCCTACTAGAGGTAGTACCAATTATGGGTGGAAATACCGCTGCCAGTACTGCATGTACTGCCGCTCCTTCTCAAGTCTCGATTTTTCATGTCGGGTCCAGTGGTAGTCCCTCTGGTATACCTCTTTTGACTCCCTTTGTCCCAGTTGGATGAGCGGCAGTAGGAACAATAGTACCACTTATAAGTGATAGTACCGGGCCTACTTCCGCTGCCACTACCGCTCATGGCTCTGCTCTCCATCTTTCCCCTGTTTCTACAACAGTTGTTGGGCGCACAAGTACCGGCTATAAGCAGTAGTACCGCCCAACCTGGGCGGTAGTACCATTGTAGCCGTACTACCGTGATGCCCTATCACCACAGTGTCGTAGTACTGTAACCCCAGCGGTAGTACCGCTGGGGCGAGCGGAGCGGCACTACCGGCTCGTGCCCCGGTGGCATTATAATGTACTTTCCAGCACTACCGCTTGGGCGGTAGTACCACTCCTGGAGCGGTAGTACCGTTTATTTGAGGGGCCTGGGCTGCAGAACGGTCGTATCCCTTCCCATTATATAAAAGGACCCACCTCTTCCTCCCCCAAACTCCATCATTGCTCAAAGCTTCATTTTCGTCCGATCTCTCTTCCTAGCCTATCAAACTTGTTGGTTTTCTAGGGATTGGTTGAGAGGGCCCCGATCTACACTTCCACCAAGAGAAATTTGATTCCCCCCACTAACCCCTTGCGAATCTTTTAACTATGGGGTGTTTGAGCACCCTAGACGGTTGAGGTCATCTCGGAGCCACATCCCATCGTGGTGAAGCTTCTAGGTGGTGTTGCGAGCCTCCAATTAAGTTGTGGAGATAGCACCAACCTTGTTTGTAAAGGTTCAGTTGCCGCCTTCAAGGGAACCACTAGTGGAAACGACATCATGCATTGCACGAGGGCGCGAGGAGAATACGGTGGCCCTAGTGGCTTGTTGGGGAGCATTGTTCCTCCACACCGCTCCAATGTTGACATAATTCCCCTCACAGGGAAGGAACTTCGGTAACACATCCTCGTCTTTATCAACTTCACTTGTGGTTACTTCTTACCTTTACTTTGTGCAAGCTTTATTTGTGTTGTATCCTTTGCTTGCTTGTGTTGTTGTTATTGCTAGCATCATATAGGTTGCTCACATAGTTGCATATCTAGACAACCTATTTGTTGCTAACCTAATTTGTTAAGAAAATTTAAAAGTTGGTAGTTGCCTATTCACCCCCCTCGGGTCAACCATATCGATCCTTTCAATTGGTATGTGAGGCTCGTTTCTTCATTAGGGGTTTTACCACCGAATAGTCTGGTTGACGATGGGGAAAGGGTTGAAGATGTACCCGAGGCTATGGAGTTGAACTCGATCACCCGAGACGATTAAATGAAGTTATGGCTTCACTTAAGACGTCTATGACGACCATGGTCAAGTCCATGTTTAAAGAACTCCTTGAGGGGTTGAAAACTTCTACCGGTCTATTGCAAGTGGTTAATCCCACCGCATTGTAGTCCAAGGCCAACTCCAGTAAGGAAGCAGCTAAAGGTACTCAATCTTCCTTCCCTCAAGGTAAGAATGGGATGGGCACCGATGCCACGGTTGCCCCCCCCCCCCGACTATGGAGGACCGATCCCCTCACCTCATATTAACAATCTTGTTCCACCTCCTAAGCTTGTGAAGAATGATTTTCCTAATTGAGTTTTTCGTATCAAGACTCATTTGAATCACAGCTCAACACATCTTTGGAGAATCATTTAACAAGGCTGCTACCCGCATGATCCAAACAACCTCATCCCGAGAGAAGAGATGGACAATCAATTCAACCACTCTGCCTTGTTCATCCTTCAAGCCGCGGTGCCTCCCAAAGAGCTAGCTCACTTGAGCCCATTCGCTCATGCAGAAGATTGTTGGGAACATATTATCTCTTTGTACAATGGAAGCTCAAGCATTCAATGCTCCAACTTTGAGGTGGTACTTGATGAGGCCGATGAGTTTGTGATGAATGAAGATGAGGATCCTCGTGAGCTCTACCGAAGTTTGACAACTCTCGTGGTCTTAATCCAAGATCATGGGAGCAAGGATATGGATGATAGTTTGATCAAGCGCAAGTTCCTCAAGACCGTCATGCCTTTTAACAAGGCCATGTCCTCCGTGATCTGTCAAAGACCGGACTTCCATACCTTGTCCTCAAGTGATGTGTTGGATGAGTTTATAGCCATGAAGATCTTGAACAAGACCACCAACAATGTTCTAGCTCTTGTCCAATGGTCAAAGAGAGCCTCACCCAACCTCTCTTTGAAGGACAAGGCAATTCCGAACACACTAAATATGCATATCACGAGCACATGGCTCTTGAATCAAGGCAATTTTGGGGCAACAAGAGAAACTCAAAGCCCAACTTCTCCAAGAACAACTCAGGTGGCTCCAAGGGCAAGCAACATGTGAGAACTTGCTACAATTGTGGCAATGTTAGTCACTTTGTGGTGGATTGCCCCTATGAGAAGAGGGAAGACAATGGTGGCAATCTCATTCACAAAGACAAGGCCAAGTTATTCCCCAACAAGAACAACTTCACCAAGAAGGTGCCACAAAATGGGTTGATGGCGCAAGAAGAGTACATCTCCGATGACGATGATGATGCAAGTGGTGATGGAATGGCAACAGCCTCCGTGGCTGATATGTCTCCAACGTATCTATAATTTTTTATTGTTCCATGATGTTATACTATCATTCTTGGATGTTTTACAATCATTTTATAGCAACTTTATATCATTTTCGGGACTAACCTATTGACACAGTGCCAAGTGCTAGTTGTTGTTTTCTGCTTGTTTTTTACATCGCAGGAAATCAATATCAAACGGAGTCCAAACGTAGCAAAACTTTTGTGGATTTTTTCTGGACCAGAACACACCTGTTGGGCCAAGAAAGTACCTGAGGGAACTCCGAGGGGAGCACAACCAACCAGGGCGTGCCTGGGGGCCCAGGCACGCAGGTGGGTTGTGCCCACCTCGGCTGCCTCCCGCACCGCCTCTTTGCTCTATAAATACCCCAATATTCCAGAAACCCTAGGGAGTCGATGAAAATCAATCCCAGCCACCGCAAGTTCTAGAACCACCAGATCCAATCTAGACACCATCACGGAGGGGTTCATCATCCTCATTGCTGCCTCTCCGAGGATGCGTGAGTAGTTCATTGTAGACCTACGTGTCTGTAGTTAGTAGCTGAAGGAAATATGCCCTAGAGGCAATAATAAAGTTGTTATTTTATATTTCCTTATTCATGATAAATTTTTATTATTCATGCTAGAATTGTACTAATCGATAACTTGATACATGTGTGGATACATAGACAAAACACCGTGTCCCTATAAGCCTCTACTAGACTAGCTCGTTAATCAAAGATGGTTAAGTTTCCTAACCATAGACATGTGTTGTCATTTGATGAACGGGATCACATCACTAGAGAATGATGTGATGGACAAGACCCATCCGTTAGCTTAGCATAATGATCGTTCAGTTTTATTGCTATTGCTTTCTTCTTGTCAAATACATATTCCTCCGACTATGAGATTATGCAACTCCCGGATACCGGAGGAATGCCTTATGTGCTATCAAACGCCACAATGTAACTGGGTGATTATAAAGATGCTCTACAGGTATCTTCGAAGGTGTTTGTTGGGTTGGCATAGATTGAGATTAGGATTTGTCACTCCGAGTATCGAAGAGGTATCTCTGGGCCCTCTCGGTAATGCACATCATAAGAAGCCTTGCAAACAAAGTGACTAATGAGTTAGTTGCAGGATGATGTATTACGAAACAAGTAAAGAGACTTGCGGGTAATGAGATTGAACTAGGTATAAAAATACCGACAATCAAATCTCGGGCAAGTAACATACCATTGGACAAAAGGGAATTACATATGTTGTCATAACGGTTCGACCGATAAAGATCTTCGTAGAATATGTAGGAGGAAATATGGACATCCAGGTTCCACTATTGGTCATTGACTGGGGAGGTGTCTCGGTATGTCTACATAGTTCTCGAACCCGTAGGGTCCGCGCGCTTAAAGTTTGTTGACGGTAGAGTAGTATTGGGATATTTGATGAGTGGCAACCAAATGTTGTTCAGAGTCCTGGATGAGATCCCGGATGCCACCAGGAGTCTCGGAATGGTCGAGAGGTAAAGAATTATATATGGGAAGTCATATTTTGGGTTCCGGAAAAAGGTGCAGTTTTTTCGGTATTGTACCGGGAAGCTTCGAGAAGGTTCCGGAGGAGTCCGGAAGTCCACAAGTGGGTTCACCATGACCCAAGGGCTAGCATGGGCTGCGGGGAGGTGCCTTGGCCTTATTGGGCTAGGCTCACCAAGTCCTCAAAAGCCCATGTGGCTAGGGAAGGCAAAAAAGGAAGGAGTCCTAGTAGGAATAGGATTGGACTTGGAGTCCAAGTCCTCTCCCCCTTAGCTGCGACCTAGGGGGCTTGGAGGGGCTGTTTCCCACGCCCCTCCACCTATATATAGAGGGGAGGGGGCTCCCCAAGAGTACACACCAAGCCCTTGGCACCCCTCTCTCTCCCGTTACTCCATAGTTCCACTGCCTCGTCCTGGCGACGCTTTGCGAAGCGCTGTCGGTGCTCCACCACCACCATGACCACCACGTCGTCGTGTTGGTTGTGATCCAATCTACTTCTCCTCTCCTGCTTGCTGTATCAAGAAGGAGGAGACGTCATCGAGCTGAACGTGTGTAGAACTCGGAGGTGTCGTACGTTCGGTGCTTGACCAGTCGAAACGAGAAGAAGTTCGACTACATCAACCGCGCTGGCAAACGCTTCCGCTTTCGGTCTATGAGGTTAAGTAGGCTTACTCTCCCCCTCTCATTGCTATGCATCTCCTAGATAGATCTTGTGTGAGCGTAGGATTTTTTTTGAAATTGCATGCCACGTTTCCTAACGGTGGCATTCGAGCCAGGTCTATGCGTAGATGATATGCACGAGTAGAACACAAAGAGTTGTGGGCCGTGATAGTCATACTGCTTACCGCCAACGTCTTATTTTGACTCGGCAGTATTGTTGGATGAAGCGGCCCGGACCAACCTTACATGACCACGTTCATGAGACCGGTTCCACCAACAGACATGCAACTAGTTTTGCATAAAGGTGGCTAGCGGGTGTCTGTTTCTCCAACTTTAGTTGATTCGAATTTGATTGCGACCGGTCCTTGTTGAAGGTTGATAAATCACTGTTGTGGTTTTATGCCGTAGGTAAGAACGGTTCTTGGTAGAAGCCCATAGCAGCCACGTAAAACTTGCAACAACAAAGTAGAGGACGTCTAACTTGTTTTTGCAGGGCATGCTTGTGATGTGATATGGTCAAGACATGATGTGATATACGTTGTTGTATGAGATGATCATGTTTTGTAAAAGTTATCGGCAATTGGCAGGAGCCTTATGGTTGTCGCTTTATTGTATGAAATGCAAATGCCATGTAATTGCTTTTCTTCATCACTAAGCGGTAGCGATAGTTGTAGAAGCAATAGTTGTCGAGACAACCACGACGCTAGGATGGAGATCAAGGTGTTGAGCTGGTGACGATGGAGATCATGACGATGCTTTGGAAATGGAGATCAAAAGCACAAGATGATGATGGCCATACCATGTCAAATATTTTGATTGCATGTGATGTTTATCTTTATGCATCTTATTTTTCTTAGTACGGCGAGAGCATTATCCCTTAACTAAATTTCAAGGTATAAATGTTCTCCCCAAGTATGCACCGTTGTGAAAGTTCTTTGTGCTAAGACACCATGTGATGATCGGGTGTGATAGGCTCTACGTTCACATACAACGGGTGCAAGACACTTTTGCACATGCGGAATACTCGGGTTAAACTTGACGAGCCTAGCATGTACAGACATGGCCTCGGAACACTAGAGACCGAAAGGTCAAACGTGGATCATATAGTAGATATGATAAACAGATGTTCGCCATTGATGAATACTCCATCTCAAGTGATGATCGGACATGGTTTAGTTGATTTGAATCACGTATCATTTAGATGACTTGAGGGATGTCTATCTAAGTGGGAGTTCTTAAGTAATATGATTAATTGAACTTAATTTATCATGAACTTAGTCCCGATAGTTTTTGCATATATATGTTGTAGATCAATGGCCCGGGCTACCGTTCCTCTGAATTTTAATGTGTTCCTAGAGAAAGCTAAGTTGAAAGATGATGGTAGCAACTACACGAACTGGGTCCGTAACTTGAGGATTATCCTCATTGCTGCACAGAAGAATTATGTCCTTGATGTACCGCTAGGTGTACCCCCCAGCAACTGCAGACTTGTGAACGCATGGCAGTCGCGTGTTGATGACTACTTGATAGTTCAGTGTGCCATGCTTTACGTCTTAGAATCGGAACTTCAAATACCTTTTGAACGTCATGGAGAATATGAGATGTTCCAAGAGTTGAAGTTAATATTTCAAGCAAATGCCCGAGTTGAGAGATATGAAGTCTCCAACAAGTTCTATAGCTGCAAGATGAGGAGAACAGTTTTGTCAATGAACACATACTTAGAATGTCTGGATATCATACTCACTTAACTCAGCTGGGAGTTAATCTTCCAGATGATAGTGTTATTCACAGAGTTCTCCAATCACTACCACCAAGCTATAAAGGCTTCGTGATGAACTATAATATGCAAGGGATGGAGAAGTCTATTCCTGAGCTCTTCGCAATGCTGAAAGCTGCGGAGGTAGAAATCAAGAAGGAGCATCATGTGTTGATGGTTAACAAGACCACTATTTTCAAGAAAAGGGGCAAGGGAAAGAAGGGGAACTTCAAGAAGAATGGCAAGCAAGTTGCCTCCCGGGAAGAAACCCAAAGTTGGACCTAAGCCTGTACCTGAGTGCTTCTACTGCAAAGGGGTTGGTCAGTGGAATCGGAACTGCCCCAAGTATTTGGTGGATAAGAAGGATGGCAAAGTGAACAAAGGTATATTTGATATACATGTTATTGATGTGTACCTTACCAATGCTCGTAGTAGTCGTCAGTGTCAAAATCGGCAGATCTTGGGTAGGGGATCCCGAACTTTGCGTCTAAGGATCAAAGGTAACAGGAGGCAGGGGACATGATGTTTACCCAGGTTCAGGCCCTCTTCATGGAGGTAATACCATACTTCCTGCTTGATTGACTTTTTTGAGTATAGGGGTTACAAGAGTTTATCTACCTCGAGATCGTGATGGCTAAACCCTAGATGTCTAGCCTGTATGATCGTGATTGCCTCTACGGACTAAACCGTACGGTTTATATAGACACCGGAGGGGACTAGGGTCATACAAAGTCGGTTTACAGATGAAGGAAACTACACCTCCGGATGCCAAGCTTGTCATCCACGCAAAGGAGAGTCCCATCCGGACACGGGGGAAGGCCTTCTGTCTTGTATCTTCATGGCCCATTGATATGTCTCCAACGTATCTATAATTTTTGATTGTTCCATGCTATTATATTACCCCTTTTGGATGTTTATGGGCTTTATTTTACACATTTATATCATTTTTGGGACTAACCTACTAACCGGAGGCCCAGCCCGTATTGCTGTTTTTTTGCCTATTTCAGTATTTCGAAGAAACGGAATATCAAACGGAGTCCAAACGGAATGAAACCTTTGGCATCGTGAATTTTTTGGAAGAATATCATCCTGGAGACTTGGAGTTCAAGTCAGAAGATCCTCGAGGAGGCCAGGAGATAGGCCCCCCCTACTGGGTGCGCCCCCTGTCTCGTGGGCCCCTCGAGCACCTCCCGACTGACTTCTTTCGCCTATATAAGCCTACGTACCCTAAAACCATCGAATAAAAAGATAGATCGGGAGTTCCGCCGCCGCAAGCCTCCGTAGCCACCAAAATCCTCTCAGGAGTCCGTTCCGGCACCCTGCCGGAGGGGGAACCCATCACCGGTGGCCATCTTCATCATCCCGGCGCTCTCCATGACGAGGAGGGAGTAGTTCACCCTCGGGGCTGAGGGTATGTACCAGTAGATATGTGTTTGATCTCTCTCTCTCTCTCTCTCTCTCTCTCTCTCGTGTTCTCTCTATGGCACGATCTTGATGTATCGCGAGCTTTGCTATTATAGTTAGATCTTCTGATGTTTCTCCCCCTCTACTCTCTTGTGATTAATTGAGTTTCCCTCTTGAAGTTATCTTATCGGATTGAGTTTTTATTTGAGAACACTTGATGTATGTCTTGCCGTGTTTATTTGTGGTGACAATGGGATATCACGTGCCACTTGATGTATGTTTTGGTGACCAACTTGCGGGTTCCGCCCATGAACCTATGCATAGGGGTTGGCACACGTTTTCTTGACTCTCCGGTAGAAACTTTGGGGCACTCTTTGAAGTACTTTGTGTTGGTTGGATGAATCTGAGATTGTGTGATGCATATCGTATAATCATGCCCACGGATACTTGAGGTGACAATGGAGTATCTAGGTGACATTAGGGTTTTGGTTGATTTGTGTCTTAAGGTGTTATTCTAGTACGAACTCTTGAATAGATTGATCCGAAAGAATAACTTTGAGGTGGTTTCGTACCCTACGATAATATCTTCGTTTGTTCTCTGCTATTAGTGGCTTTGGAGTGACTCTTTGTTGCATGTTGAGGGATTGTTATATGATCTATCTATGTCATTATTGTTGAGAGAACTTGCACTAGTGAAAGTATGAACCCTAGGCCTTGTTTCCTATCATTGCAATACCGTTTACGCTCACTTTTATCATTAGTAACCTTGATGTTTTTATATTTTCAGATTACAAATACTTATATCTACTATCTATATTACACTTGTATCACCATCTCTTCGCCGAACTAGTGCACCTATACAATTTACCATTGTATTGGGTGTGTTGGGGACACAAGAGACTCTTTGTTATTTGGTTGCAGGGTTGCTTGAGAGAGACCATCTTCATCCTACGCCTCCCACGGATTGATAAACCTTAGGTCATCCACTTGAGGGAAATTTGCTACTGTCCTACAGACCTGTGCACTTGCAGGCCCAACAACGTCTACAAGAAGAAGGTTGTGTAGTAGACATCAAGCTCTTTTCTGGCGCCGTTGTTGGGGTGGTGAGTGCTTGAAGGTATATCTTTAGATCTTGCAATCGAATCTTTTTGTTTCTTGTTTTATCACTAGTTTACTTTATAAAAGAAAACTACAAAAAAATGGAGTTAAGCTTGTCTCATACGCTTCATCTTTTTAATATCTTTTGTGAGTTTGATGGAAAGGAAAATTGTGCTCAAGTGCTAGAAGAAGAGTGCATTAAAATGCTTGGTACTGAATCTTTGAATGATGAGCATGATTGCAATGTTGTTAGTATAAACTCCTTGAATATCCATAGTATTAATGATGGTTGCTCTAGTCATGATGAAAATATCTCTTATGAGCATGTCAACTTTTGTGGAGTGCATGTTTGCATGAACACACCAAATAGAGAAGATATATATTGCAAGAGGCATAACCATTTAGAAACTAAATTGATGCAAGAAAAGTTAAATGGGAGTGCTGAAAATTTACACTTCCTTTGCCGTACTTGTGAACTATGCAATGAGCGTGGTCATCTACATCTCCTATGCAAATTATTTCATGATCGAATCGTGTCCAAAAATTGTGATGATTTGATTTCCCTTGCACATTACAATGAACTTAGTTTACTTTTGGGTTATGAAGAATTGAAACGTTTAATTAAGGACCTTCCAGAATTTGCCCATAAGAAAATCCTTGATTTTGATATAGAGACGATTTATATGTTTTGTGCGGAGAATTGCATTGAAAATCCTTATATTGCCAATTACCTAAAGAAAAGAAAGCAAATAGAAGATGATGAGAATACTAATGAAAGGGAAGAGACTCCCCAATATCCTCCTATTATTTCTTATGATGAATCAGGTAACGAGGAGGAGCTCTCTATTCAACCAATCTCGTCAATAAGGAGCTCAAAGAGGAAGGTTGAACCCACACATAGTGTGAAAAAGAAAAGGAAAAGAAGGGGCAACAAAGGTAAAAAGGGTATCCCTCCCAAATTATGTTGCTCCTACTACTCATTGTGATGATGATAATTGCTATACTATTGGTGCTATCCATACTATTAATGATGAGAGTGATTATGCTTATGATATGAAAAGACCCAAGCTTGGGGAAGCTATGTTTGATGAGGATGAAATATTTGAGAATTTATTTGCTGAAATTAATGTTTGTCCCAAGCTTTGGGATGTTACGTTTAATGAAGATGATATTTTTAGCATCCCAAGTTTTGATATGGAAAGTTGTTATGATGATAGCATGCCTCCTACCTATGATGATTATATTGATGAAAGTGGGTTTGGAAGAGTGTCAACTTTAGGAAGTAGTGATCCCACTATTTTGGAGGATGTTGAATTTTATTGTGATGAATACGAAAGTGGATTTGGAAGAGTGTCAACTTTATTTAGTGATGATTCCACTATCTTGGGAGAGGTTTCAATCGATTATGATGAGAACAAAGTTGCTACTTATGATGATTATTGTGATGAAACTTATGCTATAAAAAGTAGTGATGATTATATTTATAAAACTTGTCATGATTATGATTACCCTTTTTCCGAACATTACTCTTTTAATGTGGAAATAATTTTTAGTGTTCAAGTCTCTTATGATACTCCCACTATTCCGAATGAGAAGAATTTTGTTTATGTGGAGTGTAGTAAAAATTCTATGCTTGTAGATCATGAAAAGAATGCTTTAGGTGCTGGTTATATTGTTGAATTCATTCATGATGCTACTGAAAATTATTATGAGGGAGGAATATATGCTTGTAGGAATTGCAATAATATCAAGTTTCCTCTCTATGTGTTGAAATTTTTGAAGTTATACTTGTTTTACCTTCCTATGCTAGTTGATTATTGTTCCCATAAGTAGTTTGCTCACAAAATCCCTATGCATAGGAAGTGGGTTAGACTTAAATGTGCTAGTCATATGCTTCATGATGCTCCCGTTATGTTTCAATTCTTATCTTCTATGTGAGCATCATTGTCATCATCATGCATAGCTAGAAAGGCATTAAAGAAAGGCGCTCGTTGGGAGACAACCCAATATTTACCCTTACTATTTTTGTCTGTCCACATGATTATTCTACTGTAGTAATCATGTTTTATAGCTTTTGTTTCAATAAAGTGCCAAGTAAGACCTTTAGGATAGCTTACGGTGATAGTTGTGTTGATCCTGCTGAGAATCAGAAACTTATGCACCCAGTAAATTAGTTTCGTTAATTCACAAAAACGTTATTCTGATCTGATTCTTTTTTCTATGGTTTGGTGCACAAATTTCTTAGGACTTCCTAATTTGGTAGAATTTTTGGAGTTCCATAAGTATACGTTTCGTACATATTACTACAGACTGTTCTGTTTTTGACAGATTCTGTTTTCTATGTGTTGTTTGCTTATTTTGATGAATCTATGAGTAGTATAGGAGGGTATGAACCATAGATAAGTTGGAATACAGTATATATTACACCAATATGAATTCAGAATGAGTTCATTACAGTACCTAAGTGGTGGTTTTATTTTCTTATACTAACAGAGCTTATGAGTTTTCTGTTGAGTTTTGTGTTGTGGAGTTTTCAAGTTTTGGGTAAAGATTCGATGGACTATGGAATAAGGAGTGACAAGAGCCTAAGCTTGAGGATGCCCAAGGCACCCCAAGGTAATATTCAAGGACAACCAAGAGCCTAAGCTTGGGGATGCCCCGGATGGCATCCCCTCTTTCATCTTCGTTCATCGGTAACTTTACTTGGAGCTATATTTTTATTCACCACATGATATGTGTTTTGCTTGGAGAGTCATTTTCTTTTGTTAGTATTTGCTTGCTGTTATTTATAATAATGTTTTGCATCTTTAGTTTCAATAAAAAAAGTCAAGGATAGCCTTTACCATGCTTATTTTGCTACTATACATGTTGCTGTTTGAAAGCAGAAAGTTTACCGCTGTTGCAAAAATTCCCTAGAAAAGTCAAAGAATGAGATAATGTTGAAACTTTTTTCATAATGAGATCTGATAAATTTACTACAGTGGGAATTTTATTTCATAATTTTTGGAGTTAGGGAAGTATTGATACTCTTGCATTCTTTACAGACTGTACTATTTTGGCAGATTGCTGTTATGGTTGCATTGTTTGCATATGTTTGCTTGTTTAATGATTCTATTTGAGGATAGGAGTGTTAAATATGCAGAGGAATTTAGTATGCAATGTTGAATAATAATTTTAGTCATTTTTTACATTAGAAGATGATAAGGTTTTGCATTGGTTTATACTAACCTATCTCACGAGTTCTTGTTAAGTTTGTTGTGGATGAAGCTTTTGATAAAAAGAGAAACCATGATATGAGAGGAATTAAGGAGACACAAAAGTTCAAGCTTGGGGATGCCCAAGGCACCCCAAGACAATATTTCAAGAAGTCTCAAGCATCTAAGCTTGGGGATGCCCCGGTAGGCATCCCACCTTTCTTCTTCAACAACTATCGGGTAGTATCGGTTGAGCCTAAGTTTTTTGCTTCTTCACATGAGTTGTGCTATCCTTGCAATGTCATTTTATTTTGCTTTGCTTGCTGTTTGAATAAGATACCAAGATCTGAAATCTTTTAATGAGAGAGAGTCTTCACAATAGTTGCATAATTATTTAGCTACTCATTGGTCTTCACTTATATCTTTTTGGAGTAGTTTGTCATTTACTCGTGTGCTTCACTTCTATCCTATGAGTAAATGGTGGAATGAGTTGAATGTCATAAATCTGAAATTATATATGTATCATTTGCTTATCCCTTGGGGAGTAATGAATTCACATCTAAGAAGTAGAGGTTGTAAATTTGTTGAAGGTTAGCAAGCATTGTATTGGTCATTTGAACAATTCATGAAAGAATATTGAAGGAAGAGAGATTTCACATATAAATACACTATTGTAGACATCTTTTATAATTGGGAGCACTCATTAAGTATGACATGCTAAAGAGTTGATGTTGGACAAGGAAGACAGCGTAATGGGTTATGTTTTCTGACATCTCAGTTAAACTATATTGTCATGGATCATTCAAACATGTTGAGCTTGCCTTTCCCCCTCATGCTAGCCAAAATTCCTTGCACCAAGTAGAGATACTACTTGTGCTTCCAAATATCCTTAAACCCAGTTTTGCCATGAGGGTCCACCATGCCTACCTATGGATTGAGTAAGATCCTTCAAGTAAGTTGTCATCGGTGCAAGCAATAAAAATTGCTCTCTAAATATGTATGATCTTTTGGTGTGAAGAAAATAGCTTTATACGATTGAGGGAGTCCTGGACTAGGGGGTGTCCGGATAGCCGGACTATCATCGTCCGCCGGACTCCAAGACTACGAAGATACAAGATTGAAGACTCTGTCCCGTGTCCGGATGGGACTTTCCTTGGCATGGAAGGCAAGCTTGGCGATACGGATATGTAGATCTCCTACCATTGTAACTGACTCTGTGTAACCCTAGCCTTCTCCGGTGTCTATATAAACCGGAGGGCTTTAGTCCGTAGGACACAACATACATTACAACAATCATACCATAGGCTAGCTTTAGGGTTTAGCCTCCTTGATCTCATGGTAGATCCACTCTTGTATTACCCATATCATCAATATTAATCAAGAAGGACGTAGGGTTTTACCTCCATCAAGAGGGCCTGAACCTGGGTAAAACATCGTGTCCCTTGTCTCCTGTTACCATCCGCCTAGACGCACAGTTCGGGACCCCCTAACCGAGATCCGCCGGTTTTGACACCGACATTGGTGCTTTCATTGAGAGTTCCTCTGTGTCGTCACCGATAGGCTCGATGGCTTCTTCAATCATCAACGCTGTCCAGGCTGAGACCTTTCTCCCCGGACAGATCTTCGTATTCGGCGGCTTCGCACTGCGGGCCAATTCACTTGGCCATCTGGAGCAGATCGAAAGCTACGCCCCTGGCCGTCAGGCCAGATTCAGAAGCCTAAACTTCACGGCCGACATCCGCGGGGACTCGATCTTCGACGGGCTCGAGCCACAGCCAAGCGTGCTGCACTGTTACGATATGCATGATCTAGCTCTCCGCCGAACAGTGTCCTGGTGGCCGCACAAGAATTCGCTCCGGCCCCTAGACCGGAGCCGATTGGCCGGATCGAGGACTGGTGGTTGGACACCGCCTCGGGGGCTTCAACTTCCACGGCGATGGAGCCGAACACTAACCTTGTCCCTCGCGAAGCTCGTGACTCCGAGGTGCCGGACTCCTCGCCGGACTCTGGGCCTCCCACGCCCCTGCCAATCGAATCTGATCGGGCGCCGGTTATTGAGCTCACCGCCGCAGACATCTTCCAACACTCGCCCTTGGGCGACGTCCTAAATTCGTTAAAACACCTCTCGCTATCCGGAGAGACCTGGCCGGACTATGGCCAGGACGGTTGGGAATCGGACGACGAAGAAATTCAAAGCCCACCCACCACCCACTTTGTAGCCACCGTCGACGATTTAACCGACATGCTAAACTATGACTCCAAAGACATCAACGGTATGGACGACGATGCCGGAGATGAACAAAAACCAGCGCCTACAGGGCACGGGAAGACCACCTCGTCATACGACGTATACATGGTGGATACCCCAAAAGGAAGCGATAACAAGGACCAATGGGGTGCGGCAGAGGATGATCCCGCCGACAAACAACCAAAACGGCGATGCAGACGCCGCCCTAAATCCCGCCTCGACAACAACAACGCTCCTAATGACCCAGCAATACAGCAGGGCAAACCAGTGGACGACGAACACGTCGACAAGCAACCGTCCGAACAGGATGAGTCAGATAATCAGTCCAGGCCCGCAAAAACAACAGTCCAGACGACCTCACGCCGGACACTCCGCCGGAGAATAAAAGCCTTCGGAAAAGACTCGTCGCCATCGCTAGAAGTTTGAAAAAGGAAAAACGGATGCTCAAAACAGCGGAAGATACACTCAAAATGAGATGGAGCAAAGTGCTCAAGACCGCAGACAAATACGGCAATGACCATCAATCAAAGAGCTACCTGAAGCGCAAGCTGCTACCAGAATTTAACGAGGAGGCCATAGAGCACCCACAGTCAAAAAACAAAGAGGCTGCCTGGTTGGATAGACGGCCAGATGATAGGCCAAAATCTGAAAGCGGCGCCGCACATGAACCGACTAATGACCCTGGAAAGACAGATGGCCCAGCCAGGTCCATTTACGGACCAAAGAAGAGGGCCCCAGGAAGCAAAGCAACATGCCAAGTGTCCGAAGACAGCGGTACACCCAAATACAGGGGTGCCGCACACCCACTATGTTTCACCAACGAGGTGTTGGATCATGAATTTCCAGCAGGATTTAAACCTATAAACATAGAGGCCTACGACGGAACAACAGACCCTGGAGTCTGGATAGAAGATTATATATTACACATACACATGGCTCGAGGAGATGATCTCCACGCCATAAAATACCTCCCCCTCAAGCTCAAAGGGCCAGCCCGTCATTGGCTCAAAAGCCTCCCAGAAAACACTGTTGGAAGTTGGGAAGAGCTCGAGGACGCGTTTAGAGCAAACTTTCAAGGAACTTATGTCCGCCCTCCGGATGCAGATGATCTAAGTCATATAACTCAACAGCCCGGAGAGTCAGCGCGCAAATTCTGGAACAGGTTCCTTACCAAAAAGAACCAAATAGTCGACTGTCCGGACACCGAAGCCTTAGCAGCTTTTAAACACAACGTCCGAGACGAATGGCTCGCCAGACACCTCGGCCAAGAGAAGCCGAGGACAATGTCCACGCTAACAAGCCTCATGACCCGCTTTTGCGCGGGAGAGGATAGCTGGCTAGCAAAATGTAGCACCAGCGACCCAAGTACATCCGAGATCAGAGATGGAAACGGAAAATCACGGCGCAGAAAAGACCAGCGCCGGAATAAAGAGAACAACCCAAAGAGCACGACGGTCAACGCCGGATTCAAAAGCTCGCGGCCAAACAACAAAACACCACCTCTTAAGGATAACAACGATGAGCTATCCAACTTAAACAAGATTTTGGGTCGGATATGTCAAATCCATAGTACCCCCGGAAGGCCTGCAAACCACACCCATCGAGATTGTTGGGTTTTCAAACAGTCCGGCCGATTAAACGCCGAACACAAGGGGCTCGACGCATCAAGCGAAGATGATGATAAACCCCACCAGCAGAGCACCGGAAAACAAAAGACTTTCCCACAAGAGGTCAAAGCAGTAAATTCACTTCATGTGATAATACAAAAAAACAGTGCGGCACCCGTTAAAATGGGTCTCGCACGGTCCAGCCCAGCGGAACATAGAGATTGGACATCAAAACCAATCACTTTCGACCACCTGGACTATTCCAGAAGCGTTCAAAATGCAGGATGGACTGCCCTGATATTGGATCCTATAATCAACGGACTGCAGTTTACACAAGTCCTGATGGACGGAGGCAGTGACTTAAACCTGCTGTATCCAAACACAATCCGCAAGTTGGGGATAGACCTTACTAAAATCCGGCACAGCCGCACTTCCTTTAAAGGAGTGACGCCAGGCCCTTACGCCAAGTGCACGGGCTCCCTATTACTAGAAGTCGTGTTCGGGTCACCGAACAACTTTCGACGCGAGAAACTAATCTTTCATATCGTCCCATTTAAAAGTAGCTATCAAGCACTCTTGGGACGAGAGGCTTTTGTCCGCTTCAACGCCATACCACATTACGCGTCTCTTACACTTAAAATGCCCGGTCCACGTGGCATCATTTCATTACGAGGGTCATTTAAAGACCCCGGACACGGCTAGACGAGTCCGGCACAAAGAAGCTAGGGGCTCCCTAGCCAAACACCCCTTCACAAGGGGCTGTGCATATAAGCAACAACGAGCTCACATAGACTCCGCTTTACTTATTTATTAATATTTTTTCATATACTTTTTTTCACACGATTTCCTTTCAAACTAAGTTCCTCTCTTTTTACAGACGAACAACATCCACACCCGTCCAGGATAATGGCACAACGGAGACACATGCGCAGACGTGCAGTAGGGACCCGTCGCAAGGATTCTTTTCAGATTAAGACCATGCGTAAACCTTTTTTACTGTCTCTTGTTGGTATAATCCCCTGGTTTCTCATTATAACCAGAGTGGAGCCTGACGTTTTGGCATCGGCCGCGTCAGACGACCTTGCCCGTACCTGGACACTAGGGGCTTAGGGCATTGTTCTGCCCATTATTACAAAGACCGAACACCTTAGGGAGTGTTTGGCGTCTCGAGTTAGGCCTTATATGCATCAGCTCCGAATCATGTCTTTGGTCAAATGTTGGGTTTGCCCGGCTCCTATGTTTTGCTGCCTTACGTTCCGTATCATCGGCTAACGCGGCACCAGGAGAACTACTGCGATTGTGCCCCAGTTCGGCTGGGCCAAGCACCTCAGTAGAGAAAGCCGAAAACTGACTGTCATGATACAGCGAGAGACTGGTCAACCACTCGATCGACCACCGGAATGTTTAGAATTCCCCGCTTTGACGAAGGACCGTTTCCCGGCCAGGCACACACGCGCCCCGAATTCGGAGAAGCGCGGTGCCCCCAGGGGCTATATCATAGCCCCACCCTCGAACTCCAATGGCTAAGTGAAAGTGATAAAGCATCATAGTCCGGATTGCCTCGTTTGCTACACTACCACCTCCTTAACAGGACCGAGACGTCGGATTAAGTGTGAAAACGCGCTATTTTTTGCAAACACCCCCGCACCTTGTGCGTGGGGGCTGAAGCCGAAGACTGCCATCTTTCAGGTTATACAAATGTATACATAAACGGCCGCACAGGAGATATTTCAATACTTGGAACGCACAAGTATAAAAAGCAATTACATCATAACTATTGTTTTACAAAATACAACGTTCATTTGAACGTGACATTTTTCGAGCACTGCGACTCTATTACACGAGCACCACGCATAACTTCCCCAAAATAGTGCTCGGCGGGCAACCGGCTTTCGTCCGAAACCGGGGTTGCAACAGCGGTGGCATCCATCTCTGTCCAATGTGTCTTCACATGGGCAAGGGCCATCCGCGCACCTTCTATGCAGGCCGACCGCTTCACCTCCTTGATATGCGGCACCGCTCCAAGAAATTGCTGCAATAAGCCAAAATAGCTCGTCGCCTTGGGCCTTTCTGGCCAGACATGAGCCACGATATCATTCATGGCAAGTCCGGACAACCTGTTCAGCTCAGCCAATTCGGCCAACCGATCGGTCAACGGAAGTGAACGATCCGGACTATGGAATTGAGACCAAAATAGCTCTTCCGTCTTGTGATCCTCCTGACTCCGGAAGTGCACAACGGCATCTGCCGCACTTGCCGCTAAGTCCATATATGGATCCTTCGGACCCCACAGCTGGCCAAGTTGGGCATACTTTGGATCTGTAAACCGGCGACGCAGCAGAAAAGGCCTGCCAGCCACAATATCTCCGGCTTGGCGCAGCTCCTCCTTCATAGCCCGCATTGCAGAACGGGCATCCTTGGCCTCGGCGGTGGCCTTCCCCAGGTCTTCTCGCTCCTTTTCAAGAGCCTCATTGCGGTCGGTAGCATCCTTCAATTTCACGGCCAATTCGGCCATCTTTTCCCTGCTTAGGCAGTGTGCAGCCTTTTCGGCTTTCAACTCCTCGACCGCCCTCGAGGCAGCCGCATCACTCCTTCGGGCTTGCTCCTTAGCTTGAGCAAGCTCGGCCCGAAGGCTCTCCACAGCAGCAGCACCGTCTGTATCACACCATATATATGGTCAGAAGCGGGCTATGGCTCCCTCAAATAAGTGACTGCGGAGAATTCATTTACCTTGCGACTCGTCAAGTCACCGGTTGACAAGCGCGATGTCCGCATCCGCCACATCAAGTTGCCGCATTAACTCGGCAATTCCACTAGTCCGGCTAGCCCCCGGACTATACGCCACCTGCATAGGAAGGGCGACATTCAATACCTGCGATTTTGATCCTCGGCACGCTGTCGCTTTCGACAACCTACCGAGTCTCAGGGGCTACTATCTACACAGGGCGCACTTTCATGTGCAAAACTGTCAAAAAGGTGTGTCGTTTTTACGTACCTCAAACCCCGCCAGCAAACTCCTGACGGCATTATGCAATCCGCTTTCGGCGGACGAAATCCTTCCTATCACCATGCTCATCAAGGCACGGTGATCTTCTGAGACGGACGCCCTCTCAAGCAGATCCTTCAGCTCCCCCGGCCGAACACTAGTCGGCGCCGAACTCTTTGGCTCTGCCGGGCTCGGGGATACCCTCCGTGACGACACTTCAGGCTCGTCCGCCCCATCCGACGGCGCGGCGGACGGAGGCGTCTCGCTCTCCATCATCGCCGGACGAAGATCCCCCGAAGACGAACTCATCTGAGAAGGTCGTATATCCGAACTACAAGGTAAAAAATTTCGGTTATCCTCAGAAGCACAAATAGGGATGTTTTCTTATTTATGAACTCCCTCTTTCTACTCACGGCTCGCTGGAGGGCTGATTCTTTGGAGAAGATTGTACGGCCGGGATCTCCCCGGACGCAGGACCCTCTGGCGAAGATTTCTTCCCCCGCTTAGAGACTTTGGCCTCCGGGTCTTCAAAGGCGGTCCTCTTCTCCCACTGGAGGGTGGGATTCTTGATCCCCCCTTCTTCAAGCACCCCTTTGGGCGAGGCGATAGCTCCTCTATTTTCCCCTTCGCCTTCTTCTAAAGGCGCGGCCTCCAACATTCCGACCAGCACGGGCTCCAGTGCGGTCTCTGGGAGGGGGGCCGGACACCTTATCAGCTTTGCTTGCGCTACCCACTCCTGTTGAAGGATAACGGGTTAAAAGGAGGATTATAGATAAACAAGCAAACGGTACGTCCGGACACTGAGCTGCTTACCTGAGTATCCGGGCGATTGCAGCTTAGGCCTGCATCCTCGGTCAATTCCGGACACGCCACCTGCGGTCCGAAGAACAACTTATACATCTCCACGGGTGTCGTACCCATGAAGTGTTGGAGAATCCGTGGTCCCTCTGGATTGAACTCCCATAACCGGAGAGGACGGTGTTTGCAGGGCAGAAGACGCCTGATTAGCATGACTTGCATCACCACAACCAGATTGATCTCCCTCGCCTGGAGGTCTCGAATCCGGCCCTGCAATAGGGGCACGTCTTTTGACGGCCCCCAATCAAGCCCTCGGTTGACCCACGACATCAACCGTCGTGGAGGTCCCGGGCGGAATGAAGGCGGCGGCTTTTGCTTGCTGCCCCTCGGAGTGGTGATATAGAACCACTCCTGCTGCCACAAGCCGAGCTCCTCTTGGAAGGAGCCCTCGGGCCATGGGGCATCGGCCCTCCTGCTTATGGCCGCCCCGCCGCACTCCGCTTGACGCCCCTCGGTCATCTTCGGCTCCACATTAAAGGTCTTCAGCCACAGGCCGAAGTGGGGGTGACGCGGAGGAAGGCTTCGCAGATGATAATAAATGCGAAGATATGGAGGATGGACTCCGGAGCCAAGTCATGAAAATCCAGCCCGTAGTAGAACATGAGCCCTCTCACGAAGGGATCCGTTGGGAAGCCTAAACCCCGACGGAGGTGAGATACGAAGACGACGCACTCACCGGGCTCGGGAGTGGGTATGGCCTGCCCTTGGGCGGGCAACCTGTGCGAAATCTCCTAAGACAGGTACTTGGCCTCACGCAGCTTTAGCTCGTCCCCCTCCGTGACGGAGGAGGGCATCCACCGGCCCTGAAGGTCGGAGCCGGAAATTGTTGAAGGTCCGAAGCGCTCGAATCTGGGGCTCTGGGTGTTGGAACTCGGAGCAAGGAGAAGATTCGGTGGAAGATTGAAGAAAAGAAACCAGCCTTGGTCCTATTATAAAGAGGGAGCATACCAAGAGCCGTCTCTGTGACCGTTCGGGACTCGCCTTCGATAGAGGAGGCGTGGCGACGGGCGCGGTTGGGTTACCCACGTCCGTATTGATGAGAATCCCGGAATAAGGGGAACACGATCTCTGCTTCGACAAGACGTGCCAAGGAAACCGCTTCGCTAAACGTGATGAGGTGGTATAATAAAAAACGATTCAAGTAAAGGCTTGGTAGTGGCGTGACCAAATGCCGCAAATTACGTCAGCAGATTGAGCATGTGTACATTTTATTCTCTCTACGGTGGAATGTGGAATTTATTTTGCAGAGCCGGACACTATCCGGGTGTTCACAATCTTCTCTGGATCATTCAAGGGAGGAACCCGCCTTGCAATGCCGAACATTATGCGCGCCGGACTCATCGTCATTGAAGCCAGGTTCAGGGGCTACCGAGGGAGTCCTGTACTAGGGGGTGTCCGGACAGCCGGACTATCATCGTCCGCCTGACTCCAAGACTACGAAGATACAAGATTGAAGACTCCGTCCCGTGTCTGGATGGGACTTTCCTTGGCGTGGAAGGCAAGCTTGGCGATACGGATATGTAGATCTCCTACCATTGTAACCGACTCTGTGTAACCCTAGCCTTCTCCGGTGTCTATATAAACCGGAGGGCTTTAGTCCGTAGGACACAACATACATTACAACAATCATACCATAGGCTAGCTTTAGGGTTTAGCCTCCTTGATCTCGTGGTAGATCCACTCTTGTATTACCCATATCATCAATATTAATCAAGCAGGACGTAGGGTTTTACCTCCATCAAGAGGGCCCGAACCTGGGTAAAACATCGTGTCCCTTGTCTCCTGTTACCATCCGCCTAGACGCACAGTTCGGGACCCCCTACCCGAGATCCGCCGGTTTTGACACCGACAACGATCTTGTTATGGAAGCAATAAAAGCGATGGACTGCATAATAAAGGTCCATATACAAGTGGCAATATAAAGTGACGTTCATTCACATTAAGATTTTGTGCATCCAACCCTAAAAGCGAATGACAACCTCTGCTTCCCTCTGCGAAGGGCCTATCTTTTACTTTATGTCTTTTACTTTTATGCAAGAGTCAAGGTGATCCTCACCTTTCCCTTTTTCATTTTATCCTTTGGCAAGCACCTCATGTTGGGAAGATCCTGATATATATATATATCCAATTGGATGTAAGTTAGCATGAAATATTATTGTTGACATCACCCAAAGGTGAAAACCTTGGGAGACAACACTATAAGACCCCATCTTTCTCAGTGTCCGATTGAAACTTCATAACCATTAGTATTGCGTGAGTGTTAGCAATTGTAGAAGACTATATGATAGTTGAGTATGTGGAGTTTGTTATTCCTGAAAATAAGATGAATTGCAATTGTTTGATGACTGAGAATGAAGTTTGCTAGTTTTCAAGAAAGTTTATGGCCTATGCTTTGACATGTGAATTGCTTGTTACTTTATCGTGAGAAGTTTTATGAGATGAACTACAGTTATGACATATTATCATGCTAGAAAAGGTGATTGAAATTATCATTGATCAAACTTGTGCACCTTCTAGCATTCACACTTCATAAATTCTCTTTTTATCATTTTTCTACTCGAGGACGAGCAGGAATTAAGCTTGGGGATGCTTGATACGTCTCCAACATATCTATAATTTTTTATTGTTCCATGCTATTATATTATCCCTTTTGGATGTTTATGGACTTTATTTTACACATTTATATCATTTTTGGGACTAACCTACTAACCGGAGGCCCAACCCGTATTGCTGTTTTTTTTGCCTATTTTAGTATTTCGAAGAAACGGAATATCAAACGGAGTCCAAACGGAATGAAACCTTCGGCATCGTGATTTTTTGGAAGAATATCATCCTGGAGACTTGGAGTTCAAGTTAGAAGATCCTCGAGGAGGCCAGGAGATAGGCCCCCCCTACTGGGCGCGCCCCCATGTCTCGTGGGCCCCTCGAGCACCTCCCGACCAACTTCTTTCACCTATATAAGCCTACGTGCCCTAAAACCATCGAATAAAAAGATAGATCGGGAGTTCCACCGCCGCAAGCCTCTGTAGCCACCAGAAACCTCTCGGGAGTCTATTCCGGCACCCTGCCGGAGGGGGAACCCATCACTGGTGGCCATCTTCATCATCCCGGCGCTCTCCATGATGAGGAGGGAGTAGTTCACCCTCGGGGCTGAGGGTATGTACCAGTAGCTATGTGTTTGATCTCTCTCTCTCTCATGTTCTCTCTATGGCACGATCTTGATGTATCGCGAGCTTTGCTATTATAGTTAGATCTTCTGATGTTTCTCCCCCTCTACTCTCTTGTGATGAATTGAGTTTCCCTCTTGAAGTTATCTTATCGGATTGAGTTTTTATTTGAGAACACTTGATGTATGTCTTGCCGTGTTTATCCGTGGTGACAATGGGATATCACGTGCCACTTGATGTATGTTTTGGTGACCAACTTGCGGGTTCTGCCCATGAACCTATGCATAGGGGTTGGCACACGTTTTCTTGACTCTCCGGTAGAAACTTTGGGGCACTCTTTGAAGTACTTTGTGTTGGTTGGATGAATCTGAGATTTGTGATGCATATCGTATAATCATGCCCACGGATACTTGAGGTGACAATGGAGTATCTAGGTGACATTAGGGTTTTGGTTGATTTGTGTGTTAAGGTGTTATTCTAGTACGAACTCTTGAATAGATTGATCCGAAAGAATAACTTTGAGGTGGTTTCGTACCCTACCATAATCTCTTCGTTTGTTCTCCGCTATTAGTGGCTTTGGAGCGACTCTTTGTTGCATGTTGAGGAATTGTTATATGATTTATCTATGTTATTATTGTTGAGAGAACTTGCACTAGTGAAAGTATGAACCTAGGCCTTGCTTCCTATCATTGCAATACCGTTTACCCTCACTTTTATCATTAGTTACCTTGCTGTTTTTATATTTTCAGATTACAAATACTTATATCTACTATCTATATTACACTTGTATCACCATCTCTTCGCCGAACTAGTGCACCTATACAATTTACCATTGTATTGGGTGTGTTGGGGACACAAGAGACTCTTTGTTATTTGGTTGCAGGGTTGCTTGAGAGAGACCATCTTCATCCTATGCCTCCCACAGATTGATAAACCTTAGGTCATCCACTTGAGGGAAATTTGCTACTGTCCTACAAACATGTGCACTTGCAGGCCCAACAACGTCTACAAGAAGAAGGTTGTGTAGTAGACATCACCCATCAGCCCGGGCCATATCACATAGGCCGGCTCCTCGAGGACCCCATAATCCAGGACTCACTTAGTAGCCCTCGAACCTGCCTTCAATGACGACGTTATATCCGACTTCATGTCTTCAGCTTTGCAAGGAGGATTCTCCATTGTACTTCATATAGCTCGGCTTTTACATTAAATACCATACCCTTGAGGTTCTGTGCTGCCGTCGCCTCGGCCTCCATGTGTCGAACAAATACGAAGAGCCTAAGCATTTTTGCAAGTAACCCCTTGTCCATATGGGGAAGGCATCTATTTAAAGAGATTGAATCTCAGATACCATTCCTCACCAGGCAAAAATCCTTAGAGCTCGCCATAGGAATTCATCCAAGCATGGCTGGTGCTCCTAGTTCTTCCTCATGCTCCCTCGGTCCTCACAAAGACGATTGAGAGAGCTACTCAATATCCCACGCCCAGTTGGCCAAGCTTCAGACGCAGGGATATCTCCCACCCTTGGATCTAGTCCCCGTTCGGGCGGGGTTAACTTCCATTAACGGTGAAACCCTGATGGAGGACTTCCCCAATCACACTAAAGGGGAACGGGTGTGTTTTGTTTCTTTCCTGCTGAGAGGCGTGGGATTTCCGATTCATCCCTTCCTCAGAGGTCTTCTGGAGTATTATGGCCTCCAACTGCACAATCTCACGCCGGGCTCCATCCTGCACATTGCAGGCTTTGTTGCTCTTTGCGAGCTGTTCCTAGGCCGCGAGGCCCATTTCGAGTTATGGAGGAAATATTTCTGCCTCGTCCCCTGCTCCCAAGAGGGATCCATATTCAAGGTGGGCAGCGTTGAAATATGGCGCATAACTGGGACAGGATACCTGTCTAGCACACCGGAGAAGGCATCCGAAGAGTGGCCCTTAGAGTGGTTCTACATTGAAGACGTTGTTCTCTCGGACCCAATCCACCAAGGTCTTCCCGAATTTTCCACTACTCCTTTAAAGAAGCGTGCCAGCTGGCATCCCCAAAGCTATGAAGAAGAAGGCAGTGCAGAGATTAAGAGGCTAGCGAGCAATATCAGAATATTCGCCCACTCCGGACTGTCCATAGTTGAGGTAATGGAGATTTCAATAACGCGATGCATCCAGCCACTTCAATTCAGAAGGCTTCCCATGTGGCATTACAACGGGGAGGATGACGCATCACGCTGTGGGCGCAAGGGTCCAGACAATTTTGCCGCTTTGGGCGCCATGTTGGCTGATCTTTAGAAAGGGGAGAAGGAAGACTTCACTCGCCTTAAATGCCGAGAAGGTTTCTCCATGTATAACCCCATCGATTGGGTAAGTTTTCAATCATAGGCCTCACTCAATCTTTTTCTCTAATTAAGATTAGTCGAATCTTAATACGGCTACCCTTAACAGGAATGGAGAAAGGTCGTCGCAGGGATCTATAGCCCCGCTCCACAACCGGAGAACCATAATCGAGACCTAGATCCCGGATTTGATGAGGATCCGGATATATTTATAGAATTGAAGGAAGGAGTCTTTCATCAGACGGGCCACGACGGCATGAAGTGTCCATTATAGCCGATTACCCCGGCCTTCTCCCCTCCTCCCATGTAAGTACCCAGGAGACACCCTCTCAAAGAGAGTTTTCCCCTTGCAACTCACCTGCCACACTGTATCGTGCTCCCAAGGGGTGACGCTCATCCCATCGTACTACGACAAAGGTGTGTTCTAGGAAGACGACACTCGCACATGGCACGTCTTTGAAAAGAAAGGCAAACGACGATATTGCCAGGCCCTCTCCTTTGTCAAAGAGGTGTAATTTTTTAACACGCACTCAGTGGGTAGATCAGACGGTGACGTTTCCTGCTGTGCCATATTGTAGGAGGAGTGTACGCCGGACTGTATCTAGAGACCTAGCCGGCCATGCGCAGACTAATCCGGCCCCGGACCCTGCCACAAGGACTGGAGGGAATGTGGGAGCAATACCGGATTGTCATCTCCCAGAGGACTCAGATAATGTATCCCTCAAGAACTCCAAAGTGGAGAGTGCGATGAATCATCGGCGGCGGAGAGTGGCTATGCATGACCCGAATTTCATCGAAGAGGCATTCAACGCTTTCAGCTCAACGGATGCTTACATCCGAGCTGCCCGGGATGGACTTGCTGGAGCCACTCACCAGCTTTCAAAGGATATGCGGGTAAGAACTTTTTGTGCAGATTCCATACACCAGTAGCCCCCGAGTCTTAAAGCACTTGGCCCAACTGATTTAAGGGTCGTTACATTCTCATGTACTCACGGAGAGGAATAACACATTATCCAAGGAGCTCGAAGAATGCCGAACTAAGCTAATTGTTGCCACCGCCGAACTGGAAAATTTAAAGAAATCCAAGAAGGCACCTGATAGTAAGTACAACAGTAGCCCGGAAATAAGATTCCGTGCCTACAATGATGTTGCTAAACTATGTATCGTTTCGTTGGTAGGGTCGACAGATCAACTGGAGGAGAGGCTAAGGGCTACTCAAGCGGACAAACAACATGCCGAAGGGCAAGAAGTGGCTGGTCAACGTGTATTGACACAGACCATTAATGAGAAGAACAAACTACAGGATGCAAATATCAAGCAAGCTGAAGAACTGAAGGATTTAAGAGCCCAACTATCAGATGCTTTGAAGGAGAACAGGAAGCTGAAAGGCGTTATATTCAGTATGCTCTTTAACCTGACTTTCACACGGTCTCCTGTTCGAAAATTTTATAGGTTTGTTTCTTAGGTGTGCTAACCGGACGTCCCGAGGGAGAAGTGTCCGGATTCCAAGGCAACCTGCTACAAGTGCTATCCAAAGTGCATGAGCGAGCTCGGAAAGCATTGAGGAACATGGCTAAGGCTTTATGGCCATCTGATCCACCTCCAGGAAGTATGGAGGAGCTCGTGAATTTATTCAAGGGAGATCGTCGCCGTTTTGAGCTATGGAAGATATCAGCATGTCGGAAGGCGCACGAGAGGCCTGGGCCATGGTGAAAATGCAGTACACCGGACTTGATCCGAATAATATGGCCCGGGTTGGACCTCGGGGACCAGATGGACAAGAAATTTCTATTAGCTTAGTGTACGACCAAGTAAAAATAGCCGCTAAGTTTTCTCAACAGGATTGTAAACTAGACAACTTGTTAGAGGGTCTAGAGGAGGAAGAAGTTTTTGAGTCAAAGTAGTACTGTACTTTTATCAACAAACTTATCTCCAGGCAAATTGTAAAACGATTGTCATGGCAGACTTTCTGCTTCGACCTCCAAAACCCGAGGTTTGGAGTGTTTCCGCATATTATACCATCGGTAAACACCAAAGTATGTTCAGAAACTAGGCAGTCCGGTCATAGTTGCTTGAATAGACAAGTTGTATTCGGGGAGTTATGTTATATTAAATTTGATCGTAATAAACATCTTCCAGAGAGAGTAGTTCCGTTAAGGGTTCCTCTCCCTGGGCCAGCATACATTTTTGCACATGCCGGAGCTGTAATGCTAAGAATCACAGTACTCGGTATAATTTGCGGGCTCATATTGCTGCGAGGGCAGTTCGTCTTTTGTTTGCCGACCAATTATTCCCTTAAGAATGCTAGCTTTCGGCTTCACCCGTCTGAGGTACACGTCCGGATAACCCGGCTGTAACAATCGCAGAGGTGCTCCCTTTATGCCCTAGCCGAACACGCGGGAACATAGGGCATAAGCACAGGAGCCAGGCAACCCAGCTTGGCAAAAACTTAAGTCATAAAGGTGCATATAATGGCGAAGACAAGACACATATGAGTAGACAACACATATATACGGTGATCTAATTGATGCTCGAGAAATAATGATATAAGCTTCTGTGAAAAGGAGCCGTCGATGTCAAAACCGACGGATCTCGGGTAGGGGGTCCCGATCTGTGCATCTCAGGCTGATGGTAACAGGAAGCAAGGGACACAATGTTTACCCAGGTTCGGGCCCTCTCGATGGAGGTAAAACCCTACTTCCTGCTTGATTAATATTGACGATATGCATAGTAGAAGAGTAGATATACCACAAGATCGTAGTGGCTAAACCCTAGAAGCTAGCTTATGATGATTATGATTGTAGTTGTGATCGGCCTTCTAAGGACCAACCTCTCCGGTTTATATAGACACAGGAGAGGGCTAGGGTTTACACGGAGTCGGTTACAAAGAAGGAAATACAATATCTGGATCGCCAAGCTTGTCTTCCACGCAAAGGAGAGTCCCATCCGGACACGGGACGGAGTCTTGAGTCTTGTATCTTCATGCTCCAATAGTCCGGATGATGTATACAGTCCGGCTGTCCGGATACCCCCTAATCCAGGACTCCCTCAGTAGCCCCTGAACCAGGCTTCAATGATGATGAGTCCGGTGCGCAGTATTGTCCTCGACATTGCAAGGCGGGTTCCATCTCCGAATACTCCAAAGTACCTGTTACGACGAATAGTGTCCGACATCCCATCAATGTTGTACTCCTCGGCTTCAGTGCCTCAATAATGACCATCTCCACGTGTCGAGCGAATGCGAGGGGCCGAGACATTTTTGCATTTGCCACCCCCAATCCTTTGGGCTGATCGTCTATTTGAAGAGACGGGGATTCTCAGATCCAAACCTCACTCTCCCCCCTCGAGCAAGCATCCAACAGAGCGCTCCAGAAAAACCATTCCAACATGGTCGGTCGTTGCAGCTCTTCTGCTCGCTCTCCTCGCTCCAAGCCAGGGGACTGGGAAGAGTGTTCAGTTCCTCATAGCCGTTTGATAGAGTTACAAACCCAAGGGTTTCTCCCGCCGGCGTTCATGGTCCCCGTCCAAGCCGGAATAGCCACCTATAACGGCGGGGAACAAGCGGAGGGATCTCCTAATCCATCTCCAGAGGAGCGAATATGCCTCATCCCGCATCTGCTAAGGGGCATCGGGTTTCCCATCCACCCGTTCCTTCGCGGGCTCCTGGAGTTCTACGGCCTCCAGTTACACAACTTTACCCCTGCCTCCGTACTACATATAGCAGGGTATGTTGCCCTTTGTGAGCTGTTCCTAGGCTGCAAGGCTCACTTCGGGTTATGGAAGAAGCTGTTCTGCCTTGTCCCCCGCAACCAGGGAAAATCCCTATGTCAAGTGGGCGGGGCCGAAGTATGGCGCATTGCCGAGACCGAATACCTATCCTGCACTCCCAAGAAGGCACCAGAGAACTGGCCTTCAGAGTGGTTTTACATTGATGACGTTCCCTTTCCGGATCCAGTCTGGACAGGTCTCCCCAAGTTCAGTAACGCCCCGCCGAGGGCACGTATAGGCTGGCGCCCCCGGGGCCCCCAAGAGGAGGATACCAGGGAAATACATTGCCTGATGAGCAGGATAAAGTTACTGGCCAATCCGGACTAACGATAGTCGAGGTTATGGCAATATGCATAATGCGGGGAGTGCAACCGCTTCAATATCGGGGGAAGCCCATGTGGCACTTCAACGGGGAAGGTGATGTCACCCATTGTGGCCGTAAGGGTCCAGACTCCGCCACTGCTCTGACAAGGATATTGTTCGATTTATACAA
The DNA here is from genome assembly GCF_002162155.2 of Triticum dicoccoides. NCBI lineage: Eukaryota > Viridiplantae > Streptophyta > Magnoliopsida > Poales > Poaceae > Triticum > Triticum dicoccoides. The sequence continues at coordinate 218,961,471 of NC_041389.1, read as the reverse complement.
AGGGGAAGAGGAAGAATTCCTTCATATTAAACCGCGGGATGGATTCTCCATGTACAACCCCCCAAACTGGGTAAGTCGTCATTCCTTTCCCCGCTTCACTTATTGTGGCGTTCTTCGCTAAGATGATCTGCCTTGATATTTCCGAGCAGGAACTGAGGAGGTTAGTAGAAGGAATCTCCAGCCCCTCCCCGCAGCCAGAGGACCCCGGAAGGGCCCTAGATCCAGGACACGAAGAAGATCTGGATATTATCATGGAGCTTGTCAATGGGATATTTTATCATGCGAGCTGCGATGGCGCCTCAGTGGCCATTATTGCTGACTATCCCGGACTGCTACCTACGTTGCGTGTAAGCCAGGCCGAAAAACCCTATCCTCCGAAGAGGACTCCTTTCAAATTTCATGCCTTACCCTTGAAGTGTCGTGTTTTTGCAGAGACGATGGTCGGAGCGCAGGGCCGAGCCCCTAGGGACTCGTCGTCCACGGGCGTCCGGATCGGGCAGGCTTAAGAGGAAGGCGGTAAGGGTCGACACGCTGCTACAGAGGTAAGGCAAAAACCTGTGCTGCGGTTATGGTGTTTTGAAGTATAACATCGCCCCTTGTGTCCAGCAGGAAGAGGAGTAGCCGGACTATATCCGGGGATCCCACCAATCACGCCTCCACCAGCCGGATTACATAACCGACTTCGAGAGCGGAAGCGGGAACGGGGCCGATGCCGCATAGTTCTCCGACAGAGGACACGGATATGCTCTCGGCCACGAATTCCGAAGTAGAGAGCGCCATGAATCACCGGCGCCGACGGGCCGTACTTCGAAACAACATCTTTTCCGAAGAGGCATTTAACACCTTCAATTCGGGAGACACATACATCCGAGCTGCTCAAGGAGGGCTTGCCCGAGCGACGGACCAGTATACCAAAGATATACGGGTAAGAAAATTAGATAAGCATGTATAGCAGTAGCCCCTGAGACTTGAAACGGTTAGAACAACTGTTTTAAGGATCAATTTATGCACAGATCCTTGTAGATAAGAATGAGCAATTGTCTCGGGAGCTGGAGGAGTGCAAGGCCCAGCTGAGGGCCACAGTTGCCAAGTTAGAGGAATCCCAGAAGCCCTCATCTGGTAACATTTGTCTCAATTGTATGAAGATGCACCAGTTAGTAGGAGGCTGGTATGATAAGTCTAACAGAAAATTCTGCAGACAATCCCGGGGTGAATCCGGAGGGCATAAGAGATCACGAGTCACATCTCAAAAGGCAGCTAAAGGCTGGCGAGCGCGTTCTTACGCAAGTTAGGCAGGAGAAGAACAATCTTCAAGATGCCAAAGTCCAGCTGGACGTGGAATTAAAAGACGTCCGTGCTTTGCTGGCGGACTCCGTTAAGGAGAACAAAAGACTTCGACGCGACATTTATGGTAAGTGCCTAGACGAACTGTAGTATAGTTCGGTGAGGAAGTATTTTGAAAGGATTTTGCTTGTAGGAATGTTAACGGGTCGCCCCGAGGAGGAGATGCCCTCATCTGTAGGCGATTTACTGCAAGACCTCTCACAACTGCAGGAGCGAGCTCGGCAGGTGATGCATGGCGTTGCTCAGGCCTTGTGGCCGTCAAGCTTCCAGCCGACTGGCATTGGGGAGCTTGTGGATATGCTTCAAGTAGCACGGCGGCGCTTCCGATTGTGGAAGATGTCAGCCTGCCGGCAAGGTGCAAGAGAAGCCTAGGCTATGGTGAAGACGCGCTACACCAAGCTGGACCCGAACCATATGGCCGAAGTTGGACCGGCGGGGCCAGATGGGCAAGAAATTCCCGCGAGTCTGGTATATGACCAGGTAGCATTAGCCGCAAAGTATTCTCAACACGATTGTAAGCTAGATAGCCTGTTGGATGGTATAGAGGAGGAATATAATCAGTCCAAGTGACTGTGTAATTCAATGGACATAATTAGTCCCTAGCCAGATTAAAATCATTTGTCATGGCGGACCTTTTAGCTTCAGCCCCCGGATCCTACAGTCCGGGGTGTGTCTGAATACCCGATCAGTTATACAGAACCAGGGTATGCGTGCAAACCAGGCGTAGGGGTCATAAGTGCTTGAACAGACAAGTACCCATCTAGTTATGTTATATTACATGGATAGTAAGAAACATCTTCCAGGTAGAATAGTTCCGTTAGGGGTTCCTTTCCCTAGGTACGTATGCGTCGATGCACATGTCCGAACTACGAACAAGGGCGCAGTATACAAAACTTCTGGGGATTTACATTGCAATAAACGAATACATCTTTTGTTCATCGACCGAATATTCTCTTAAGGACGCTAGCTTTCGGCTTCACCCAGTCTGAGGTACACATCTGGCTGAACCGGCGGTAACAATCGCATAGGTGCTCCCCTTATGCCCTAGCCAAATTAATGGGAACGTAGGGCATAAACACAAGAGCCAGGCAACCCAGCTTGGCCACATCTTAAGTCATATCGATGCATATAATGGTGAAGAAAAGGCACATATGGAAAAAGAAACACATATGTGATGGGCAAAAAGCCATTAGAGTAATTATTTTTAGCTTCCGTATAGGAAGCCCCCAGGTATTACTTACACACATAGTGTGGCCGGAGTGATCTGGGAGTCCGTACTGTATTAAATACTTTGTGTGAAGAGAAAAGAAAAAAAGGTCGAGAAGGGAAAGGGGATGGGGCATAATTAAAAGGGAAGGGATAAGGAGACAAACACCGAGTTCGACACTAGGCGTAGAATCTCCGGAGTCTGGCCGCGTTCCATGGGTTCGGCTCGAGTCTGTTATCGGATGCATTACATAAGCGGTACGCTCCTCCGGTGAGAACTTTGTCAATGACGAAGGGGCCTTCCCACTTGGGTTTGAGCTTGTCCTTCTTCTTCTCTGGTAGGCGTAGAACGAGCTCGCCAATATTATAAGTTTTGGCCCGCACTTCTCTGCTTTGGTATCGTCGAGCCTGCTGTTGATAGAATGCGGAGCGGGCTTTTGCGACGTCGCGCTCCTCCTCCAGGGCATCCAAGTTATCCTGCCGATCTAACTCGACTTCCTTCTCTTCGTACATGCGTACGCGTGGCGAATCATGTATTATGTCGCAGGGTAGTACTGCTTCCGCGCCGTACACCATAAAAATGGTGTATATCCGGTGGTGCGATTCAGCGTGGTCCGCAGCCCCCAGAGTACGAAGTCGAGCTCTTCGACCCAGTGCGTATCCGACTCTATCAAGGATCGCACTAGTCTGGGTTTGATGCCGCTCATGATGAGACCGTTTGCCCGTTCGACCTGGCCGTTTGTTTGTGGATGGTAGACGGAAGCGTAGTCAAGCTTAATGCCCATTTTGCCGCACCATGTTTTCACTTCATCGACTGTGAAATTTGAGTCATTATCAATGATGATGCTGTGGGGGACACCGTATCGGTGTACGACCCCGGATATGAAGTCTATTACTGGTCCGGATTCGGCCGTTTTGACTGGTTTGGCTTCTATCCGTTTGGTGAACTTGTCCACCATGACCAATAAGTATTTTTTTCTTATGGCTTCCCCCTTTGAGAGGTCCGACCATATCCAGCCCCCAGACCGCGAAGGGCTAAGTTATGGGGATTGTTTGGAGAGCGGTAGGGGGCATATGACTCTGATTGGCGAAGAGCTGGCAACCGACGCAGTGTTGGACAAGGTCCTGTGCGTTTGCTCGGGCCGTCGGCCAATAGAAGCCTGTACGGAAGGCCTTGCTGACTAGTGCTCGAGCCGCAGCGTGGTGCCCGCCCAGTTCGGCATGGATTTCAGCCAAGAGCTGCCGCCCTTCCTCTTCGGAGATGCACCTTTGGAGCACTCCGGTCGCACTTTTCTTATAGAGTTCCCCTTCATGGACTTTGTAAGCTTTAGAACGCCAGATGATGCAGCGTGCTTAATTTTGGTCTTCGGGGAGCTCCTACCTATTTAAGTTGGCCAAGAAAGGCTCAGTCCACGGGGCGATTACAACCATGATTTCATGGGCCGAAGATGTTATTTCGGTGGTAGAGCCTTCGATTATGTCTGATGGTTCGGAATCTGGGGGTGTGTTCGGATCCGTGCTAGTATTGCCGGACTCCTCTTCCCATACTACGGATGGCTTGAACGACCTTTCCAGGAATATGTTAGGTGGGACAGGGTCGCGTTTAGCACCGATGCGGGCGAGGACGTCCGCCGCTTGATTGTTTTCTCGAGCCACATGGTGTAATTCGAGCCCCTCAAATCGAGCTGACATTTTGAGGACGACATTACGGTAGGCCACCATTTTCGGATCCTTGACATCAAAATCTCCGTTTATTTGTGATATTGCGAGGTTTGAATCCCCGCGCACTTCTAGGCGTTGGATGCCCATAGAGACTGCCATCCGAAGACCGTGCAACAGAGCCTCATATTCGGCTGCATTGTTGGAGTCTGTGTATAATATTTGGAGGACGTACTGGACCGTGTCTCCAGTGGGAGACGTCAGGACTACACCTACTCCCAATCCGGCCAGCATTTTAGAGCCGTCGAAGTGCATGATCCAGTTAGAGTACGCGCCGTACTCTTTAGGGAGTTCGGCTTCTGTCCATTCGGCGACAAAGTCAGCCAATACTTGCAACTTGATGGCCCGCCGTGGTTTGTATGTTATGTCGAACGAAAGGAGCTCGATGGCCCATTTAGCAATCTGGCCCGTAGCGTCGCGGTTATTTATTATGTCATTGAGTGGTACTTCGGAGGCCACCGTAATCGAACACTCTTGAAAGTAGTGTCGTAGCTTCCGGGATGCCATGAAGACCGCGTATGCTATTTTTTGATAGTGTGGGTATCGGGATTTGCATGGGGTGAGGACCGTGGATACGTAATAAACCGACTTTTGGAGCGGGAATTTGTATCCGTCAACTTCTCGTTCGAAGACGAGCACTACGCTTACAACTTGATGTGTTGCAGCTATGTACAGCAGCATAGGTTCGCCAATATTTGGCGCTGTTAGGACTGGATTACTAGCCAATAAGGTCTTTATTTCTTCCAGTCCGGACACGGCGGCATCCGTCCACACGAAGTGTTCGGTGCGTCGGAGAAGGCGGTAAAGAGGTAATGCCTTTTCTCCTAACCTGGAGATAAAGCAGCTCAAAGCAGCCACACATCCAGCTAATTTCTGGATATGCTTGAGGTCCGTTGGTATAGCCAACTGCGACAGAGCTCGGATTTTTGCCGGATTCGCGTCAATCCCTCTATTGGAAACAATGAAGCCCAGCAGTTTCCCAGAGGGGACGCCGAAGACGCATTTTTCTGGGTTCAGCTTGATGTCGTATGTTCGGGGGTTATCGAACACTAAGCCTCAAGTCGTCTATTAAGGTTTCGACGTGTCTTGTTTTTATGACCACGTGATCCACATATGCCTCCACTGTTTTGCCAATTTGCTTTTCCATGCATGTCTGAATCATGCGTCGATAGGTTGCGCCGGTGTTTTTAAACCCGAAAGGCATAGTGTTGAAGCAGAAAGGACCATATGGCATTATGAAAGATGTTGCAGCTTGGTCGGACTCTGCCATTTTTATTTGATGGTATCAAGAGTATGCGTCGAGGAAACACAGCGAGTCGTGTCCTGCTATGGCGTTGATGATTTGATCAATGCGAGGGAGGGGAAAGGGATCCTTGGGGCAAGCCTTGTTGAGGTCTTTAAAGTCGACACATAGGCGCCAAGATTTGTCCTTCTTTGGTACCATTACCAGATTTGCCAACCAGTCCGGATGCTTGATATCTCTGATGAATCCGGCCTCGAGCAGTTTGGCTAGCTCTTCCCCCATGGCTTGCCGTTTAGGCTCTGAAAATCGCCTTAGAGTCTGCTTGACAGGTTTGTATCCTTTTAGTATATTGAGGCTGTGTTCGGCCAATCTTCATGGGATACCCGACATGTCCGATGGGTGCCAGGCGAGAATGTCCCAATTCTCGCGCAAGAAGTCTTGCAGTGCGGTGTCCATTGCGGGGCTCAACTGTGTCCCGATGGAAGCCGTCTTCATGGGATCCGTTGGATGGACTTGGAATTTGACTATCTCGTTTGCGGGTTTAAATGAGGTGGAGTTGGGTCGTTTGTCGAGTATCACGTCGTCCCTGTCCATGGTGGCACATAGCGTTGTTAGTTCTTTGGTTGCTAAGGCTTCGGATAATGCTTCCAGGGCTAGTGTTGCGGTTTTATTTTCGGTGCGAAGTGCGACGTCCGGATCACTTGCTAGAGTGATGATTCCATTGGGTCCAGGCATTTTAAGCTTCATGTACCCGTAATGGGGTATAGCTCGGAAGCTTGTAAACGCGTCTCGCCCCAAAAGGGCGTGGTATCCGCTGCTGAAAGGAGCCACTTGGAATGTGATTTCTTCGGACCTATAATTCTCCGCGGTGCCGAATACCACATCAAGTGTGATTTTTCCCGCACACCGCATTTCCCGACTAGGGATAATCCCCCTGAAGGTTGTGCCGCTTTGTTCAATGCGGCTTTTATCAGTTTCCATCTTGTTGAGTGTTTCTTCATAGATCAAGTTTAATCCGCTTCCGCCATCCATGAGTACTTTAGTGAGCCGAAAGCCGTCCACGATTGGGCGAAGGACCAGAGCGGCTGGTGCATGGACAGTCTGGAATCGAGGTTCATCACTGGCATTGAAAGTTACAGTAGTGTCGTTCCATGGGTTTATTTTTGCCACATGGCAGATTTCAGCGGAGCTGCGATGAGCTCGCTTGCGCCTATTGTTTGAGGCAAAAGTCTTGAAGACTGTTAGTACCGTATTGTGTTCGTTGGCGAGATATTGTTCTGCTTTATGGCTTGCAAGAAGATCCTTGCCACTTTTTGCAACCTGCCGGAGTATCCAACATGCCCTAAGGCTATGAGTTGGTGTTGTGTCCGGAGTACTGTGGAGTTTACATGGCCCATTGAGCCATTCTTCCAATACGGTTCCCCGCCCTGGGGTGGGCTTTGGTTTCTTGGGGATTGGATCGGCCGACTTATGAGAGTTCGCCCGTTTAGTTCGGACAAAGGTTTTTGTGAGAGCCGGACTATCCCAAAATTCTATTTGGGTTTTCCAGGCGCTTTCCATCGCACAGTACTTCTGTACTATGGTTGCCAAGTCAGCAAAGTGTACTATGTCACGGCGACTTATAGCATTAAGGATTCCTTTGTTCGTGCAGTTTTTACAGAAAAGTGAGACTACGTCCTCCTCGTGATAGTCCTTGACCTTATTTAACACAAGGAGGAATCTGGCCCAGTAGTGATGCACTGTCTCCTGGGGCTCTTGCCTGATATGGGAAAGACGGTTTAAGTCCGTGTGGGTGGTTGTAGCTGAATACGGATTCTGATCCGATCTAGCGCCTAGGGGCATGGGAGCTTCCGAGTCTGACAGCTCGGGATCCGGGGTGCTGCCCAATTTCTCCGGCCCAATGCCCGATTCTAAGTCCGGGACCCGGTTCATGTCTTCCCTTGAGCGGGTGTCCGGCTCAGGGAGCTCGGTGATCCGGACATAATTCATCCTCAAAATTGAGGGGTAATCCGTGTGTGGTTCCTCCACTACCGCTATCTCATGGGTGGCCGGCGGGGATTTAATGTCCCTTTGGTCGGGTTTAAGCCCGATCCGGTCATAGTCCATAGTGACTCCCAAAGCGGCGATGCGATCCAAGAGCTCATTAAGGGAGGAGAGCTCTATCGGATCCATCTATTCGGTGAGTTCCGGATTGACGCGAAGGTTATGCGTGATGACCCGAGAGGCCATCGTCGGCGCAACCGCCGGTGGGGCGGCCATGATGAAGCCGCCAATTCGGAGAGTTTGGCCTACAGCCAGCGCTCCCCCAGAGGTAATGTTGTCGTTGACAATGAGACGAGCCATCGAGCCTTGCAGTGACAACATAGAGGAACTCTCAATGAAAGCACTAATGTCGGTGTCAAAACCGGCGGATCTCGGGTAAGGGGTCCCGATCTGTGCGTCTCAGGCTGATGGTAACAGGAAGCAAGGGACACAATGTTTACCCAGGTTCGGGCCCTCTCAATGGAGGTAAAACCCTGCTTCCTGCTTGATTAATATTGACGATATGCATAGTAGAAGAGTAGATATACCACGAGATCATAGTGGCTAAACCCTAGAAGCTAGCCTATGATGATTATGATTGTAGTTGTGATCGGCCTTCTAAGGACCAACCTCTTCGGTTTATATAGACACCCGAGAGGGCTAGGGTTTACACGGAGTCGGTTACAAAGAAGGAAATACAATATCCGGATCGCCAAGCTTGTCTTCCACGCAAAGGAGAGTCCCATCCGGACACGGGACGGAGTCTTGAGTCTTGTATCTTCACGCTCCAATAGTCCGGACGATGTATATAGTCCGGCTGTCCGGATACCCCATAATCCAGGACTCCCTCAGGAGCCCCCAGGTATTATGGGGTATGTACATTTAATGATGTATGCCCCTCATGTATGCGGTTTATCCGAACACTGGCTAGAAGTCGTATAAAAACGAGAAAGAAGAAAAAGATGAAAAGGGAGAACAGAAGGGAAGAGTATAAGTGCGGACTTAGGCATAGAATCTCCGGAGCCGGGCCACGTTCCATGGGTTTGGTTTCAAGCGATTATCCGAAGCATTGCAAAGGCGATAGGCTCCTCAGTGAGGACTTCATCTATATAATGAAGGCCCCCTCCCATTTAGGTTTGAGCTTGTCCTTTTTCTTCTCTGGTATGCGTAGAACAAGTTCACCGACATTATAAGTCTTTGCCCGTACTTCCCCGCTTTGATATCGCTGAGCCTGCTGTTGGTAGAATGTGAAACGGGCCTTCGCGACATCGTGCTCCTCCTCCAGGCCATCCAGATTGTCCTGCCGATTGAGCTCGGCTTCTCTCTGTTCGTACATGCGCACTCGAGGTGAGTCATGAACAATGCCGCAAGGCAAGGCTGCCTCCGCGCCGTACACCATGAAGAAAGGTGTATATCCGATCATCCGATTGGGCATGGTCCACAACCCCCAGAGTACGGAATCGAGTTCCTCGACCCAGTGCTTGTTTGATTCTTGTAGGGATCAATACTAGTCTGGGTTTGATGCTGCTCATTATCAGGCCATTAGCTTGTTCGACCTGACCGTTTGTCTGAGGGTGATATACGGAGGCGTAATCAAGCTTGATGCCCAAATTAGCGCACCAAGTTTTCATCTCATCAGCCGTAAAGGTAGATCCGTTGTCAGTAATAATACTATGCGGGACACCATAACGGTGTATGACACCGGATATAAAGTCTATAACCGATCCGGCTTCGGCCGTTTTGACTGGTTTGGCCTCTATCCACTTAGTGAACTTGTCGACCATAACCAGTAAATATTTCTTCTTATGGCTTCCCCCTTTAAGGGGTCCAACCATGTCTAGCCCCCAGACCGCAAAAGGCCAAGTAATGGGGATTGTTCGTAGGGCAGTGGGCGGCATGTGGCTTTGATTGGTGAAAAGCTGGCATCCAACGCAGCGCTATATAAGGTCCTGTGCGTCTGCTTGGGCCGTGGGCCAAAAGAAACCTGTATGGAAGGCCTTACTTACAAGGGCCCGAGCTGCGGCGTGATGGCCACCAAGACCGGCGTGTATTTCAGCCAAAAGCGGTCGTCCCTCTTCTTCAGAGATACATCTTTGAAGTACTCTGGTAGTACTTTTCTTGTACACTTCCCCCTCATGAACTTTGTAGGCCTTCGAGCGTCGAACAATATGACGGGCTTCAGTCTGATCATCAGGGATCTCATTCCTAGTAAGGTAGGCAAGGAAAGGTTCAGTCCATGAGGCAATTATAGCCATGATTTCATGGGCCGATGGTGATAGCTCGGTGCCCAAACCCCCGATGATATCAGAACTGTGTTTGTAATCTGGGGGTATGACCGGCTCCGAAACGGTGTTGCCGCTTTCGTCCTGCCACACTACGAATGGATTGAAGAGCCTCTCCACAAAGGTGTTAGGTGGGACGGTGTCGTGTTTGGTGCCCATGCGGGCAAGAATGTCCGCAGCTTGATTACTCTCTCGAACCACGTGATGAAACTCGAGCCCCTCAAACCGAGCTGAGATTTTGAGTACAACATTGCGGTAAGCCACCATCTTCGGATCTTTTGCGTTGAATTCTCCATTTATTTGGGATATTGCGAGGTTTGAATCCCGCGCACCTCGAGGCGTTGTATGCCCATGGAGACAGCCATCTGGAGACCGTGCAATAGGGCCTCGTATTCGGCTGCATTGTTAGAATCTGTATATAGTATTTGGAGCACATAACGGTCTGTGTCTCCCATTGAGGATGTCAAGACGCCACTAGCCCCCAGTCCGGCTAGCATTTTAGAGCCGTCGAAGTGCATCACCCAGTTGGAATATGTGCCATATTCTTTAGGGAGTTTGGCCTCTGTCCATTCGGCGATGAAGTCAGCCAACACCTGAGATTTAATGGCTCAGCGTGGCTTGTAAGTTATTTCAAATGGTAAGAGCTAGATGGCCCATTTGGCAATCCGGCCGGTGGCATCCCGGTTGTTTATTATGTCACTAAATGGTACTTCGGAAGCCACCGTGTTCGAGCACTCTTGAAAGTAGTGCCACAGCTTGCGGGATGCCATAAAGACTGCATATGCTATCTTTTGATAATATGGGTATCGGGATTTGCATGGTGTAAGGACCATTGATACATAATATACTGGTTTTTGAAGTTGGAATTTATGTCCTTCTTCATCTCGTTCGACGACGAGCACCGCACTCACCACCTAGTGAGTTGGGGATATGTAGAGCAGCATTGGTTCGCCGATATTCGGTGCGTCCAGGATTGGGTTACTTGCTAATGGAGCTTTTATTTCTTCCAGTCCGGCTGTGGCAGCGTCCGTCCACACAAAGTGGTCGGTGCGGTGGAGCAGGCGATATAATGGCAACGCCTTTTCCCCTAGTCTAGAGATAAAACAACTCAAAGCTGCCATGCACCCGCTAGTTTTTGGACCTGCTTGAGGTCTGTTGGTGTTGACAGGGCTCGGATTTTGGCTGGGTTTGCTTCGATTCCTCTATTGGAGACAATGAACCCAAGCAGTTTTCCGGCTGGAAACTGCATTTTTCCGGATTGAGTCGTATGTCATATGCTCGGAGGTTGTCGAATGTAAGGCGTAAGTCATCCACCAATGATTCGACATGCTTGATTTTGATGACTACGTCATCTACATATGCCTCCACAGTTTTTCCAATTTGCTTTTCCAGGCATGTTTGAATCATGCGTTGGTAGGTTGCACGGGCGTTCTTGAGCCCGAAAGGCATAGTTTTGAAGCAGAAGGGCCCAAACGGAGTGATGAATGCCGTTGCGGCTTGGTCGTATTCTTTCATCTTAATTTGATGGTATCCAGAGTATGCATCGAGAAAGCACATGGAATCGTGTCCTGCGCTCGCATCAATAATCTGGTCAATGCGAGGTAGTGGGAAGGGGTCCTTAGGGCAAACCTTATTAAGGTCTTTGAAATCGACACACACGCGCCAAGATTTATCCTTCTTCGATACCATGACCAGGTTTGCTAGCCAGTCCGGATGTTTGATCTCTCTGATAAACCCGGCTTTGAGTAGCTTGGCTAGCTCCTCCCCATGGCCTATCATTTGGGTTCGGAAAATTGGCGCAGAGTTTGCTTGACTGGTTTGTATCCTTTCAGTATATTGAGACTATGCTCGGCCAGTCTTCGCGGGATACCTGGCATATCCGAAGGGTGCCAGGCAAAAATGTCCCAGTTCTCATGCAGGAATGTGTGTAATGCGGTGTCGACCATCGGATCCAGCTGTGCCCCAATGGAAGCTGTCTTCTTGGGGTCCATCGGGTGGACTTGAAATTTGACTATTTCGTCTGCTGGCTTGAAGGAAGTGGATTTGGGTCTCTTATCGAGGATTAAGTTGTCCCTATCCACTGTGGAACGTAGGGTGGTTAGTTCTTCGGCCGTGAGGGCCTCGGATAAAGCCTCGACGGCTAGGGAGGCGGCTTTGTTTTCAGCGCGGAGTGCTATGTCTGGATCACCGGTGATAGTGATAACTCCATTGGGCCTGGGCATTTTGAGCTTCATATACCCGTAATGGGGTACGACTTGGAAGCGTGTGAATGCGTCTCGCCCCAGCAGGGCGTGATACCCGCTGTTGAAAGGTGCCACATGGAAGAGTAACTCTTCGAACCTATAGTTTTTTGGGGTGCCGAATACCATGTCGAGTTTGATTTTTCCCGAGCATGTTGCTTCCCGACTGGGGATAATACCTTGAAAGGTTGTGTTACTTTGCTCAATGCGACTCCTGTCCATTTGCATTTTATTGAGCGTGTCTTCGTAGATGAGGTTCAGTCCGCTGCCGCCGTCCATTAGCACTTTAGTGAGCCGAAAGCCGTCTACGATTGGGTTTAGGACCAAACCGGCTGATGCCCGGACTGAGCGGGATCTTGGTTCATCATCGGCATTGAAAGTGATCGCCGCATTGTTCCAAGGATATACTCCTGCCACCTGACAGACTTCAGCGAGGTCGTGGAGCGCCCTTTTGTGTCGATTATTTGATGAAAAGGTCTCGAAGACTGTGAATACTTTGAGATCGTTGTCCTTCGAAGAGTAGTTTTCTGGGGTGTTGTTGGTGAGGATACCCTCGCCACTCTTGGCCACTTGCCAGAGTATCCAACATGCTCGGAGGCTATGCATTGGTTCGGTGTTCGGCGTCATGTGAATTTGACAGGGCTTGTCGAGCCATTCCTCAAGGACCGTTCTACGCCCCGTAAAGGGCTCGATTTTCATGTCCACGGGATGATGATTAGGTGCTCCATGAGGGTGCATCCTTTTTGCCTGTCAGGGAGGTGGCCTAAAGGCCTACCGTGCCCAGTGGGCTGTCTGGGTTTTCCAGGCGCAATACTTCTGTACTATGTGGGCCAAATCTGCAAAGTGCAGTACGCGATGGCGGTTGAGGGCATTAAGGATTCCCTCATCCGTACAATTGTTGCGAAATACCGAGATCGCGTCTTCGTCGCAGCAATCTTTGATCTTGTTTTTAACAAGGAGGAATATGTCCCAAAAGTGGTGGACTGTTTCCTGAGGTTGCTCCCGCACGTACATTAAGTCGCATATGTCCGGAGGACCGGAATTGCTTGGGGAATATTGCTTGTGGTGGGTGTGTGGGCTTAAATCCGAATCCCGACCCATTGGGAAGTCCGGATTCTGGAAAATTTCCGAGGTTACAAGCCCGGGCTTCGGAGCGTCCGGTGAGTTTTTAGGCTCAACGCCCGATTCTATGTTCGGAGGACAAGAAGTATCCTCTCGAGGATGGGTGTCTGGATCTCCGAGCTTGGAAATCCGAACATACTTTGTTCTCAACGTAGGAGAAGAGTTATTGTCAGCTTGTTCCTCCACAGTTGCCACCTGATGGGTGTCAGTGTCAAAACCGGTGGATCTCGAGTAGGGGGTCCCGAACTGTGCGTCTAAGGCTAATGTGTAACACCCCGGATGTAACTTTCCATCTTTGTAACTCCAACTCTTGCCATTTTCGGCTATGTGCTATGATATTCCCTCCGTGGTTGGATTTTGTTTTTATTTTTGCATTTTGTTCATGTCATGCATCTCATATCATGTCATCATGCGCATCTCATTTGCATACGTGTTTCGTCTCATGCATCCGAGCATCTTCCCCGTTGTCCGTTTCGTAATCCGACACTCCCACATGCACCGGCGCACCCCTCTTGTCTCCTGTCCATGTGCGGGTGTTGAACGTTCTCGGAATGGGCCGAGCCTTGCCAAGTGGCCCTGGTATAGCACTGGTAGACCACCTGTCAAGTTTCAGGTCATTTGGAGCTCGTTTGGTACTCCAACAGTTATCCGCAGTCCCGCAAAGGCCTCTTTTAAGTTGCAGCCCAACACCCCTTCCAAAGTGGCCCAAAACCCATCTAACTCCCCTCCATGCTCTCGGTCGTTCGATCACGATCGTGTGGGCGAAAACTACACCTCATTTGGACACTCCTAGCTCCCTCTACCTCTATTTATAGACCCCTCCCCCGAATTCCGGATGAAACCCTAAAAATTCCCCCTCTGCGCCGCCGGACACGTCCGGATTGGACCGGACGCGTCCGCCCGCCGCCGCCCGGCCACTCGCGAGCCTCCA
>NC_041389.1:218938646-218946820 GCF_002162155.2 Triticum dicoccoides | reverse complement strand
CCGCCGAAGCCCGCCAGGCCCGCCGTCGGCCCCCGCGGGGCCCGTCCTCCCGTGCCCGCTCCCGGGCCGCGTCCCGCGCCGCCGCCACCCGGATCTCCACCGCCGCTGCCTCGGAGCGCCGCCGCCGCCCGGATCCCCGCCGCCGCCGCCTCGAAGCGCCGCCACCGCGGGACTTCAGCGCCGCCGTCCCACGCCCCGGCCGCGGCCTCCTCTCCTCCTCTCCTCCGGCCGCCTTCCCCAGCGCCGCCCCGGCCTCTCCTTCCTCCTCCCGCGCCCCCAACTCCGGCCACCGTCGTCCCCGTCTCCGGCGAGCCCGGCCTCGCCTCGGTTCGCGCGCGTCAGATCCAGATCGGATCAGGTTGACTTTCCCCGAGCCCCGTTTTTCGTCTAAGTCCTGATATCTGCTGTTAAATCATTGCATGTTCATTGCATCACATCTTCGCACCCGTAGCTCCGTTTCGTGCGTGTAATATGTCAAATTGTTCGCCTCGAAGAGTACATCAATTCATTCCATTGCATCATTTACATTTGAGCTCATCTTGATGCCCTAAATGCTGTTGGAAGAGGGCTATGTGATGTTAGTTTCTGTTTCTTAACAGAACTTGCACTTTTGTCATTTTTGCCATGATTAATGTGTGCACCTTATGAATATGAGCCCTACATATGTTTTGATCTATGCCATGCCAGCTTTACAGGGGTGTATGCCATGTATTTTTTTGATCTATGTGGTGACTAGCACAAGCATGCAAACTAGGCTTCGTGATATTGCTGTTTTAAGTCCCTGTTCTGCTGTTATTGTGATGCCATGTAAACATGTTGCTACAGAGAGATCCATGCATATTTAGAGATACTTCAGTAAGGGTGTTTTGAACATATGGTTATGCTATATCCATTCATGCCCTTGTTTGAAATTATGGAGTAGTCTAGCATGTCATTTTCGTGCTCTACTTTTGCTACAAAATGTTTCCTGGCAGATTGTTTGCATGATATTCAATTTTTACGAGGTTGTTGTAGTTGACCCGTGTATGCTATGATGTTGTTCTTGCCATGTATAGCCTCTATGCCATGTCTTCTTGATGGATGTATGCTTAGTTTATCATGAGGTGCTCTGTAGTGAGTGCATCGAGCTCACGAAGGTGCCTTCGTAAATCTGTCAATGCAATGCCCAGTTTGCTGAATCTGTTAATGAAACTTGCTATGTTTACATGCATGCCATCATTTCTTCTGGTCCTTTTTGGCTTATGGTTAGTAAGGGACTTCTGATCTATGCTTTGAGTAGAATCATGCCATGCCTTGTTTTGCTATTATAAGTTCCTGTAGCATGTTGATAATTTGCTCTAAACATTGCTTCCTGATGTTGTTTATGCCATGTCCAACCTGATATTTTTTTTGCACTTTCACCATGCTTGTTTGGACCTGTTATGATGTGATTTAGCCGTAGCTCAGTGTTCCTGTTTTGTTAAGCATATCCTGTAGATCACTGCCATATGCTTTGTTTGTATGTTGAGGTGCTGTAGCATAGTTTCTTGTTGCATGCTAAGTAGCATCGTGCTGTTAATCGCAGATTTGTGCCCATTGCTTTGCTTGCCATTTGCAAACCGTGCATCCGTTCCCGGTGATCTTTATATCGATTTCAACCGAAATCATCTCATCTTTCCAGAGGCATACTTGGTTTGCCAAGTTGATGCCTTGTTCATCATTTGCCTCCCGAAGCACGCATATGCATTGCATATCACTTCTCGCATATTATGGCATGCATTGCATCTTGTTGCTTGCGCATTGCACCGTGATTTATTGTGGCTCCTTTGCTTGTGTTCTTGCTTTGGGTAGAGCCGGGAGACAAGTACGTGAATGAGGAACCTGTTGAGAACGCTTTCGAGGATCAAGCCTTCGACTACTCTGAGAACCTTGCAGGCAAGATGACCATACCTTCGATATCACTTCTATCTTTGCTTTGCTAGTTGCTCGCTCTTTCGCTATGTTAGCCCTACCTGCCTTTGTTTACCATGCCTTCCTATTGCCATGTCAAACCCTCTAACCACCCTGTCCTAGCAAACCGTTGATTGGCTATGTCACCGCTTTCTCAGCCCCTCTTATAGCGTTGCTAGTTGCAGGTGAAGATGAAGTCTGTTCCAGGTCGGCACGTGGATATTTTGGGATATCACAATATCTCCTGTTTAATTAATGCACCTTATATATTTGGTAAAGGGTGGAAGGCTCGGCCTTATGCCTGGTGTTTTGTTCCACTCTTGCCGCCCTAGTTCCGTAAACCGGTGTTATGTTCCTTGATTTTGCGTTCCTTACACGGTTGGGTGATTTATGGGACCCCCTTGACAGTTTGCTTTGAATAAAACTCCTCCAGCAAGGCCCAACCTTGGTTTTACCATTTGCCACCTAAGCCTTTTTTCCCTTGGGTTTTCGCGAGCCCGAGGGTCATCTTTATTTAACCCCCGGGCTAGTGCTCCTCTGAGTGTTGGTCCAAACTAGAGCACCGTGCGGGACCATTCCTTGGCAACTTGGATTACGTCGGTACCTGTACGCTTCGCTTATTCGGTGTGCCCTGAGAACGAGATATGTGCAGCTCCTATCGGGATTTGTCGGCACTTCGGGCAGTCTTGCTGGTCTTGTTTTACCATTGTCGAAATGTTTTGCGAACCGGGATTCCGAGACTGATCGGGTCTTCCCGGGAGAAGGTTTATTCCTTCGTTGACCGTGAGAGCTTATGATGGGCTAAGTTGGGACACCCCTGCAGGGTATATAATCTTTCGAAAGCCGTGCCCGCGGTTATGAGGCAGATGGGAATTTGTTAATGTCCGGTTGTAGATAACTTGACACTTGACTTCAGTAAAATGCATCAACCGTGTGCGTAGCCGTGATGGTCTCTTCTCGGCGGAGTCCGGGAAGTGAACACGGTTTGAGTTATGCTTGACGTAAGTAGTTTCAGGATCACTTCTTGATCGCTTCTAGCTTCTCGACCGATGCGCTGCTTCTCTTCTCGCTCTCACTTGCGTATGTTAGCCACCATATATGCTTAGTGCTTGCCGCAGCTCCACCATATTGCCCTTTTCTACCTATGAGCTTAAATAGTCTTGATCTCACGAGTGTGAGATTGCTGAGTCCCCGTGGCTCACAGATTCTACCAAAACAGATGCAGGTGCCGAGGATACTGGCGCAGATGGCACAACCGAGCTCAAGTGGGAATTTGATGAGGCCCTTGGTCGTTACTATGTTTCGTTTCCAGATGATCAGTAAAGGTGCCCAGTCGGGATGATCGGGGATCTGTGTAGCATTTGGGGTAGTCTTCTTTTATTTTGGTTCCGTAGTCGGATCTTGAGTGTAATCTGAATGATGGATGTTTATTTATGTATTGTGTGAAGTGGCGACTGTAAGCCAACTATGTATCTTTTCCCTTATGTATTACATGGGTTGTGCGAAGATTACCTCACTTGCGACATTGCTTTCAATGCGGTTATGCCTCTAAGTCGTGCTTCGACACGTGGGAGATATAGCCGCATCGAGGGTGTTACAAGTTGGTAATCAGAGCCAGCCCCGACCTTAGGAGCCCCACTGCTTGATTGTTTTAGCGGCCGAGTTGTGTCTAGAAAAATGTTTTGAGTCATTTAGGATTATATATATCGGAGAGTTAGGAATTCTTTTTACTCCCCAGTCTCTTCATCGCTCTGGTAAGGCATTCTGACGTAGAGTTTTGACTCTTCTCTTCTCAAATTTTACTAAATTTTTTTTAGGATCACACGGGTATCTTGGAATGGTTCCGATGGTTTTATGACGAGAACATTGTCTTGGTGCCTCCTGTCAGGGGTTTAGTGGAAGTGTCCCGGGGAGTTGAGCTTTGAGGTGTTGTCGTCATAATTTTATCGTTGCAGTTCTGGAATACCTGAGTTTAGTACGCCGACATCGAAAATCTCTTTTATGCAGTTGTTGGTGAGATAACCCCGATAACCCAGTACTGGGGCGAGCTCGGGAGTATTGCCATTACTCATATAACGGATGCTTTTCGAAGGTTGAGGTACACGATTTACGAAGGTTTCTTGGTTATGTGTTGAAGGATGGATACAGCTGGATGTAGGGTTTGTTAGTTTGGGTGAGATATATTGCTTCCCCTATATCCCCAACACCTGATTGCATAACCGGAAAGTTTCGGGAGTTTATAGGTGGGATTCAAGTAGCTCTAGCATTTCTTCCCGCAGATATTTGGTTTGTGATTGGGTAATCCTTACCACTTATTTGTTCCATCCGTACCTTGCTTTTTTTTTCTATCATCAATATCTTATCAAGTGGCTTCTCACCTTAATGGACGTGATGTTTACTTTGGAATCCATTCGTTCATCCTTGTTCGAATGTTTATTGTGAAGACTATATGTTGCAATTTCTATCCGTTGATTCAACTTGTCTATCTGTCTATCAAGATGCTAACGGATGTCACCCTCTTCAGGATGGCTCCGCCAACGCGTCAGAATCCGGAACGCAATGATGACAGTCAGGCGAACCCTCCACCTCCACCTCCGCCTCCGGAGGCATGGCAAGCTTTGATGGCAGCCTCTAACGCCCATGCCCAGATGATGATTCAGCTCATGCAAGAGTGCAACCAAGGCCAAGGTAATCAAGGGAATCAAGTCGAGTTCGTTATTGATCTTGAGCCCGGCACTGAACCTGTTTGCAAGCGTCCTTACAAGCTTGGACCCAAGGAGCTGAAGGAATTGAAGAAGCAGCTCGATGAACAAGAGCGTCTGGGTTTGGTCAGACCGAGTTCATCTCCATGGGGTTGTGGAGTTCTTTTTGTCCAGAAGAAGGATGGGACGGACCGACTTTGCGTCGATTACCGTCCATTGAATAAGAAGACAATCAAGAACAAGTATCCACTTCCCAACATCAATGAGCTTTTCGAGCAACTCAAAGGTGCTAAAGTCTTCTCCAAGCTTGACCTTCGTATGGGTTATCATCAGATTCGCATTCGTGAACAAGACATTCCCAAGACAGCATTCAGAACAAGCTATGGTTCTTATGAATATACTGTCATGTCTTTCGGCCTTGTCAATGCTCCTCCAACTTTCTCTCGCATGATGAACTTTATCTTCAACCCCTACACAAATGAATTCGTCTTGGTGTATCTCGATGATATTTTGGTCTTCTCCAAGAATAAGCAGGATCATGCCAAACATTTGCGATTGGTGCTTGACAAGCTCAGAGAGCATCAATTTTATGCGAAGTTTTCCAAATGTGAGTTCTGGCTTGATGAAGTTCTTTACCTTGGTCACATCATCTCCGCCAAGGGAATTGCTGTTAATCCGGCGAAGGTTTCTGCTGTTCTGAATTGGGAACCTCCTCAGAATGTCAAGCAGCTCCGCAGTTTTCTTGGTCTTGCAAGCTATTGCCGAAGATTCGTTGAGAATTTCTCTAAGATTGCAAAGCCTCTTTCCAACATCCTCCAGAAGCATGTCAAGTATGTCTGAACGCCTGAGTGTGATGTCGCTTTCAACACCCTCAAAGAGAAGCTAGTCACAGCTCCTGTCTTAACTCCTCCTGATGAATCCAAGCCATTCGAAGTGTTCTGCGATGCTTCTCTTCAAGGTCTCAGTGCTGTGTTAATGCAAGAGAAGAAAGTTGTGGCCTATACCTCTCGCCAGTTAAAGCCCAACGAAAAGAACTACCCCACTCACGATCTCGAGTTGGCGGCAGTTGTCCATGCATTGATAACATGGAGACATCTCTTATTGGGAAGGCAAGTGGACATTTTCACCGATCACAAGAGCCTCAAGTATATCTTCACCCAACCAAACCTTAACCTCAGGCAAACTCGATGGGTCGAAATGATTCAAGAGTACAATCCAAGTATTGAATATACTCCTGGCAAGGCGAATGTGATTGCAGATGCTCTGAGCAGAAAGGCTTATTGCAACAGTCTAATTCTCAAGCCATTTCAACCAGATCTTTGTGAAGCTTTCCGCAAGCTGAATCTTCAAGTTGTTCCTCAAGGCTTTCTTGCCAACCTCATAGTCTCTCCTACTTTGGAAGATCAAATTCGTGAGGCACAACTCCTGGATACCATGGTGAAGAAGGTGAAACGTGGTATTGACAAGGGCATTTCCAAATACAAGTGCTATCGCTTGGATGACAAAGATACTCTTTTCTTCGAGGATCGAATTGTGGTTCCCAAAGGCGATCTGAGAAAAGTCATCATGAATGAGGCACACAATTCCCTCCTATCCATTCATCCTGGAAGTACGAAGATGTACCATGACCTCAAGCAGTCATATTGGTGGACTCGAATGAAGCGAGAGATTGCTCAATTCGTGAATGAATGTGATGTCTGCAGAAGGGTGAAAGCAGAACACCAAAGACCAGCTGGTCTCCTCCAACCTCTTGCTATTCCGGAATGGAAGTTTGATCATATCGAGATGGACTTCGTGACTGGTTTTCCTAAGTCCAAGCGTGGAAATGATGCTATCTTCGTTGTCATTGACAAGCTTACTAAAGTGGCTCATTTTCTTCCTATCAAAGAATCTATCATAGCAGCTCAGCTGGCAGAGCTATACACCTCCAGAATTGTCTCCTTGCATGGCATTCCACAATTGATATCTTCAGATCATGGAAGCATCTTCACTTCTAAGTTCTGGGACTCCTTTCAGTCAGCCATGGGCACCAACATTTGTTTCAGCACAACTTTCCATCCTCAAACAAGTGGCCAAGTCGAGCGAGTCAATCAAATTCTTGAAGATATGCTCAGGGCTTGTGTCATTTCCTTTGGCATGAAGTGGGAAGATTGTCTTCCATATGCTGAGTTCTCCTATAACAACAGCTTCCAAGTGAGTTCGGGCAAGGCCCCATTCGAAATTCTCTATGGCAGAAAGTGCCGTACTCCTCTCAATTGGTCTGAGACAGGTGAACGCCAACTTCTTGGCAACGACTTGATCACAGAAGCCGAAGAAATGTGCAAAGTCATTCGTGAGAATCTCAAAGCTGCGCAATCGCGCCAGAAGAGTTACTATGATAGCAAGCACCGTGATTTGGCTTTTGAAATCGAAGACCATGTCTACCTCCGCGTCTCTCCAATGAAAGGCACTCGTCGCTTCGGTATCAAAGGGAAGCTTGCCCCTAGATATGTGGGTCCTTTCAAGATCATTGGCAAAAGAGGCGATCTCGCCTATCAACTTGAGCTTCCATCCAACTTTGCAAACGTGCACGATGTGTTTCACGTGTCACAGCTTCGCAAGTACTTCAAGACTCCTGAGCGCACTATCAACTTTGAAGAAATTGACCTCCAAGAAGATCTCTCTTATCATGAGCACCCCGTTGCTATTCTTGAAGAAACCGAGCGCAAGACTCGCAACAAGTCAATCAAATTCCTGAAAGTGAAGTGGTCACACCATTCCGACTGAGAAGCCACCTGGGAACGCGAGGATCACCTCCGTTCCGAATATCCGGAGTTCTTTCAGTCCTAGATCTCGGGACGAGATCCTCTTGTAGTGGTGGAGTGTTGTAACACCCCGGATGTAACTTTCCATCTTTGTAACTCCAACTCTTGCCATTTTCGGCTATGTGCTATGATATTCCCTCCGTGGTTGGGTTTTGTTTTTCTTTTTGCATTTTGTTCATGTCATGCATCTCATATCATGTCATCATGCGCATCTCATTTGCATACGTGTTTCGTCTCATGCATCCGAGCATCTTCCCCGTTGTCCGTTTCGTAATCCGACACTCCCACATGCACCGGCGCACCCCTCTTGTCTCCTGTCCGTGTGCGGGTGTTGAACGTTCTCGGAATGGGCCGAGCCTTGCCAAGTGGCCCTGGTATAGCACCGGTAGACCACCTGTCAAGTTTCGGGTCATTTGGAGCTCGTTTGGTACTCCAACAGTTATCCGCAGTCCCGCAAATGCCTCTTTTAAGTTGCAGCCCAACACCCCTTCCAAAGTGGCCCAAAACCCATCTAACCCCCCTCCATGCTCTCGGTCGTTCGATCATGATCGTGTGGGCGAAAACTACACCTTATTTGGACACTCCTAGCTCCCTCTACCTCTATTTATAGGCCCCTCCCCCGAATTCCGGATGAAACCCTAAAAATTCCCACTCCGCGCCGCCGGACACGTCCGGATCGGACCGGACGCGTCCGCCCGCCGCCGCCCGGCCACTCGCGAGCCGCCACGTGGCGCTGCCG
>NC_041389.1:218933487-218938285 GCF_002162155.2 Triticum dicoccoides | reverse complement strand
ACTTCAGCGCCGCCGTCCCGCGCCCCGGCCGCGGTCTCCTCTCCTCCTCTCCTCCGGCTGCCTTCCCCAGCGCCGCCCTGGCCTCTCCTTCCTCCTCCCGCGCCCCCAACTCCGGCCGCCGTCGTCCCCGTCTCCGGCGAGCCCGGCCTCGCCTCGGTTCGCGCGCGTCAGATCCGGATCGGATCAGGTTGACTTTCCCCGAGCCCCGTTTTTCGTCTAAGTCCTGATATCTGCTGTTAAATCATTGCATGTTCATTGCATCACATCTTCGCACCCGTAGCTCCGTTTTGTGCGTGTAATATGTCAAATTGTTCGTCTCGAAGAGTATATCATTTCATTCCATTGCATCATTTACATTTGAGCTCATCTTGATGCCCTAAATGCTGTTGGAAGAGGGCTATGTGATGTTAGTTTCTGTTTCTTACAGAACTTGCACTTTTGTCATTTTTGCCATGATTAATGTGTGCACCTTATGAACATGAGCCCTACATATGTTTTGATCTATGCCATGCAAGCTTTACAGGGGTGTATGCCATGTATTTTTGTGATCTATGTGGTGACTAGCACAAGCATGCAAACTAGGCTTCATGATATTGCTGTTTTAAGTCCCTGTTCTGCTGTTATTGTGATGCCATGTAAACATGTTGCTACAGAGAGATCCATGCATATTTAGAGATACTTCAGTAAGGGTATTTTGAACATATGGTTATGCTATATCCATTCATGCCCTTGTTTGAAATTATGGAGTAGTCTAGCATGTCATTTTCGTGCTCTACTTTTGCTACAAAATGTTTCCTGGCAGATTGTTTGCATGATATTCAATTTTTACGAGGTTGTTGTAGTTGACCCGTGTATGCTATGATGTTGTTCTTGCCATGTATAGCCTCTATGCCATGTCTTCTTGATGGATGCATGCTTAGTTTATCATGAGGTGCTCTGTAGTGAGTGCATCGAGCTCATGAAGGTGCCTTCGTAAATCTGTCAATGCAATGCCCAGTTTGCTGAATCTGTTAATGAAACTTGCTATGTTTACATGCATGCCATCATTTCTTCTAGTCCTTTTTGGCTTATGGTTAGTAAGGGAATTTTGATCTATGCTTTGAGTAGAATCAAGCCATGCCTTGTTTTGCTATTATAAGTTCCTGTAGCATGTTGATAATTTGCTCTAAACATTGCTTCCTGATGTTGTTTATGCCATGTCTAGCCTGATATTTTTTTGCACTTTCACCATGCTTGTTTGGACCTGTTATGATGTGATTTAGCCGTAGCTCAGTGTTCCTCTTTTGTTAAGCATATCCTGTAGATCACTGCCATATGCTTTTTTTGTATGTTGAGGTGCTGTAGCATAGTTTCTTGTTGCATGCTAAGTAGCATCGTGCTGTTAATCGCAGATTTGTGCCCATTGTTTTGCTTGCCATTTTGTCAGGACCCCGACTCGATGACACATCGATCTAGCCTGTAACACCTCATATCACTTTGCGGCCTCACGCACGGTATCCCCACGGGTGTCGCCTTACCTTTGCCCGGGACCGTTTGCGCCTTTTGGCTCACGTATATGATAGTGTCGCTAGCATCCATATGTTAAGGAGCCCGGGCTGACATGACTAGTGGTAAACCCAAAGTGGCACAGACTTACAGGGACAGGCATCCATGACCCAGCAACGAACGTGTCGGTCATCAGCAAGTGGGTCCGGGCTGTAGCACTGGGCTAGCAGGACTCCGGTAAACCGGGCTGTAGCAGGCTAACAGGACTCCGGTACTCAATGCGTGACATTTCCCCGAAGGGACAGACACAGGAATGAAGAAGGACACATGCCGGCCAGCCTAAGTGTTCCAGAGCAGCAGCAAGCTACCATGGCTCAGTGGTAACACTAGGAGACATTTCCCGGTAAGAGAGGCTACTAAGGATAAACAACTAGATGGTCAGATCCCACACATACCAAGCATTTCAATAACATACACACAGTATGCTCGATATGTGCAAATACAACATGGCATCACAACATGACTCTACGACACAAGTACTTTATTTAAGGCTCAGGGAGCCATACATAATCATACACACAGGTACTGGTCACATGACCCAGCATTCAAGTCATACAGTCATACAAACCAGCAGCGGAAGTAACTTGTCTGAGTACAGACAACTAGTAAAATAAAAGAGGCTTGGAAAACCTCTGCTATACTACGTGGTCCTTCACAAGCTCAGGATCACCACCTGGGCCTTAGCCTACTCATTGATGTCAACGTCTACGAAGAACCCATCAGAAGGGGTTGCAGCGTCTTCTGTAAAAATGTAAATTATAGCAACATGAGTACAAAAGTACTCAGCAAGACTTACATCAGGTCCTACATACATGCACATTATCAAGAAGGGTTGGTGGAGTTTTTGCAGCAAGCCAGCTTTGACTCTTGGCTAGGCTATCCTACGAGACTCCAACTTGAAATGGTTTTGCGTACACGAGTCCACTACTCACCACTTCAATACGCTACCGAGGATCCACCTCCGTCTTCCTACGGAAGAGCCATCCTCGGCACTCACACTTATCTTGAGGCTTTTAGTAGTTTCTGTTCACTTGTCTATGAACTGTATAGGCAACCAAGTAGTCCTTTACCGCGGACGCGGCTATTCGAATAGATCATGATAACCCTGCAGGGGTGTACTTCTTCATACATGTTTCCACCACTTAGCGTCTGCACACGACATGTGCTCGGCAGACTTCAAGCGAAAGCCGACGTGGGTGTAGACCATGACCTACCTAAACACCTAAGCCTCTAGTCCAGGTTTATCGCCTATCCAGGTTCCATCCGCAGGGAGTCCGGCCGAGGTTTCCCATACGGCCCCGAACGATGTGAACAGGGTTCCCGAGATACCTAACGGGTATTCGGTACACCCGGCCACGTACCTACCGCATCACAGCTCACCCCTACGGTCAGTGCTGTCCACGGCCTCCAGTAGGCTACAAACACCAGAAACTACTTGCAACTCCTGGACAGAGAGCTAGGGTGAATAAGAAGTCGAGCGGGGTCATATTTCAGGGCCCAATGCATGGTAGTAGCTGTATCTTAAATCACACATACAGATCTCAGTGCTTAAGGTCGGCTTCAATGAAACAACCCACCATGTACTCCTACATGGCCTCTCATCGATACCTTTACCAAATCGTGTTCACCACACCACTCTCATTACCGACATAATCATTTCACTCTAGCCCATCACCCAGATGAACCAGACCTGACACGACTCTAAGCATAGCAGGCATGGCAAGGTAGAAACAGCACATACATATGGCTCAATCAACTCCTACACATGCTAGTGGGTTTCATCTAGTTACTGTGGCAATGACAGGTCATGCAGAGGAAGTGGGTTCAACTACCGTAGCACACAGCAGTTTGAAACGCGTTGTCTTAATGCAGTAAAAGAGAGCAGGAGCGAGAACATGGGATTGTATCGATATGATCAAATGGTTGGTTGCTTGCCTGATGGTTCGATGCACTGATACAGTTCTTCGTTAGGGTAATCACGGTACTCCTCGGAGGCAGAACCTGCCGCAAAGAACACCGATACACAACCATCACCAAACAATGTGCAACAATATGATGCATGCATGAAACATAGCAATATGAGTGTGTTGGGCTAATGCAACTAAGACCAGAAGGGTTTGAACCAATTTGAATCAAAGATTCAAATTTCAAACTCAAACATGGCCCTTTAAAGTGTTTTTCCTTGTTCTGCATTAAACATCAGGTTAACTTGTTTAATCATGCATGAAAATAGTACAGATGGATAGATTGGATTTTTCTGATCATTTTTCATATATAATTTGTCTGATTTGGAGTTACAGAATAAAAGTTATGAATTTTTGAAGTTTAAACTATATTCTGGAATTTCCTATATTAGATTAATTCCAGAAAATCAATTATTGCATCAGTGTGACGTCAGTGTGACGTCAGCAGGTCAACGGGATACGTCCGGGTCAAACCTGACAGTGGGTCCCGCGTGTCAGTGTGATTAGATTAATTAAAGTTTAATTAAAACTAAACCTGTTTAATTAACAGGGCTGGGCCCCACCTGTCATTGACTCAGGGGAGTCAACCAGGGCCCACCCGTGGTCAAACCCGGGTCGGCTGCACCGGCGTTTAGCCGCCGGCGAGCCCGACGCGGCGGCGGAAGTGGTTTTGGCTGTTTCGGCCGCCAAATGGGTCGCGGAGACCACCGGAGTGGAGCCGAGGACGAGCCGCAGCTCTTGGTGGAGTCCGTTGGGGTCGGGGTGGCCGGAGTTGGCGCCGGCGATGACTTTGGCGGCCACCGGGGTTCGGCCGAAGACGAACTTGACGCTAGAGGGGTCGGTGAGGCATGAGGAGTAGCTAGCTAGGTGCTACGTGACACGGTGAGCATGATGGACACCGTGGAGTGGTCGGAGGGTGACCGGGAGCACGTCGGCGACGAGCTCCACGGCGGTGGGTGCGGTTGAGCTCCGGGAGGTCGCTACACAGCTCGGGAGCAAGAAAAGGAGGGGGGGGGAAGATGGCTAAGCTCACAGTGAGTGCGACGAAGCCCTTGGTGCGGCCGGAGATGGACCGGAGCGACGGTGGCGTTGAAGGGGATCTCCGGCGACGGCGGTTCGGGCGAGGTCGTTGCGGTGGACTCGGGCGTTGCGAGCGCTCGGGGCTCGGCGTGCTCGATGGAGTGGACAGCGGCGGAGCTCCTGGACACGATGAGAGGACGCACGGACGACGGGGAGCACGGCTACGATGAAGGCACGGCGATGGTGGCGTCGGTCATGGCGGGGGAGCG
>NC_041389.1:218923426-218933399 GCF_002162155.2 Triticum dicoccoides | reverse complement strand
CTGGAGAGGAGAGGGGGTGTCTGGGGGGGTTCGGGGGAGCGAGGGAGGCCGATCCACGACGTCACCAGGCGAGGGGAGCGGCGAGGCGGCGAGCAGGTGCGTGGCGCGCGCTGCGGTCGCCGTCGGGCACCTGCCTGCCTGCCTGGCCGGCAAGCAGCTCGCTGGAGCGGCGCTGGGCTGGGCCGGCAGGTGGGCCGGGAGCAGGCATCAGGTAAGTTTTTCCATTTTCTTTCTGTTTTTTGTTTTTTTAATACTTCTGCAACTTTGTTGAATTAAATAAAATACTTAGGCAACTCCTAAAATCACCAAACTACCCCTGGTCCATAGTTGGATTATTTCCAACATGAAACATTTTAGTTTGGAGATATTTGAGCATTTAAATATTTTATATAATTTTAAATGCCCAATTTCAAATATTTATGATTTAATTCAAAAACCCTAAGATGGCCTAGGAAAATGTGCATCACTTTTGGCAGAGGTTCTGAACCAAGACAAAAATGATGGGCATTTTAGAAGGGCATTTCAGGTTCATTGAAAAAGTTTTTAGTAAACCCTAATTGGTTTCAGAGGGGGCTGGGGGTTCTGTCATCCCCATTTCAGGTTTCTGATGGAAAAATAAACATGATGCAACACTCTAATGCATGACTAGCTAGGGTGTGACAACTCACCCCCACTCAAAAGAATCTCGTCCCGAGATTTGGGTTCCTCCGGGAAGAGGGCGGGATACTCAAGTCGAAGACGATCCTCCCTTTCCCAAGTTGCTTCATCCTCAGAATGGTGCGACCATTGTACTTTGAGAAACTTGATATTATGACGTCGAGTGGTACGCTCGGCCTGATCGAGGATACGAATGGGGTACTCTCGATATGTAAGATTATCTTAGAGATCAAGCGTTTCGTGGTCCACTCCACGGATAGGATCCGAGAAGCAACGCCTGAGTTGAGAAACGTGGAAGACATCGTGGACTCTGGAAAGGTGCGGAGGTAGTTCCAACTGGTAGGCAACTTCTCCTCGTTTAGCGAGAATGCGAAAAGGTCCAATGTAACGAGGAGCCAACTTGCCCTTGATACCGAAACGATGGGTTCCCTTCAGAGGGGTAACCCGAAGGTAAGCCTTCTCGTCAACCTCGAAAGTCATAGCCTTATGTTTTCGGTCATATTGACTCTTTTGACGAGATTGGGCTGTTTTCAACTTTTCACGAATGATGCGAACTTGCTCTTCTGCTTCCTGAATCATATCCGGGCCAAAGAATTGTCTTTCCCCGGTCTCTGACCAGTTAAGGGGTGTTCGACACCGTCGTCCATAGAGAACTTCAAAAGGGGCTTTACCCAAGCTAGATTGATAGCTGTTGTTGTAAGCGAATTCGGCAAATGGAAGGCACTTCTCCCAATCCATTCCGAATGAGATAACAGAGGCTCGAAGCATGTCTTCTAGGATCTGGTTGACGCGTTCCACTTGACCACTCGATTGAGGGTGAAAAGCGGTGCTAAAGGAAAGGCGGGTTCCCATGGCGTTTTGGAAACTTTCCCAAAATCGAGAGGTGAAAAGACTTCCTCGATCCGAGTTGATTTCCAAAGGAACACCATGGAGAGACACTATTCGGGAGATGTATAAGTCTGCCAGCTGACTAGCGGTTATACTCTCACGAACAGGTAAGAAATGGGGCACTTTGGAAAGACGATCGACAACGACGAAGATAGCATTATTCCCTCTCTTGGTCCTGGGAAAACCGGTAATGAAATCCATACCAATTTTATCCTATTTCCATTCAGGAATAGCTAAGGGTTGAAGGGTGCCAGCAGGCCGTTGATGTTCTGCTTTTACACGACGGCAGACGTCGCAGTTAGCAATATACTGAGCAATTTCTCTCTTCATCCTAGTCCACCAGAACCTCTGGCGTAGGTCCTGATACATCTCGGTACTACCGGGATGAATGGTGAGAGGAGATTCATGAGCTTCCTTAAGGATCAACTGCCGTAGGTGCTGGTTCTTGGGAACCACTAAACGGTTCTCAAAGTACACAACACCATGATCATTTGTGGAGAAACAACTAGCACCTCCGCTAGCAATGTTCTCCTTGATTTTAGATATTCCCTTATCTCGCTTTTGGGCAGCGATGATTTGATCCGTAAGGGTAGCTTTCGCTACCAAGGTGGAAAGAAATCCTTGAGGAACAATGTGAAGGTTAAGCTTCCGAAATTCCTCATGGAGAAGCGGTTGACTTTGTTGTAACATCAGGTTGTTACAATAAGATTTACGACTTAGCGCATCAGCCATGACGTTGGCTTTCCCTGGGGTGTAAGTTATTCCTAAGTCGAAATCTGTGATCAACTCAACCCAACGTCTTTGTCTGAGATTCAAATCCAGTTGGGTGAAAATGTACTTCAGACTTTGGTGATCAGTGAATATTTCGCAACGGTTACCGAGGAGGTAATGTTGCCAGGTCTTAAGTGCATAGACCACGGCTGCAAGCTCTAGATCATGAGTAGGATAATTCTCCTCATGTGGGTGCAATTGCCGTGAGGCGTAAGCAATTACGTGTCGATCTTGCATGAGAATGCAACCTAGTCCTTGTCGCGAGGCGTCGCAGTAGATAACAAAGTCCTTAGAGAAGTCTGGCGGTACCAGTACGGGAGCAGAAGTCAGGCGTCTTTTCAGTTCCTGACAACTATGCTCACATTGTGGAGTCCATTCGAACTTCTTATCTTTCTTGAGGAGTTCGGTTAGAGGTTTAGCAACTTTGGAGAAGTTTTCGACAAAGCGACGGCAATAGCTCGCTAAGCCCAGAAAACTCCGAACTTGCTTGACCGATTCAGGTGGAGTCCAATTAAGGACGGCTTGAACTCGCTCAGGGTTAACAGCAATACCTTTACCAGATATTACATGACCCAGATAGGTCACTTCTGACAACCAAAATTCACATTTAGAAAACTTGGCATAAAGGCGATGCTCTCGAAGTTTCTTCAACACTAGCCTTAGATGTTCGACATGTTCTTCCTCGTTCTTGGAGTAGATGAGTATATCATCGAGGTAAACAACGACGAATTTATCCAAATACTCCATGAAGATTGAGTTCATTAACCGAGAAAAGGTGCCTGGAGCGTTGGTTAAACCGAAGGACATGACGGTGTACTCGTATTGGCCATAACGAGTAACAAAGGCCGTTTTAGGGATGTCCCCGTTTCTGATTTTGATTTGATGGTAGCCCAACCTCAAATCCATTTTGGAGAAGATTGAGGATCCAGCGAGCTGATCATACAGGTCGTTGATCCTGGGGAGCGGATATTTGTTCTTGATTGTGACCAAATTGACAGGTCGATAATCTACAACCATCCGGTCCATACCATCCTTCTTCTTGACGAGCAAGCCCATGGAGATGAACTAGGTCGGATGAAACCCTTTTTCAAGGACTCATCGAGTTGTTTCTTAAGCTCGGCTAGTTCTAGTGGTGCCATCTTATAGGGTCTTCTAGCAATCGGAACGGTTCCTGGAATGAGGTCTATTACGAACTCAACATCCCTGTCAGGTGGAACACCTGGCAATTCCTCTGGGAAGACATCCGGGAAGTCACGGACTACCGGAACATCCTCAAGGTCTGGCAACGGGCTGGCGTTAAGAGAATATAATTGTCGCTCGGCTAACCGGGTCAAGACATTGACTATCTTGCCCGAAGGATGAGTGAGTTGAACAGTCCTAGAGAAGCAATCAATTTTGGCATGATGAGCTGACATCCAGTCCATACCCAAAATGATATTAATATCTGAAAATTTGAGAGCTATCAAAGATGCAAGGAAAACAAGTCTGTCGACTTGGATTTCATTTCCATAACTTACCCGGGAGGTCTGCCATCTAGAACCGGGAGTAGAAATTTCCATAGTGGATGGCATGTCACAGAATGCGGTGTTATGCAAACGAGCATAGTTCTCGGATATAAATGAACGAGAGGCTCCTGTATTGAAAAGAACAGATGCCGGGTGGCAATTAACAAGGAGCGTACCGAGAACGACGTTGGGATCCTCTTGAGCTTCTTCGGCAGAGATACAGTTGACATGGCCACGTGTAGCGGTGGCCGGCTTGGCGTGGAACACCTTCCCTGTCGGCTTGCCACGGCCAACAGCTTTAGCAGATTGGTTGGGGTTGGTCTGGGGACACTCACGCATATAGTGGCCAGACTCCCCACACTTGAAACAGGTCACGGAACTGGTACGTGGAGGAGCATTGTTGGTTGGACCCCCATAGGGCTTGGCTGGTGCAGACTGTTGAATGGGGCGAGGCGCCTGGAAGGATGGCCTCGGTGTGAACCTAGGTGGCAGGGCAGTGTTGGGAACCCACACGCGGCGCTTCTGAGGACCAGCACCGGATGAGGAACCCATGTCACGGCCATGCTTGCGTGTTGCGTCATAATCAGTCTGACCAGTCTCGGCACTGATGGCCTTGTTAACAAGTTTCTGAAAAGATGTGCACTCATGCAGACGGAGGTCGCGGCGAAGCTCAGGACTAAGTCCCTTACGGAACCTTGCTTGCTTCTTGGCATCAGTAGAAACTTCCTCAGTGGCATATCGTGCGAGGTTAACGAACTCCCTGCTGTAAGCATCCACAGAGAGTCGGCCCTGAGTGAAACTGCAAAATTCCTCACGTTTGCGGTCCATGAGACCCTCTGGAATGTGATGTTCACGGAAAGCCTCGCTGAATTCAGCCCAAGTAGTGACATGGCCCGCTGGGCGCATAGCTCCATAATTCTCCCACCATAGACTGGCGGGGCCTTCAAGATGATATGCAGCAAAGGTGACCTTGTCAGCCTCAGCTACCAGCGCGGAACGTAGTTTGTGAGAAATACTGCGAAGCTAGTCATCAGCGTCGAGAGGCTCGACGGAGTGGTGTAACGTGGGTGGATGTAACTTGATGAAATCACTGAGTGACACCACGTTAGTCCTCTGATGGTGTGCTGTGTTCTGTTCAATACGTTCCAACAAACGGTTGGTCTCCCGCTTGTTTCTTTCGGCTTCCATCATAACCTCGGCTAGGGAAGGAGGATGAGGCAGATTTGCATTCCTGACTTCACTGCCTTCGGCCTGCTCTTGAGGAGCAGGGTTAGTGCGCGTGTTGACCATCCTAGGTAAACAAGACAATGATTTAGTCAGAAAGATAAAATTCCGACATAGGATACAGAATGTAAGGAATAACTCGGAATGCAAGATGATCATCCGTATGACATGGTAGATACAGAAACTGCTTCTTTATTCCATCGTCATACACACCATACAGGGTTTAGTACAAGACCAAACAAGGTACTATTACGGTGAGAAGAGGATTACATCTCATCGGAGGCATTCCAAGCTCCTATACATTATTTTTCTATACCTCCGAAAGGCGATACAAACCAGGTCATATCCCACGAGTCACGCAGGACGATAGACGACACAGCTAACACGAACTAGTGATACTACCACTAACTCAGACCGATCCGTAGTAGTCCTCGTAGAAGTCACCTCCATAGCCTGGAAGCTCAACATGATCATCCGGAAACAGAGGATCCCGCGGAGCTTGAGGACCATAGGGGTTAGGATGAGGTCTTGGACCAACAGACGGTGGCCTGCGGGGACCGCGAGGTGGGGTGATGCCTCCTACATCACGCCAACCCATCACGTCAGGCAGAGCAGATCTCACAGGATAGAGATCGCGCATATCCGAATATCCAGCTTGCACCGCCGGTGCAAACCGAGTCAATGTGGCCCAATGGTCAGCACGGGTATTGAAGAGCTCTAATCTCAAGGCCCGATTTTCACGGTCCTTATCCTCGAGCATCTCAGCAGTAGTGCGAGTCCGTGAATCCTCCTGAGTGGGGTCAGCATAGATAGCCTGGAGATACCCTTGTGCTCCCGGAAGTGATCCTGGCATATACCGGAAATCAGAGTCCCGAAATAGGCCAGACCTGACTCGCATGATGGTCATCATAGAGTAGGCGGCGTCCTGCACAGCCATCTCAATAGTAACCCCGAGTCCATAGGAGCAGTGAAGGGGTTCGGTGGACCCAGGATAAGATGGAAATATCCTGCAGTGCAGAGATACTGGCTTTGATTAAAGTCTCGAAATTGCTCTTCGACCGTGTACTCGGGATACCAACGGTATCCAGCCTCAGTCATTACCCTGACCAACATGGCAGTATGGCCGGGTACATCTAGGCATCGAGTCAGGCGAACCACTTGATTGAAGTCGCGAGTGGCCATCTGAAAGCACAATGATAATGCAAAGGCATTAGAATTTCTAGCAAAATTTCGGCAGCATAATAGCTGTAAATGCTCAAGAAGGATTTTGAGACATTTGACAAAGGATTTCATACACACTCAATATCATCATATCAAGGTTCTGAGTCCATCCTAACAACATAATGTGGTAGTCGAACTAAACTAGGCTTGTATCCATCAACCCTATAAGGTACTACTGATTAGTAACACGTGGTCCTGATAGAGAGAATAGATCCTAATTCCTTAACCCCCGGTGGAAGAATAGACTGACTCAGATCAGAATGTCATAAGACAAAGGAGTAAAAAGAGCCTTACGTTCCACCCACAAACAATTCCCCTACATATAACTAAAGAGTTTCTAGACTCAACATCGACCAGTTTGGCTTGGAGAACCTACAGGCAGTCCGACTCTGATGCCAACGCTGTCAGGACCCCGACTCGATGACACATCGATCTAGCCTGTAACACCTCATATCACTTTGCGGCCTCACGCACGGTATCCCCACGGGTGTCGCCTTACCTTTGCCCGGGACCGTTTGCGCCTTTTGGCTCACGTATATGATAGTGTCGCTAGCATCCATATGTTAAGGAGCCCGGGCTGACATGACTAGTTGTAAACCCAAAGTGGCACAGACTTACAGGGACAGGCATCCATGACCCAGCAACGAACGTGTCGGTCATCAGCAAGTGGGTCCGGGCTGTAGCACTGGGCTAGCAGGACTCCGGTAAACCGGGCTGTAGCAGGCTAACAGGACTCCGGTACTCAATGCGTGACATTTCCCCGAAGGGACAGACACAGGAACGAAGAAGGACACATGCCGGCCAGCCTAAGTGTTCCAGAGCAGCAGCAAGCTACCATGGCTCAGTGGTAACACTAGGAGACATTTCCCGGTAAGAGAGGCTACTAAGGATAAACAACTAGATGGTCAGATCCCACACATACCAAGCATTTCAATAACATACACACAGTATGCTCGATATGTGCAAATACAACATGGCATCACAACATGACTCTACGACACAAGTACTTTATTTAAGGCTCAGGGAGCCATACATAATCATACACACAGGTACTGGTCACATGACCCAACATTCAAGTCATACAGTCATACAAACCAGCAGCGGAAGTAACTTGTCTGAGTACAGACAACTAGTAAAATAAAAGAGGCTTGGAAAACCTCTGCTATACTACGTGGTCCTTCACAAGCTCAGGATCACCACCTGGGCCTTAGCCTACTCATTGATGTCAACATCTACGAAGAACCCATCAGAAGGGGTTGCAGCGTCTTCTGTAAAAATGTAAATTATAGCAACATGAGTACAAAAGTACTCAGCAAGACTTACATTAGGTCCTACATACATGCACATTATCAAGAAGGGTTGGTGGAGTTTTTGCAGCAAGCCAGCTTTGACTCTTGGCTAGGCTATCCTACGAGACTCCAACTTGAAATGGTTTTGCGTACACGAGTCCACTACTCACCACTTCAATACGCTACCGAGGATCCACCTCCGTCTTCCTACGGAAGAGCCATCCTCGGCACTCACACTTATCTTGAGGCTTTTAGTAGTTTCCGTTTACTTGTCTATGAACTGTATAGGCAACCAAGTAGTCCTTTACCGCGGACGCGGCTATTCGAATAGATCATGATAACCCTGCAGGGGTGTACTTCTTCATACATGTTTCCACCACTTAGCGTCTGCACACGACATGTGCTCGGCAGACTTCAAGCGAAAGCCGACGTGGGTGTAGACCACGACCTACCTAAACACCTAAGCCTCTAGTCCAGGTTTATCGCCTATCCAGGTTCCATCCGTAGGGAGTCCGGCCGAGGTTTCCCATACGGCCCCGAACGATGTGAACAGGGTTCCCGAGATACCTAACGGGTATTCGGTACACCCGGCCACGTACCTACCGCACCACAGCCCACCCCTACGGTCAGCGCTGTCCACGGCCTCCAGTAGGCTACAAACACCAGAAACTACTTGCAACTCCTGGACAGAGAGCTAGGGTGAATAAGAAGTCGAGCGGGGTCATATTTCAGGGCCCAATGCATGGTAGTAGCTGTATCTTAAATCACACATACAGATCTCAGTGCTTAAGGTCGGCTTCAATGAAACAACCCACCATGTACTCCTACATGGCCTCTCATCGATACCTTTACCAAATCATGTTCACCACACCACTCTCATTACCGACATAATCATTTCACTCTAGCCCATCACCCAGATGAACCAGACCTGACACGACTCTAAGCATAGCAGGCATGGCAAGGTAGAAACAGCACATACATATGGCTCAATCAACTCCTACACATGCTAGTGGGTTTCATCTAGTTACTGTGGCAATGACAGGTCATGCAGAGGAAGTGGGTTCAACTACCGTAGCACACAGCAGTTTGAAACGCGTTGTCTTAATGCAGTAAAAGAGAGCAGGAGCGAGAACATGGGATTGTATCGATATGATCAAATGGTTGGTTGCTTGCCTGATGGTTCGATGCACTGATACAGTTCTTCGT
Source organism: Triticum dicoccoides (assembly GCF_002162155.2). Lineage (NCBI taxonomy): Eukaryota > Viridiplantae > Streptophyta > Magnoliopsida > Poales > Poaceae > Triticum > Triticum dicoccoides. The sequence goes on along the minus strand of NC_041389.1, from coordinate 218,924,638 downwards.
TAGGGTAATCACGGTACTCCTCGGAGGCAGAACCTGCCGCAAAGAACACCGATACACAACCATCACCAAACAATGTGCAACAATATGATGCATGCATGAAACATAGCAATATGAGTGTGTTGGGCTAATGCAACTAAGACCAGAAGGGTTTGAACCAATTTGAATCAAAGATTCAAATTTCAAACTCAAACATGGCCCTTTAAAGTGTTTTTCCTTGTTCTGCATTAAACATCAGGTTAACTTGTTTAATCATGCATGAAAATAGTACAGATGGATAGATTGGATTTTTCTGATCATTTTTCATATATAATTTGTCTGATTTGGAGTTACAGAATAAAAGTTATGAATTTTTGAAGTTTAAACTATATTCTGGAATTTCCTATATTAGATTAATTCCAGAAAATCAATTATTGCGTCAGTGTGACGTCAGTGTGACGTCAGCAGGTCAACGGGATACGTCCGGGTCAAACCTGACAGTGGGTCCCGCGTGTCAGTGTGATTAGATTAATTAAAGTTTAACTAAAATTAAACCTGTTTAATTAACAGGGCTGGGCCCCACCTGTCATTGACTCAGGGGAGTCAACCAGGGCCCACCCGTGGTCAAACCCGGGTCGGCTGCACCGGCGTTTAGCCGTCGGCGAGCCCGACGCGGCGGCGGAAGTGGTTTTGGCTGTTTCGGCCGCCAAATGGGTCGCGGAGACCACCGGAGTGGAGCCGAGGACGAGCCGCAGCTCTTGGTGGAGTCCATTGGGGTCGGGGTGGCCGGAGTTGGCGCCGGCGACGATTTTGGCGGCCACTGGGGTTCGGCCGAAGACGAACTTGACGCTAGAGGGGTCGGTGAGGCGCGGGGAGTAGCTAGCTAGGTGCTACATGACACGGTGAGCATGATGGACACCGTGGAGTGGTCGGAGGGTGACCGGGAGCACGTCGGCGACGAGCTCCACGGCGGTGGGTGCGGTTGAGCTCCGGGAGGTCGCTACACAGCTCGGGAGCAAGAAAAGGAAGATGGCTAAGCTCACAGTGAGTGCGACGAAGCCCTTGGTGCGGCCGGAGATGGACCGGAGCGACGGCGGCGTTGAAGGGGATCTCCGGCGACGGCGGTTCGGGCGAGGTCGTTGCGGTGGACTCGGGCGTTGCGAGCGCTCGGGGCTCGGCGTGCTCGATGGAGTGGACAGCGGCGGAGCTCCTGGACACGATGAGAGGACGCACGGA
>NC_041389.1:218870061-218923025 GCF_002162155.2 Triticum dicoccoides | reverse complement strand
GACGAAGGCACGACAATGGTGGCGTCGGTCATGGCGGGGGAGCGCGAGGGGGAGGAGCTGGAGAGTAGAGGGGGTGTCTGGGGGGGTTCGGGGGAGCGAGGGAGGCCGATCCACGACGTCACCGGGCGAGGGGAGCGGCGAGGCGGCGAGCAGGTGCGTGGCGCGCGCTGCGGTCGCCGTCGGGCACCTGCCTGCCTGCCTGGCCGGCAAGCAGCTCGCTGGAGCGGCGCTGGGCTGGGCCGGCAGGTGGGCTGGGAGCAGGCGTCAGGTAAGTTTTTCCATTTTCTTTCTGTTTTTTGTTTTTTTAATACTTCTGCAACTTTGTTGAATTAAATAAAATACTTAGGCAACTCCTAAAATCACCAAACTACCCCTGGTCCATAGTTGGATTATTTCCAACATGAAACATTTTAGTTTGGAGATATTTGAGCATTTAAATATTTTATATAATTTTAAATACCCAATTTCAAATATTTATGATTTAATTCAAAAACCCTAAGGTGGCCTAGGAAAATGTGCATCACTTTTGGCAGAGGTTCTGAACCAAGACAAAAATGATGGGCATTTTAGAAGGGCATTTCAGGTTCATTGAAAAACTTTTTTAGTAAACCCTAATTGGTTTCAGAGGGGGCTGGGGGTTCTGTCATCCCCATTTCAGGTTTCTGATGGAAAAATAAACATGATGCAACACTCTAATGCATGACTAGCTAGGGTGTGACACTTTTGCAAACCGTGCATCCGTTCCCGGTGATCTTTATATCGATTTCAACCGAAATCATCTCATCTTTCCAGAGGCATACTTGGTTTGCCAAGTTGATGCCTTGTTCATCATTTGCCTCCCGAAGCACGCATATGCATTGCATATCACTTCTCGCATATTATGGCATGCATTGCATCTTGTTGCTTGCGCATTGCACCGTGATTTATTGTGGCTCCTTTGCTTGTGTTCTTGCTTTGGGTAGAGCCGGGAGACGAGTACGTGAACGAGGAACCTGTTGAGAACGCTTTCGAGGATCAAGCCTTCGACTACTCTGAGAACCTTGCAGGCAAGATGACCATACCTTCGATATCACTTCTATCTTTGCTTTGCTAGTTGCTCGCTCTTTCGCTATGTTAGCCCTACCTGCCTTTGTTTACCATGCCTTCCTATTGCCATGTCAAACCCTCTAACCACCCTGTCCTAGCAAACCGTTGATTGGCTATGTCACCGCTTTCTCAGCCCCTCTTATAGCGTTGCTAGTTGCAGGTGAAGATGAAGTCTGTTCCAGGTCGGCACATGGATATTTTGGGATATCACAATATCTCCTGTTTAATTAATGCACCTTATATATTTGGTAAAGGGTGGAAGGCTCGGCCTTATGCCTGGTGTTTTGTTCCACTCTTGCCGCCCTAGTTCCGTAAACCGGTGTTATGTTCCTTGATTTTGCGTTCCTTACACGGTTGGGTGATTTATGGGACCCCCTTGACAGTTTGCTTTGAATAAAACTCCTCCAGCAAGGCCCAACCTTGGTTTTACCATTTGCCACCTAAGCCTTTTTTCCCTTGGGTTTTCGCGAGCCCGAGGGTCATCTTTATTTAACCCCCGGGCCAGTGCTCCTCTGAGTGTTGGTCCAAACTAGAGCACCGTGCGGGACCATTCCTTGGCAACTTGGATTACGTCGGTACCTGTACGCTTCGCTTATCCGGTGTGCCCTGAGAATGAGATATGTGCAGCTCCTATCGGGATTTGTCGGCACTTCGGGTGGTCTTGCTGGTCTTGTTTTACCATTGTCGAAATGTTTTGCGAACCGGGATTCCGAGACTGATCGGGTCTTCCCGGGAGAAGGTTTATTCCTTCGTTGACCGTGAGAGCTTATGATGGGCTAAGTTGGGACACCCCTGCAGGGTATATAATCTTTCGAAAGCCGTGCCCGCGGTTATGAGGCAGATGGGAATTTGTTAATGTCCGGTTGTAGATAACTTGACACTTGACTTCAGTAAAATGCATCAACCGTGTGCGTAGCCGTGATGGTCTCTTCTCGGCGGAGTCCGGGAAGTGAACGCGGTTTGAGTTATGCTTGACGTAAGTAGTTTCAGGATCACTTCTTGATCGCTTCTAGCTTCTCGACCGATGCGCTGCTTCTCTTCTCGCTCTCACTTGCGTATGTTAGCCACCATATATGCTTAGTGCTTGCCGCAGCTCCACCATATTACCCTTTCCTACCTATGAGCTTAAATAGTCTTGATCTCGCGGGTGTGAGATTGCTGAGTCCCCGTGGCTCACAGATTCTACCAAAACAGATGCAGGTGCCGAGGATACTGGCGCAGATGGCGCAGCCGAGCTCAAGTGGGAATTTGATGAGGCCCTTGGTCGTTACTATGTTTCGTTTCCAGATGATCAGTAAAGGTGCCCAGTCGGGACGATCGGGGATCTGTGTAGCATTTGGGGTAGTCTTCTTTTATTTTGGTTCCGTAGTCGGACCTTGAGTGTAATCTGGATGATGGATGTTTATTTATGTATTGTGTGAAGTGGCGACTGTAAGCCAACTATGTATCTTTTCCCTTATGTATTACATGGGTTGTGCGAAGATTACCTCACTTGCCACATTGCTTTCAATGCGGTTATGCCTCTAAGTCGTGCTTCGACACGTGGGAGATATAGCCGCATCGAGGGTGTTACATAATGGTAAAAGGAGGCGGGGGACACAAGGTTTACCCAGGTTTGGGCCCTCTCTATGGAGGTAATACCCTACTTCCTGCTTGATTGATCTTGATGAATATGAGTATTACAAGAGTTGATCTTCCACGAGATCGTAATGGCTAAACCCTAGAAGTCTAGCCTATGAGATTATGATTGTTGTCCTACGAACTAAACCCTCCGGTTTATATAGACACCGGAGGGGGCTAGGGTTACACAAAGTCGGTTATAAAGAAAGGAATCTACATATCCAAATCGCCAAGATTGCCTTCCACGCAAAGGAAAGTCCCATCCGGACACGGGACGAAGTCTTCTATCTTGTATCTTCATAGCCCAACAGTCCGGCCAAAGTATATAGTCCGGCTGTCCGAGGACCCCTTAATCCTGGACTCCCTCAGTAGCCCCTGAACCAGGCTTCAATGACAATGAGTCCGGCGCGCAGATTGTCTTCGGCATTGCAAGGCGGGTTCCTTCTCTGAATACTCCAACATAGCCTTACGAACATAGCAAACGTGTCCGGCTCTGCAAAACAAGTACCACACACAACCGTAGAGAGTATACATTTCACGAGCCCAATCTGCTGACAATTTTGGTAGCATGACATTACGTCATTACCCGACCATTATTTTGAATCGTTTTCTAGCCTGTCACTCCTCGTTTTGGGAGGCGGTTTTTACTGGCACGTCTTGTCAAAGAAGAGATCGTGTCCCTTTATCACGGGATTTTCATTAACACGGGCGTGGGTAACCCAACCGTTCTATTGGCATGATTCCTTGGGAATAGGCATGTTTTGAGGCCATGTAGGGGACGCTTGATATTCGTCTCCTTTATAAAGTTGCTAAGGCCTGTCCTTTTGCTTCCATGCTAGTTCTTTCCTCCACCTCCCACCTCAAGTTCCAACACTCAAGGGTCAATCCAGTCGCTTTGAGCCTCCAGCCATGCCCGGACCCAGCTCTCAAGGCTGGTGGATGGCCTCTTCTGTCATAGAGGAGGATATCTCAAAGCTCAGTGAGGCAAGATACTTGACTGCGGAAATCCTGCACAGGCTTCCTGCTCAAGGGCAGTTTATTCCCACTCCTGGATCCAATGAGAGGGTTGTGTTCATCTCTCACTTCCTCTGAGGGCTTGGGTTTGCTCTCCACCCCTTTGTTCAAGGGCTTATGTTTTATTACGGGCTGGATTTCCATGATCTAGCTCCAGACTACTTCCTTCATATCTCGGCGTTTATCATCACGTGCGAGGCCTTTCTCCGTATTTCCCCACACTTTGGCTTATGGCTCAAGACCTTCAACGTGAAACTGAGGGTAATCAACGGGAAATAAGTGGAGTGCGGAGGTGCTTCACTAAGCAAACTCACCACTTCTCCTTGGTCAAAGGGCTCTTTCGCAGAATCTTCTGACTCATGGCAACGGGAGTGGTTTTACAGCACCGAACCCCATGGTAAAAAGTGGGCTGCCACACCTGCGTTTCGATCTGGCCCTCCGCTTTAGCTTGCATCGTGGGTCAACAAAGGGCTGGACTGGGGAGCTATTGATGAAGTGCGGACGCTGCAAAGTCGTATCCGGAGCCTCATTGAGAAGGACACCGGTCTTATCAACATAATCCAAGTAATGCTAGTCCGCCGGATCCTACCCTGTCAGCGATACCCTCTCCGCATGTGGGAGTTCAATCCGGATGGTCCACAGACTCTTCAGCACCTCTCCGGCACGATGCTCAGAGAGATGTGGGAATTGTTCTTCGGCACATGAAAACAGTGGCCGAATACTATGGAAGACATTGGTCTTGACTGCAATCATCCAGATACCCTGGTAAGCACTTAACTCCCGAACACAGTTTTGCCAGATTCCTCATAACAATGTACTGATAAAGCCTTACTCGGCCAGGGCTGGTGAAAGAAGGCGGAGAGAATCAGGTGCTCGGCTCCACCTCTCGAAGACTCAGCCGATTCGGTGTTAACAAGGATGCTGGCTCCGGCACCATATCAAGTGCCGGCGGGGGAAGATAAGGAGGAGCGCGAAGAGGCCCAAGGTGGCCTCCACTCTGGAGGCACACCAGGCAATCTGTCCGGGGAGATTGGAACTTCCACTTCCGAAGGTGGAAGGGAAGGTTAAACTGACATTCCTTCTCCTCATGGGAAGAAGAGGACCTCCTCCGAAGACTCGAAGAGAGAAACTTCTAAGCGGGGAAGGTATCCCAGTCAGGGGGTGATGCTGACTCGCAGTCACTCCGTAAAGATGGGCCTTTAGCTGAACCGTAAGTGAACCAGGGTGTCTTAAACATATCCTGTTCTTTCTTAGCTATAAGTGTAATATTTTGAATACATGTTTACAGTCCGTCACACAACCCTCCTCAACAGTCCTCTTCGGGGGATCTTCTTCCGGAGATGATGGAGAGAGAGATGCCTCCACAAATCTCCCTACCTGATAAGGCAGACGACGCCGAGGTGTCGTCCCAGAGGATCTTTCCCGATCAACGAGTGGCACAAGGGGCAGTGAAGACCGGGGCCGAAGGTAATACTTCGGCCGCCCAGAGTGAGGGGTATGGGCCCCTACGAGGAACAACAAAAGTCTCGGACTATCCAATGTCCAAGGGATGACGCAACCCATTCCGGATCAGGAAGTGCCGGATACATTGATGGACATGTTGCAACATGTGTCCGTCCCAGAGGAACATCGTACCATGATGGGTACGGTGGTTGAAAGAGTTCGGTCCGCAAAAAGCGGACTGAACGAAGCCTTTACGAGCCTACTAAGAGGCTTCGAGGTACGTAGTGTAATTTAAATTATATTATAAGTGCAAATTGCGCCTGTGTATAGATAGTAGCCCCTGAGACTCTGGTTGACATCCAAAGGGATGTGATCAGAGGATCAAAAATATATGCCCAGGAAACGATCTGACTAATTGAAGCACAAGTTGTTACATCCGTGGTGACTGCCCAAGCTACAGAGGTAGCACATCTAAAGCAGAAAGTTGATGTGGCGGATGATGACATCACGCTAATTAACAGGCGGCTCGACGAGGCGCAGGCTATGTCTTTGGGGCATTCAGTACATGCTAGTATTATAAAATGAGCGTGATACCGAGAATTTGTATATGCATAACTGCAGATAGTGCCGCCGCAGTTGAAACCCTTCGGGCCGAACTTGCTCGGGCCAAAAAGCTAGCCAGGATGAGTAATGCGGCTGCCGAAAAGGTAGCCGCCAAATTATAAGCCGAGCAGACTGCTCGGTGTTAGTGCGAGGAGAGAATATCTACTATGGCACTTGAGCTGAAGGATGCTACTAGCCGATACCAAGTTCTTGGGAAAGATAACAAAACCAAAGCGGCTGATCTTGACAAGGCCTTACAAGAGGCAAAGGAAGCCCGGTCTGAGTCTAGAGCAGCTCGGGAGGAGATCCGATAAGCTGGGGAGATCGTGGCTGGTAAGTCCTTTTTATTGCAAACTAAGTTTGGTGATCTGAAGTATGCGCCGCTTAATCAACTGTGGAGTTCTCCAGACGCCTTTATGGACCCGCCGAAGAGTGCAGCCGATGTGAATCCATTTTTCCACCCGCAAGAAGGACATGCGACGGAAAAGCTATTTTGGTCGCAATTTGACACACCAAAGCGTCCACTGTTGAACAAGCAGATGGCCCAGTGGGCCGAGCTCCACAAGATGTCTGGTACTGCCATGAAGGACGTCATAGCCCGGTTGTGGCCAACTGAGCCCATTCCGAATAGTTATTTTGGTTTGGTGCAACAACTTGTTAATGCGGTGTCGCGTATCGACACTGTGAAGCGGTCAACGTGCATAGAAGGTGCACAGATGTCCCTTGCCCGGGTCAAGATATACTGGGTGAAGATGAAGGCCACCGATATTGCAGTGCAGAGTCCACCCGAAGGCAAGGACCTTAACATGCGAGAACATTACTTTGAAGATGTCCTAGAGGGTGCCCGCTTGATATAAGGTCGGTGCTCGAAAAATATTATGTTCGAGTAAAGTGTATCAAAATTGTAATAACAATATTATGATATTTTTAAGGCTATGTTTTTATACTTTTTTCCCAAAAAGTTTTGTTGCCTCCTGTGCGGACGTCTTTTTTTGTATACAATCTGAAAGTTTGAAGTCATCGGCTTGAGCCCCCTCGCGTATAACGCGGGGGTGTTCGGAAAAGCACTTGATCACACTTGACCCAACGTCTTGGTCCGTTAAGGAGGTGTTAGTGCGGCGAACTAGGCAATCGGACTATAGAGCTTTAACACTTTCACTTAGCCATAGGAGTTTGATGGTGGGGCGACTATATAGCCCCTGGTATGTCCACGGTTATCCAAATACGGTGTGTTTACATACATGACCAGAAGGACGGTCCTTCGTTTAACACAGAGGGAATCGCGAAGATTCCGATGAGTCATCGAGTGGTTGACTAGCTCTCACCGCATCATGACAATCAGTTTTCGGCTTTCTCTACTGAGGTGCTCATCCGGACGAGCCATGACACAATCGCAGTAGTTCTCCCTTTACTACCCTAGCCGATATAGCAAAACACAAGGTAGTAAGCACAGGAGCCGGGCAACCCAACTATTGACCAAAGACATGATTCAGAGCTGATGCATATAAGGCCAAACTCGTGACGCCGAACACTCCCTACAGGTGTCTGGACTTTTCAATATACACCGGGCTGAATACGACCCCTGGTGATAGACCCTGGTATCAAGGCACGTATGGCAATCCGACGTGGGGAAAGAGCGCATGTGGTGAGAGTATAAATCTCCAAACACAATACGAACCAAGTTGCTTCTATAACATCCACTTTAGTACGGCGAGCCGTATATTTACGGATAATGCCGATATCTTTCTTGGACATTGTCCATGCCAGGAAAGTATAAAACAAAAAGAGATAAAAAAGGTTTACACAGGGTCTTAATCTGAAAAAGAAACCTTAATGCGGGGCCCTGCTGCACGTCTACGCCTTTGTCTCCGTTGTGAAGTGTCATTGAAGGGTATAGTATGATGGCCATCTGTAAAAAGGAAAAAACCAGGTAAAAGAATCTGGTGTGGCCGTCAATAAAGCAGGTTCGTTTTAATGAACCATGGAAGATAACTTCTGGAGTTCGAATAGGGTCAAGCCGAACTATGGACTTTTTGCGTGTAGAGTGCCCCCGACGCCGCCCAAGGAATTTTGAGTGTATCTCCTTATGGGGCAGTCGATGGGGGCGTAGCTGCTAATCAAGCTCGGGTTTATCTGAGCTGCCGCACTGAGGTGTGCACCGGATACGTTTAGCTATGTCTGTGGTCTTAACGACCGATGAGTTGCTTAGCTTGAATAGGCCGTTTTGTGCTTCGACTGCTAGAGCCGCCGTGTATTCTTGTGTACGAAGAGAGGCGCTCCGTATTTCCACTAACCATAATGACTCCACATGGTCCAGGCATTTTGAGTTTTAGATAAGCATAATGCAGGACTGCATTAAAACGGGCAAAGGCCGTTCTTCCGAGTAGTGCATGAGAGCCACTTCGGAACGGAGCTATGTTGAAGATTAGTTCTTCTCTTCGAAAGTTGTCGGGAGAGCCGAATACAACATCCAATATTAGAGAGCCCGTGCAGCGGGCTTCCATGCCCGGTATGACTCCTTTAAAGGTAGTGCTGCTTGGCTTGATTCTTGACGGGTCTATCCCCATCTTGCGGACAGTGTCTTGATATATCAGATTGAGACTGCTGCCGCCGTCAATGAGGACTCGAGTGAGGTGGTAGCCATCGATTATTGGGTCGAGCACTAGGGCAGCTGAACCCCCATGATGGATACTAGTCGGATGATCCCTGCGATCAAAGGTGATCGGGCAGGACGACCATGGGTTGAATTTGGGGACGACGGGCTCGATGGCATAGACATCTCGGAGTGCGCGTTTGCGCTTCCTCTTTGGGATGTGAGTGACATAGATCATGTTCACTATTTTGATCTCCGATGGAAATTTCTTCTGTCCCCCCGTGTTCGGCTAGCGAGGTTCATCCTCGTCTCACTCTGAGGTCCCTTCCCTTTGTGTTCGGCGATGAGTTTGCTGGCCTGCTTGAAGACCCAACATTCTCTGTTGGTATGGTTGGCTGGTTTATTAGTAGTACCGTGGATCTGGCAGGGCCTGTCTAGAATTTTATCTAGGTTGGATGGACCGTCTTTGTTGCCTTTAAATGGCTTCTTCCTAACCGGGTCTGGAGCGCCCGAATCCGGCATTTACCGCTGTATTGTTTGGGCTTTCTTCAATGTTTCGACGTTTGTTTTTGTTGCGTCGTGGTTTTCCATTACCATCCCTGACTTCAGATGTGCCGGGGTCGCTGGTGCTACTACGGGCTAACCAGCTATCCTCGCCCGTGCAAAAGCGGGTCATTAGTGTAGTTAAGGCTGCCATTGTTCTTGGCTTTTCCTGGCCAAGGTGCCTGGCTAGCCATTCGTCCCAGACACTATGTTTGAAAGCCGCTAAAGCTTCGGCATTCGGACAGTCGATGATTTGGTTCTTCTTAGTGAGGAACCGGTTCCAAAGTTTGCGGGCTGATTCTCCGAGTTGTTGGATTATGTGACTTAGGTCGTCTGCATCCGGGGGCCTGACATAGGTCCCATGGAAATTGGCCCGAAAAGCGTCCTCAAGGTCTTCCCAGCTGTCGATGGAGTTTTCAGGGAGGCCTTTTAGCCAGTGTCGAGCTTATCATTTTAGCTTGAGGGGTAAGTATTTAATGGCGTGGAGATCATCTCCGCGAGCCATGTGGATGTGAAGAATGAAGTCTTCTATCCAAACCGTGGGGTCTGTCGTTCCATCATATGCCTCGATGTTTACGGGTTTGAACCATTCTGGAAAATCATGTTCCAGCACCTCATCGGTGAAGCACAGGGGGTGTACGGCACCCCAGTATTTGGCTTTGTCGTGGCGTGTGTCCGACGGTTGTAATGTTCGGTATTGGTTCCGAACTGGTGAGTGACCGACGTATTTGGTTTGATAATCGTGATCCCGTATAGGAGCACGTTCCCTGGATCCATAGATGGACCTAGTTTTGTCGGCCTTTTTGTCCATGTCTTCACGTAGATCGTGTATCTGTTCCTCAGCTGCGACCTCCCTTCCTTTACGGAGAGGGGGTGTAGGTTTGTGTGCGGTGTTGCTAGCCGCTCTGTCTCGACCACGAGGTGGTCAGTCCGGCTTGTCAGCCGTATTGTTTTTCAACGGTACAGGCGCAATGGCCTCGTCCTCGTATTCGGGTAGCAGCTTACGCTTAGGGTAGCTCTTTGTTTGGCGATTACCATCGTATTTCTCCTTGATGACCCACAAGTGTAGGGGATCTATCATAGTCCTTTCGATAAGTAAGAGTGTTGGAACCCAACGAGGAGCAGAAGGAAATGACAAGCGGTTTTCAGTAAGGTATTCTCTGCAAGCACTGAAATTATCGGTAACAGATAGTTTTGTGATAAGGTAATTCGTAACGGGTAACAAGCAATGAAAGTAAATAAGGTGCAGCAAGGTGGCCCAATCCTTTTTGTAGCAAAGGACAAGTCTGGACAGGTTCTTATATGGAGAGAAGCGCTCCCGAGGACACATGGGAATTATCGTCAAGCTAGTTTTCATCGCGCTCATATGATTCACGTTCGTTACTTTGCTAATTTGATATGTGGGTGGACCGGTGCTTAGGTACTGCCCTTTCTTGGACAAGCATCCCACTTATGATTAACCCCTATTGCAAGCATCTGCAACTATAAAATAAGTATTAAGGTAAACCTAACCATAGAATGAAACATATGGATCCAAATCAGCCCCTTACAAAGCAACGCATAAACTAGGGTTTAAGCTTCTGTCACTCTAGCAACCCATCATCTACTTGTTACTTCCCAATGCCTTCATCTAGGCCCAAATAATGGTGAAGTGTCATGTAGTCAACGTTCACATAACACCACTAGAGGAGAGACAACATACATCTCAGCAAAATATCAAACGAATACCAAATTCACATGACTACTTATAGCAAGACTTCTCCCATGTCCTCAGGAACAAAAGTAACTACTCACAAATCATATTCATGTTCATAATCAGAGGGGTATTAATATGCATAAAGGATCTGAACATATGGTCTTCCACCGAATAAACCAACTAGCATCAACTACAAGGAGTAATCAACACTACTAGCAACCCACAGGTACCAATCTGAGGCTTTGGGACAAAGATTGGATACAAGAGATGAACTAGGGTTTGAGAGGAGATTGGGATGGTGAAGATGTTGACAGAGATTGACCCCCTCCCGATGAGAGGATCGATGGTGATGATTTCCCCCCTCCCGGAGGGAAGTTTCCCCAGCAGAACAGCTCCGCCGGAGCCCTAGATTGGTTCCGCCAAGGTTCCGCCTCGTGGCGACGGTATCACGTCCCAAAAGCTTTCTTATGATTTTTTTCCAGGGTAAAAGACTTCATATAGCAGAAGATGGTCACCGGAAGCCTGCCAGGGGCTCCACGAGGCAGGGGGCGTGCCCAGGGGGGTAGGGCGTGCCCCCCACCCTCGTGGACGGTGGGTGGCCCCTCTGCCGCTCAGTATTTTTTATTAATTCCAAAAATGACTTTTGTGGAGTTTCAGGACTTTTGAAGTTGTGCAGAATAGGTCTCTAATATTTTCTCCTTTTCCAGCCCAGAATCCCAGCTGCCGGCATTCTCCCTCTTCATGTAGACCTTGTAAAATAAGAGAGAATAGGCATAAGTATTGTGACATCACATGTAATAACAGCCCATAATGCAATAAATATCGATATAAAAGCATGATGCAAAATGGACGTATCAACTCCCCCAAGCTTAGACCTCGCTTGTCCTCAAGCGGAAGCCGATATCGAAAAATATGTCCATGCTACGTCTTGAGCTTGCGTTGGTTTTCCTCGAAGAGGAGAGGGTGATGCAACAATAGTAGCGTAAGTATTTCCCTCAGTTTTTGAGAACCAAGGTATCAATCCAGTAGGAGGCTTCTCAAAAGTCCCACGCACGTACACAAACAAACTGAGAACTCTCAACCAACACAATAAAGGGGTTGTAAATCCCTTCACGGCCACTTGCGAAAGTGAGATCTAATAAAGATAGTATGATAAGATAAATATATTTTTGGTATTTTATAATATATATGCAAAAAGTAAAGATGCAAATAAAAGTAGATTGAAAGCAAATATGATAAGAGATAGACCCGGGGGCCATAGGTTTCACTAGAGGCTTCTCTCAAGATAGCATAAGTATTACGGTGGGTGAACAAATTACTATCGAGCAATTGATAGAAAAGCGCATAGTTATGAGATTATCTAGGCATGATCATGTATATAGGCATCACGTCCATAACAAGTAGACCGACTCCTGCCTGCATCTACTACTATTACTCCACATATCAACCGACTCCTGCCTGCATCTAGAGTATTAAGTTCATAAGAACAGAGTAACGCATTAAGCAAGATGACATGATGTAGAGGGATAAACTCATGCAATATGATATAAACCCCATCTTGTTATCCTCGATGGCAACAATACAATACGTGCCATGCAACCCTTTCTGTCAGTGGGTAAGGACACCGCAAGATTGAACCCAAAGCTAAGCACTTCTCCCATGGCAAGAAAGATCAATCTAGTAGGCCAAACCAAACTGATAATTCGAAGAGACTTGCAAAGATAACTCAATCATACATAAAAGAATTCAGAGAACTATGAGGTACAAATGGGCTCTCTCTTCCCCACCTCCTCTCCCCTCCCACCTGCTCCACCTCTCACCATGGATCTAACCTATGATCCATGCCATGGAAGGGCTCCTACACTGGGATTTCAATCCGGGCCTTGCGGTGGCAGATCAGGTACGTCAAAGATTTGGAGAAACGGTCCATTTTTCTCCATCCCGCTCTACCAAGGAATTTTTCTTGGTGGTCCCTTTCTCCTCGGCATCCTTCCCTCTCTCTGAAGACGCTGTTGGGGTGGCCCTTCAATGTTGTATTGGCGGTCATCACAAAGGTTTTAAGGTTTCTCGAATCAATGAGCGAGCCTTTCGTTTCTCTGTGGCTGGTAACAAGGTGGGTCATTTCATTTATCGACTCAAGTACCGCGTGTGGCCAGACTTTGTTTGTCACTTCCATCTATTCAATGGTCACTTTGCTCGCTATTCTCATTTGAGCTCTTCTTGGCATGCGAATGAGGAGTTAAAAGATATTTCTGCTAGAAAGCCTATTGCGACTAAGTCCAATTTGGGTTCATTACATAAGGAGACAACTTTGCGACCTTCTTCCTTACAGGAATTGAGTAAGTTTAATTTGGTTCCGCTGTCACAAATGGTGTTATCTAATTCTCATCAAGCGGAGGCTTCATCATCCTTGGCACCTGCTCCAACGCCTGTTCATCATGATCTTGGGCTATCCCCTCTCAAATTTGGTAATGTTCAAGTGAGCATTAATGACAAGGCACCTATTACGGCCTGTGTCGGTCGACATCAATTAATGGCCAAATATCAACGCCAAGCGGAATTGGAGGAATCTGTGTCACCTTCCTATCTGATTATTGGAAGTTTTAAATGCGTTCTCCGACAAGATTATCCCCCGCTGCCTCAATGTTTTTTGGCTTCGGCGTTTAAATATGCCCCACCCTACTTGACATGGCCTCCTCTGCTTTCGGCCCAACACAAGGTGGACTTAGCCCAGGCCTGCTATTCGGAGCAAGAGATTTCTACTTTATCTACTTCTTGGGCTAATCTTTGTGCCCGTTGTCTCCAATGGGGCCATAGAAAGCATAATTATCAAGCAAGGCTAATTTGCTTTATTTTCTCAGCTCCTGATCATAAAGCGATTTCTTGCCCGTTGAAAAATTCGCTGCCCTCTATAGGAGCTCAAGCTTTTGGTAATGAGCGCAGAAATCCTGGAATCTCTGATTCACATTTCCCTACCCTGCCTATTTCCCATATCCGGCCTCATACTGCAACCACCGTACGATGCACTGTATGTGGGGCCTATGGACACGTGGCTCGCTCCTGTTTCCTTAGGAGAAGGCGAGAAGCCTGGCGCTGGATTCCCAAAAGGAAAATTTCTTCCATTCCTACCCCTCATGCTCCGCATTCTATTCCGTCCTCGATTGCCACAACACCTCCGCCACCGCCCAGTCCTGTCCCTTCACCATTGCTGCCACCCTCGCGGCCTCCTGCCTCCGCGACCACCATGGCCAACTACCCGCTCAACCCTGTGCCATTCCTGCTGCCGAGTTTCGCCATCGAGCCAGGCCCGGAAAATCGAGTTGTTCGAAGCGGCATGATTGTCGGTCCGATTCCGCCCCCCAGCCATGAATATCTGGCCATCGCTGAGACCAGCCAGTACGTCCTACTTCACCGTCGTGCGGCCATCCGCAACACCATCACTGGAATGCTGCATGAGCTGCAGCTCTTCACGACCGAGGTTAGCGACCACCCCCTTGGTATTGGGATTTATGGCTTCGTCGACTCTTTCATACGCAATTCTGCTGTGGCTACTTCGTTAGAGATTGAGGATGAAGATTTGCTTATCACGTTTGTGCCGCACAATGAGGCTCTGAACCGGCGCACCACCACGTTTGGACCGGCTATCTGGTTGATGTATTTTGGATTTCCGTATGATTACCAGACTGATTATTACATCAGCAAGTCGCTTGGGGGTTTTGGTTCACTGATTTCCTGGTACAATCCTAGGCAAGATCGTCGTTTCATGCTGCTCAAAGTTTAGGTTATTCATCTTCGTTTGGTGCCAAAAAGTTTTGTGGTTTGGCAGCTGGGTGGCGCCCGCGACTGCTGGACAGTCCAGGTTACCATTCTGCGCAACAGCGATGGGAATGGGCTTCTCCCCGAGGTTCCTCCTGCTGGTGAAGAACCGCCACCTCCTGGCAGCAACCCCCACCCACAGTTTGGCCCCAATCTTACCGCGGAGCAACTTTACCAGCAATAGGTACATAACTGGTTAGTTCAGAATGCTGCACCGGCTCCCGCTCAGGACAATGGTGGCTGGGGTGAATGGCCTGCTGATCCTACCCCCTGCTCCTCCTGTAGCTATGCCACAATACCTCATGAACTTTCACGCCTGGCTGTCAGTACAAGGTCTCACTTTTGAAGCTGGCATTACACCAGAGAATAACATGGTGGACAATGCGGCTGATGCTTGGAATGATGCTGTTAGTGTCTCTGACGACACCAATTCTGATGCTATTGTCCTTCTGATTGTTGATGATCATGCTTTGGTCCAGAATGCTCAAGTTGATGAGTCTGTTACTAGTGAAATACTGACAGTTACTATTGACATTCACAGTCAGGGCATGAGCTTTGGTCTCTCAAATCAAGGTACCTATCTCATGAATCTGCTTCTGTCTGATCCTATCCCAAGACAACAACTTAATGCTTCTATTTATCTGGCTTTGCATCCTAAGTTGGCTACTATGGGACCATGGGTGCATGGTTATGGGATGAGGCACGACCACTTTCATGTTGAGATTCAAGTCTCGGTTGGGGAGGATGGATTACAGTTTGCCATTGTTTCTCAGGCAGGAAACATCTCGGTGCCTACTTCCTTTGTTCGTATTGAGGAAATACCTGCTGTGGAGGAGCCCAACTTTCTGCAGAATGAGACTGCTTCTGCCTCTAATTCGGCTGTGGTGGCTTTTCATCCACTCATCCTCGCCCAGGAGACCTTTGATGACACTCAGGCCCAAATGGGATCACCTGCTCTACCTGTTCCTCGTTTGACTGCTGAGCTGGACACTCAGCTTCCTCCTTCAGAGATCTCAACTGAAGATGCCCCTGCTTCTCATGTTTCTGCTGGAATTGACGTCGTGGGCGAGAGCAGCACTGACCCAATCCCCCCAAGCTTCACAAAGGAAAAAGTCAGGCCCCCATTGACACTGCTTCCCTCAGGCGCAGCATCAGGGCAAACAAATATGATGGCTTCCGTACCAACTGGCTCTTTGAAGCTCGAGTCACCAAGTCCAAAGTGAAACCCCGCATGCTGCCCTCTGCTCTTGCTTGCTCCACGGAGGTGGACGATTCTGCTGTTGATCCCACTGCAGGTATGGTTCCCCCTCCCACTCCTGTCAGCACCATGTAGAACATCGGTACGCATCTTTGCGCCATTCCTGCCGCGGAGCTTACTGAAGAGGTCCTCTCCGACAAGACAGGTGGCTCGCCTTCCGCGTCTACTTAAGCTATTTACTTTCATTGGTCATGGTACTTTTGCAAACTTGGAACGTACTCTGTTGGAACGTACATGGTTTAAATTCGCCTGAAAACACTTAGCTCTTTCGAATGCGATTACCTCGTCAGGTTGTTCGGTTATCTGTATTCAGGAATCCAAAATGCAGTCCTTCGACGCTAGTACGCTTAAAATGATCTGCCCTAGACGTTTTGATTCTTTTGCGTTTGTCCCTGCGGTAGGGGCCTCGGGGGGCATCATTATGATATGGTGTAGTGCTTTGTTTGATGGCTCTGTCTTCTTATCCGAACAATTTGCCCTGGGGGTTGAATTTTCGTCCCGGTAATCCCCCCATCGCTGGAATTTGGTGAATACCTATGGTCCTTGTCAAGGCGATGCACAGACTTCTTTTACTGATTGGCTTTTTGATATTGATATACCATCCTCTGAAGATTGGCTCCTTCTTGGCGATTTCAATTTCATCAGATCACCTGAAAACCATAACAAACCGGGTGGGGATGTAAACGATATGTTTACTTTCAATGATTTCATCAGGGAGCAGAATCTAACTGAACTACCCATTAAAGGTCGCAACTACACCTGGTCAAATATGCAACAACACCCTCTTCTAGAAGATCTCGACTGGTTTTTCACGACGCTTAATTGGACAGCCACATTTCCAAACACCCTGGTCAATCCTCTCGGTAAGCCCATCTCCGACCATATCGCTTGCAACGTGGTCATTCAAACTACCATCCCCCCATGCAAGCTGTTCCATTTTGAAACTTATTGGATAGCGCACCCGGGCTTTTTGGATGTGGTAAGCACTACATGGAATAAACCCATTAGATTTGGTAAAGATAAAAATGCGGCCTCAAGCCTATGTCAGAAACTCAAAAACCTTAGGCATGATCTCACTATCTAGAGCAAGAAAATTTCTCGGCTAAAAATTGCAATTGTGAACACCAATAAAGCACTTCTCGAATTGGATCACCTTGCGGATAAACGAGATTTGACTATTCCCGAGGGGAACTTTCAGCGCATCCTACGCTCTCATCTTCTTAGGCTACTGCACTATCAAAAAGAATACTGGAAAAAATGATGCTCTGTACATTGGATCTAGTTTGGTGATGAGAATTCCAAATTCTTCCAAGCAATGGCTACAGAAAGATACCGCAAAAACTGCATTTCTAGCCTCAAATCTGTTGATGGTACAGTAGTAGAAGATCACTCCAGCAAAGAATCTCTACTGTTTGAAGCCTTTAAAAACCGTATGGGCAAACAGAGCAAACCTCAAATGAGATTCAATCTTTCCCAAATGCATCGTCAGAATGTTGATTTTGATAGTTTGACGGCTCCCTTCACACATAAAGAGATCGATGACGTGGTCATTGAAATGCCTCCAGACCGTGCTCCGGGCCCTGATGGATTCAATGGCGCGTTCCTGAAAGCTTGTTGGCCAATTATCAAGGATGATTTTTATCTCCTTTGCTAAGAATTCCACAGTGGAAACTTAAATCTTGAAAGCCTAAACTACGGGTACATTACGCTCATACCTAAAACCAGGGCCCTTGAAACTGTCAATGACTTCAAGCCGATCACACTACTCAATTGTTGCCTTAAGCTTATAACCAAAATCCTAGCAAACCGACTGCAAAAGGTGATTTTAAACATTGTGCACAAAAATCAGTATGGTTTTCTAAAGGGGAGATCCATCCATGACTGCCTTGGCTGGGCCTTTGAGTATATACACCAATGTCAAGCTTCAAAACGTGAGTTTATCCTCCTCAAATTAGACTTTGCCAAGGCATTTGACACTGTGGAGCATGATGCAATCATCCAAATTATGAAGAGCATGGGATTCACTGATAAGTGGATATCTTGGATAGTGAGCGTTTCATCTACAGGAAAATCTTCGGTGTTGTTAAACGGGGTACCAGGTAAACAGTTTTGGTGCAAGTGCAGAGTACGTCAAGGAGATCCCCTTTCTCCCCTCATCTTTGTTCTTTCTGCGGAGCTGCTGCAGTCAGCTATAAATGAAGCCCTACAAGCCAACCGATTGCAGTTACCTATTGCTTCCTCCAACACATCCGAATTCCCTGTGATCCAATACGCTGATGACACGATCATCATCATGCCTGCTTGCGATGATCTAGCGGTGACCATGAAGACAATTCTTACAGACTATGCTGCCTCGGTTGGATTACACATTAACTTCCACAAATCTACGCTGATACCCATCAACACACCTGTTGAAAAATGTGAGGAGCTGGCTGCCATCTTTGGGTGCGTCACGGCTGCCATGCCCTTCACGTACCTTGGTCTCCCCCTTGGAACCACCAAGCCATCGGTGCTGGACATGACTCCCTGGGTATGCAAAGCTGAAGGCAGAATAACGGCGGCTATGTCTCTCATGTCATATGCAGGGAAACTGGCCCTCATGAACTCTTTGGTCACCTCCCTAGCCATTTACCCCATGGGAGTTCTGCGGCTTCCTCCAAAAATTATTGAACAGCTTGATAAAATCCGAAGACATGGCCTTTGGAAGAAGAAAACTGAGACAGGTGACAAATCCAACCCACTGGCTGCTTGGGACATGGTCCGCCGACCGAAAAAGAATGGAGGTTTGGGTGTGCTCAATCTCAAAGTGCAGAATGATGCGATGCTGCTCAAAATGCTTCACAAATTCTATAACCAATTGGATACGCCCTGGGTGAATCTTATCTGGGACACTTACTATTCGGATGCAATCCCCCATGCGACTACCCCTTGTGGATCTTTTTGGTGGCGCGAACTGGTGAAGCTCATGCCAACTTATCGAGGGGTCACGAAAGTCTTGATTCAAGATGGTCGGTCGACCTTATTCTGGAAAGATGATTGGCATCAGCATGCTCTCCAGGACGCTTTTCCTCGAGCGTTCTCTTACACCACCCTTGAGGATGCATCGGTCCACACGATGCTCACGATTCACAGTGTCAGGGAGGCGTTCCACCTTCCCCTT
Organism: Triticum dicoccoides; assembly: GCF_002162155.2. NCBI lineage: Eukaryota > Viridiplantae > Streptophyta > Magnoliopsida > Poales > Poaceae > Triticum > Triticum dicoccoides. The sequence goes on along the minus strand of NC_041389.1, from coordinate 218,904,193 downwards.
TCTGTCCAGGCCCATGCAGAATTGCGCGCCCTCCAGAGTAGTACAAGCTCCATCACCCTTTCAGAGGGCAACGATAAATGGGTCTGCACATGGGGGGCTCAGACTTTCAAAACCACTGATTACTACAAGTTCTTCTTTTGTGAGGTCGTTGCCCATGCCGCCATTAGATGGTTGTGGAAAGCCAAAAACATACCCAAGATCAAAGTGTTTGGGTGGTTTCTCCTGGTGGATCGCCTTAATACACGTAACATGTTGAAGAGGAGGAATTACAACATAGGGACTAACCTGGACTGTCTTCTTTGCGGCGAACATGTGGAGGAAACGGTCGAGCACCTCTTCTTTCACTGCAAATTCAGTGCGCGTTGCTGGAGTGATCTCAAGATCACTTGGCCGGCTGATGGTACCCATTTGGATATGATGACACACCTAAAATCAAGGCATCGACACAAACTCATCATGTATGTCTTCCTTGTGAGCGCTTGGAGCCTCTGGAAAGAAAGAAACAACAATTACTTTCGAAAAGTGACTCCCTCCTTCTCATCTTGGAAGGCCAGATTCAGGAGTGAACTATCAAGCATTGTCCACAGACTTCCTGAGCATAAGAAGCATCTGGTCCCTGACTTTCTAAACTCTATAGTTGACCACTCTAGCTAAAGTCTCCCCCCTGGAGACATGCTTTGTAATTACTTAACTCATGTATAGTTTATTTTCCTACTCTCCCAACCCCCCCTCCTCCACCCTCACCCATTGTAACAAGACTGTTTGACCCTTAATATTATTTTGTAGTAGGAGCCTTTCCTACTGTTTAACCTTCAAAAAAAAGAATTCAGAGAAGATTCAAATATTATTCATAGATAAACTTTATCATAAACCCACAATTCATCGGATCTCGACAAACACACCGCAAAAAGAGTTTACATCGAATAGATCTCCACAAGAGAGGGGGAGAACATTGTATTGAGATCCAAAAAGAGAGAAGAAGCCATCTAGCTAATAACTATGGACCCGTAGGTCTGTGGTAAACTACTCACAACTCATCGGAGGGGCAAGGATGTTGATGTAGAAGCCCTCCGTGGTTGATTCCCCCCTTCGGCAGAGTGCCGGCGAAGGCTCCAAGATGGGATCTCGCGGATACAGAAGGTTACGGTGGTGGAAACTGTGTTTCGTCGTGCTCCTGGATGTTTTCGGGGTACGTAGGTATATATAGGAGGAAGAAGTACGTCGGTGGCCGCCCGAGGGGCCCACAAGACAGGAGGGCGCGCCCTAGGAGGGGGGCCTCCTATCTCGTGGCTGCCTCGGCTGCTTCTTGACTTGCACTCCAAGTCCTCTGGATCATGTTCGTTCCAAAAATCACGCTCCTGAAGGTTTCATTCCATTTGATATTCCTTTTCTTCGAAATTCTGAAATAGGCAAAAAGCCAGCAATATGGGCTGGGCCTCCGGTTAGTAGGTTAGTCCCAATGATATAAATGTGTAAAATAAAGCCCATAAACATCCAAAAGGGGTAATATAATAGCATGGAACAATCAAAAATTATAGATACGTTGGAGACGTATCAGTCCACATGTTTAGAGAAAGAAGTGTCGATAAAATAAAATACGGACATGAGGGCATCATGATCATTCTTATAATAGCAACATATATAAATTTTGTCATATGATTTCTTATGCTTGAGTATCAATCTATTCACAATGTCAAGTATGAATTATAAACTTCATTGAGAACCAACAAACTATGATCTCTTTCATTGAAGCAATTGCAATTTATCATAACATCGGAAAGAGTCAATATAAGAGCTTTTCAGCAAGTCCACATACTCAACTATCATTTAGTCTTTCACAATTGCTAACACTCACGCAGTACTTATGGGTATGGAGTTTTAATCAGACACAGAGAAAGATAGAGGCTTATAGTGTTGCCTCCCAACCTTTTACCTCAAGGGTAATGTCAACAATAATAGTCCATGCTAACTTACATCCAATTGTGTATATATATATATATATATATATATATATATATATATATATATATATATATATATAGCAGGATCTTTCCAACACAAGGTGCTTGCCAAAGGATAAAATATAAAAAGGAAAGGTGAAGATCACCATGACTCTTGCATAAGGTATAAGACAAAAAGTAAAAGATAGGCCCTTCGCAGAGGGAAGCATAGGTTGTCATGTGCTTTTATGGTTGGATGCACAAAATCTTAATGAAAAAGAACGTCACTTTATATTTCCACTTGTGATACGGACCTTTATTATGCAGTCCGTCACTTTTATTGCTTCCATATCACAAGATCATATAAAGCTTATTTTCTCCACACTAATAAGTCATACATGTTTAGAAAGCAATTTTTATTGCATGCAACATGACAACTTACTTGAAGGATCTTACTCAATCCATAGGTAGATATGGTGGACTCTCATGGCAAAACTGGGTTTAGGATATTTGGAAGCACAAGTAGTATCTCTACTTGGTGCAAGGAATTTGGCTAGCATGAGAGGGAAAGGCAAGCTTAACATGTTGGATGATCCATGACAATATACTTTATTTCGGATATAAGAAAACATAACCCATTATGTTGTCTTCCTTGTCCAACATCAACTCTTTAGCATGTCATATTTTAATGAGTGCTCACAATCATAAAATATGTCCAAGATAGTATATTTATATGTGAAAACCTCTCTTTCTTTATTACTTCCTATTAATTGCGACGGTGACCAAAACTATGTTTGCCAACTCTCAACAACTTTTATTCATCATACTCTTTATATGTGAAGTCATTACTCTCCATAAGGTCAATATGATCTCTTTTATTTCCTTTTGTTCTTTCTATTCCCTCAAGATCATAGCAAGAAAGCAAAGCCCTTGACTCAACACTAATCTTTATTATATATGGCTCAAGGACTCGATTACATAGAGGGATAATAAGGCAAAACTCAAAACTAAATCATACCAAAACTTTACTCTACTAGATCAGGATATTACTAAAAGGATCGAACTAAATAAAATGGTAAATATAGGAGTGTGATGGTGATACGATACCGGGGCACCTCCCCCAAGCTTGGCAGTTGCCAAGGAGAGTGCCCATACCCATGTGTTTATGTCTCCCTCTTCGGAAGTGGTGATGATGGAGTTGTTGATGATGTAGGCTTGTCGTCCGTCTTCCAAGGCATAATCTCACCATCATAGAAAGATGATCGAGTCTCCGGGATCCTCAAATCTGTAGCCAAACTCATCCTCTTGAATCTATATTCATACTCACAGTTTTGGTTTTGCAGGTCATAGATCTGGGCTTGGAGGTGCTCGATTTTCTCATGAAGCTTGAAGATGGTCTCCCCAATGTTCTTGGCATCCAGCTTGTGGTTGTTGGTGAATTCCGCGATCATCATCTGGTTGGCGTTGAGTCCGCGTTCCACCATCACTTGGCACTTGAAAACTTGTTGTTCTATTGCTTCGAGTCTTGTCTCCACGCTTCCGGTCCTCCTTGGTCCCTCAATATCGCGGATGTGCAGCACCCCTTCACGCATCTCAATAGTTTGAGGGTGATGCAGCACCTTCGTGAGGTAGGGGTTGATGACCTTCTCAAAAAACTTGTCCTTGGGGGTGCTTGAAGACGTCATGGTGCTCTAGATCTGTCAAAAAAATAGCTCGAAACAAAGACAGAGGATATTTGCATGATACGGTGGTCAAAACCTTTAGGAGATTATACAATGAATTTTTACCGGTCGAAAGAAGTATCGTGCAAGAAAACAGAGTCCGGAGAGCACACGAGGTGCCCACGAGGCAGGGGGCGTGCCCAGGGGGGTAGGGCGCGCCCTGCACCCTCGTGGACACCTCGTGTCCTTCCCGGACTACTTCTTATTTTCCTATTTTCTTAAATATTCCAAAACGGAGAAAAATTGCTATTAGAACTGTTTTGGAGTCAGTTTACTTACCGTACCACATACCTATTCCTTTTCAGAGTCTGAAACATTCTGGAAAGTGTCCCTTATGTATTCCTCCGGGGTTACGGTTTCAATAACATTAGTTTCAACATTTATTGGGTTACCTGAGATGTAATGTTTGATTCTTTGACCATTCACCACCCTCGGTCTTGTGCCTTCGAAGTTGTTGATTTATATGGCACCGGAATGATAGACCTCCTCGATAACATAAGGGCCTTCCCATTTAGAGAGAAGTTTTCCTGCAAAAAATCTTAAATGAGAGTTGTATAGCAAAACATAATCACCTAAACTCACGCTTTTGTATCCTTTTGTCATGCCATCTTTTAACCTTTTCTTTAAAAAGTTTGGCATTCTCATAGGCCTGGGTTCTCCATTCATCAAGTGAGCTAATGTCAAATAACCTCTTCTCACCGGCAAGTTTGAAATCATAATTGAGCTCTTTAATAGCCCAATATGCCTTATGTTCTAGTTCAAGAGGTAAGTGACATGCTTTTCCATATACCATTTTATATGGAAACATACCCATAGGATTCTTATATGCAGTTCTATATGCCCATAATGCATCATCAAGTTTCTTGGACCAATTCTTTCTAGACCTATTAACAGTCTTTTGCAAAATCAATTTAAGCTCTTTGTTACTCAGTTCTACTTGGCCACTAGACTGTGGGTGATATGGAGATGCAATTCTATGATTAACATCATACTTAGTAAGCATTTTACGAAAATCACCATGAATAAAATGTGAACCACCATCAGGCATTAGGTATCTAGGGACTCCAAATCTCGAAAAAAATAACTTCTTTAAGCATCTTAATAGAGGTGTTTTGATCAACACTACTAGATGGAATAGCTTCTACCCACTTAGTAACGTAATCAACAGCAACTAAAATATGTGTATACCCATTAGAGGAAGGAAACGGTCCCATATAATCAAAGCCCTAAACATCAGATGGCTCAATAACAAGTGAGTAATTCATAGGCATTTCTTGACGTCTACTAATATTACCAATTCTTTGACATTCATCACAAGACAAGACAAACTTACGGACATCTTTGAAGAGAGTAGGCCAATAAAAGCCGGATTACAATACCTGGTGTGCAGTTCTATCTCCAATGTGGTGTCCCTCATATGCCTCGGAGTGACACTTGCGTAGGATCTGTTCCTGTTGATGCTCAGGTACACAACGTCTAATAACACCATCTACTCCTTCTTTATAAAGGTGTGGGTCATCCCAGAGGTAATGTCTTAAATCATAGAAAAACTTTTTCTTTTGCTGGTATGTGAAACTAGTTGGTATAAATTTAGCAACAATGTAATTAGCATAATCAGCATACCATGGAGCATACGAGAAACATTTATGACAGCGATTTTTCCATTAGGAAAGCTATCATCAATAGGTAGGCGGTCATCAAGAACATTCTCTAACCTAGACAAGTTGTCTGCAACGGGGTTCTCAGCTCCCTTTCTATCAATAATATGCAAATCAAATTCTTGTAGTAGGAGAACCCATCTAATAAGTCTAGGTTTAGCCTCTTTCTTTTCTATAAGATATTTAATAGCAGCATGATCGGTGTGAACAGTTACTTTAGAATCAACAATATAAGGTCTGAACTTATCACAAGCAAATACAACTGCTAAGAATTCTTTTTCAGTAGTAGCATAATTTCTCTGGGCACTGTCTAGAGTCTTACTAGCATACTGAATAACATTTAGGTTCTTATCAACTCTTTGTCCTAGAACAACACCTACAGCATAATCACTAGCATCAAACATAATTTCAAAGGGTAAATTCCAATCAGGTGGCTGGACAATAGGTGCAGAAATCAAAGCTTTCTTAAGTATCTCGAATGCTTCTACACAATCATCATCGAAGACAAAAGGAATATCTTTTTGTAAGAGATTAGTCAAAAGCCTAGAAATTTTAGAGAAGTTCTTAATGAACCTCCTGTAAAAAACGGCATGACCAAGGAAACTTCTTATACCTTTAATGTCCTTGGGACATGGCATCTTTTCAATAGTATCAACCTTAGCTTTATCAACTTCAATACCTCTTTCAGAATTTTTTTGCCCCAGGACAATACCTTCATTAACCATAAAGTGGCACTTCTCCCAATTCAAGACAAGACTAGTATCTTCGCATCTCTGCAAAACTCGTTCAAGGTTGCTCAAGCAATCATCAAAAGAAGATCCATAAATGGAGAAATCATCCGTGAAAACCTCACAAATCTTTTCACAAAAGTCAGGGAATATAGCCATCATGCATCTTTGAAAGGTAGCAGGTGCATTACATAAACCAAAAGGCATACGTCTATAAGAAAAAGTACCGAAAGGACAAGTAAAAGTGGTCTTTTCTTGATCCTCCGCTGACATAGGTATTTGAGAGAAACCAGAGTAACCATCTAGAAAGCAAAAATGTGTATGTTTAGATAATCTTTCTAGCATTTGATCAATAAAAGGTAGAGGGTAATGCTCCTTTTTAGTAGCTTTATTTAATTTGCGGAAATCAATTACCATCCTATAACCTGTGATAATTCTTTGTGGGATCAATTCATCTTTATCATTAGGAACAACAGTAATACCTCCCTTCTTAGGGGCACAATGGACAAGGCTTACCCACTGACTATCAACAACAAGATAAATTATACTTGCCTCCAGGAGCTTTAGTATTTCTTTTCTTACCACTTCTTTCATCTTAGGATTTAACAGCCATTGGTGATCAATGACTGGTTTGGTGTCTTTCTCCAATTTTATTTTGTGTTGGCATAGAGTGGGACTAATCCCTTTAAGATCATCAAGAGTATATCCAATAGCAGCACGGTGCTTCTTTAGAGTTTTCAATAATCTCTCCTCTTCCTACTCTGAAAGGTTAGCACTAATAATAACATGATATATCTTCTTTTCATCAAGATAAGCATATTTAAGAGTATCAGGTAATGGTTTAAGCTCAAACACGGGATCACCCTTGGGTGGTGGAGGATCCCCTAGAATTTCAACAAGCAAGTTGTGTTTCAAAATAGGTCCCTGTTTAAAGAATACTTCATCTATCTCCCTTCTTTCATTCATAAACATATCATTTTCATGGTCTAGCAAATATTGTTCTAAAGGATCATTAGGAGGCACAGCAATAGAAGCAAGACCAATAATTTCATCCTTACTAGGCAATTCTTTATCATGAGGTTGTCTATGAAATTTAGCCAAATTAAACTCATGAGACATATCCCCCAAACCAATAGTAACAATATCCTTTTTGCAATCTATCTTAGCATTAACAATGTTCAAGAAGGGTCTACCAAATATGATGGGACAAAGGTCATCTTGTGGGGAACCAAGAGCAAGAAAATCAGTAGGATATTTAACTGTCCCACACAAGACTTCAACATCTCTAACAATCCCAATTGGCGATATAGTATCTCTATTGGCAAGCTTAATTGTAACATCAATTTCTTCTATCTGAGAAGGTGCAATATCATGCATAATTTCTTTGTATAAGGAATGAGGTATTGCACTAGCACTAGCACCCATATCACATAAGCCATGATAACAATGATCTCCAATTTTAACAGAAATAACAGGCATGCCTACAACAGGTCTATGTTTATTCTTAGCATCAGGTCTAGCAATTCTAGTAGCTTCATCACAGAAATAAATAACATGCCCATCAATATTATCAGCCAAGAGATCTTTAACCATAGCAATACTAGGTTCAACTTTAATTTGCTCAGGTGGTGTAGGTGTTCTAGTATTACTCTTACGAACCACAGTTGAAGCTTTAGCTTGATCCTTTATCCTAACAGGGAAAGGTGGTTTCTCAATATAGGTAGTAGGAACAACATCATCATTATAAGTGATAGTCTTTTCTTCAACTTTAATAGGTGCAACTACTTTTACTTTAGTGGGAGGATTATATTTAAACCACTTCTCCTTAGGGAGGTCAACATGAGTAGCAAATGATTCACAGAAAGAAGCTACTATCTCAGGGTCAAGCCCATATTTTGTGCTAAATTCACGAAAAGCATCGGTATCCATAAAAGATTTAGCACAATCAAACTTAGGTGTCATACTTGACTCCTTACCTTTGTTGAGATCACAATCTTCAGAGTTGCGTTTAATTCTTTCCAATAAATCCCATCTGAATTCAATAGTCTTCATCATAAAGGAACCAGTACAAGAAGTATCAAGCATGGAGCGACTGTTGAGAGAAAGCCGAGCATAAATTTTTTGAATAATCATTTCTCTTGAGAGCTCATGATTGGGGCATGAATATAACATTGACTTAAGCCTCCCCCAAGCTTGTGCGATGCTTTCTCCTTTGCAAGGCCAAAAATTATATGTAATTACGACTACGATGAACAAGATGCATAGGATAAAACTTCTGGTGAAATTCCAATTTCAATCAGTTCTAGTTCCATGATCCCATATCATCACATAGCCTATACCATGTCAATGCCTCTCCTTTCAAAGATAGTGGGAAAACCTTCTTCTTGATAACATCGTCGGGCATACCTGCAAGCTTAAATAATCCAGAAACTTCATCCACATAGATTAGGTGTAAATCGGGATGCAATGTTCCATCTCCTGTAAAGGGATTAGCTAGCAATTTCTCTATCATACCCAAAGGAATTTCAAAGTAAACATTTTCAGTAGGTTCAGTAGGTTGAGGAGCAACTCTTTGCTCTACTAGCCGGGGTGAAGATACCCCGGACAAGCCCCTCAAAGGATTATGTTCCATAGTAACAAGTGACAGTAAATTTCAGCACACTATATAAATTTTCCTTACCAAGTTCCACTTACCAAAGGCGCTTCACTCCCTGGCAACGATGGCAGAAGAGAGTCTTGATGACCCACAAGTGTAAATGATCTATCGTAGTCCTTTTGATAAGTAAGAGTGTTGAACCAAACGAGGAGCAGAAGTAAATGACAAGCGGTTTTTAGTAAGGTATTCTCAGCAAGCACTGAAATTATCGGTAACAGATAGTTTTGTGATAAGGTAATTCGTAACGGGTAACAAGAAATGGAAGTAAATAAGGTGCAGCAAGGTGGCCCAATACTTTTTGTAGCAAAGGACAAACCTGGACATGTTCTTATATGGAGAGAAGCGCTTCCGAGGACACATGGGAATTATAGTCAAGGTAGTTTTCATCACGCTCATATGATTCGCGTTCGTTACTTTGATAATTTGATATGTGGGTGGACCGGTGCTTGGGTACTACCCTTTCATGGACAAACATCCCACTTATGATTAACCCCTATTGCAAGCATCCACAACTACAAAAGAAGTATTAAGGTAAAACTAACCATAGCATGAAACACATGGATCCAAATCAGCCCCTTACGAAGCAACGCATAAACTAGGGTTTAAGCTTCTGTCACTCTAGCAACCCATCATCTACTTATTACTTCCCAATGCCTTCCTCTAGGCCCGAATAATGGTGAAGTGTCATGTAGTCGATGTTCACATAACACCACTAGAGGAGAGACAACATACATCTCATCAAAATATAGAACGAATACCAAATTCACATGACTACTTATAGCAAGACTTCTCCTGTGTCCTCAGGAACAAACATAACTACTCACAAATCATATTCATGTTCATAATCAGAGGGGTATTAGTATGCATAAAGGATTTGAACATATGATCTTCCACCGAATAAACCAACTAGCATCAACTACAAGGAGTAATCAACACTACTACAACCCACAAGTGCCAATCTGAGGCTTTGGGACAAAGATTGGATACAAGAGATGAACTAGGGTTTGAGAGGAGATGGTACTGGTGAAGATGTTGATGGAGATTGACCCCCTCCCGATGACAGGATCGATGGTGATGATGATGGTGATGATTTCCCCCCTCCCGGGGGGAAGTTTCCTCGGCAGAACAACTTCGTCGGAGCCCTAGATTGGTTCCGCCAAGGTTCCGCCTCGTGGCGGCGGTGTCTCGTCCCGAAAGCTTTCTTATGATTTTTTCCAGGGTAAAAGACTTCATATAGAATAAGATGGTTACCAGAAGCCTGCCAGGGGGCCCACGAGGCAGGGGGCGCGCCCCCACCCTCGTGGACGGTGGGTGGCCCCCCTTTGGTATTTCTTCCACTCAGTATTTTTTATTAATTCCAAAAATGACTTTCGTGGAGTTTTAGGACTTTTGGAGTTGTGCAGAATAGGTCTCTAATATTTGCTCCTTTTCCAGCCAAGAATCCCAGCTACCGATATTCTCCCTCTTCATGTAAACCTTGTAAAATAAGAAAGAATAGGCATAAGTATTGTGACATAACGTGTAATAACAGCCCATAATGCAATAAATATTGATATAAAAACATGATGCAAAATGGACGTATCACTCCTCAGCGTATATCACTTCATTCCATTTATCATTGAGCGTATCATGTGCGCTTTAAGCCACTGCTTCTGCTTTTTCAAGCTCCTTGCGGTGGCGATATGCCTTTGATGGAGGCGTTCTTGTTCTAATGGTTCTTCTAGGACGACGAATTCATCGTCGCCCAGGCTGATCTCCTCTTCGGAGACAGGTTGATAGTTGCTATCTTCGGCATCGATGTGGTCAGACGACGTCTCTGGACTGTATTCGCCGTCCTCTCACACGCCCTGCTCCAACGCTGGGTCTACAGGGTCCTCGGCTTGGTTCAGATTATCATCGTCGTCCGTGACAATGTTGTTGTATTTCCTTTTGCCGGATCGAGGTCAGCGCTTCGGACGCTGACGCTTGGGGGGGTTCATCGACAGACATGCTGTTATCCCTGTCGGCCTCCTTCTCTTTAGGTGTGTCCACCATGTATATATCGTATGAGGATGTAGCTGTCCACTGCCCTAAGGGTGGTGGTTTTTGTGCTTGCTCCTCTCTGGCATCATCGTCCATACCGTCAGTGTCCTCGGAGCCGTAATCAAGTGTGTCGGTTAAGTCTTCGACGGTGGCTATAAAGTGGGTGGTGGGTGGGAAACGAAGTTCTTTGTCATCCACTTCCCATTCGAGCCGAACATAGTTCGGCCGAGAGTCCCCCGACAACGAGAGGGATTTTAATGAGTTTGACATGTCGCCAAAAGGTGAGTGCTGGAAGATGTCCGCAGAGCTGAACTCCAAGATCGGCGCCCAATCAGGTTCGATGGATGCGGATGCACGCGGTCCAGAACCCATGGCCGAAGACGAGTCCGAGGTTCCGGTGACACAAGAATAGCTCGATGTTGGGTCTGTGTGCGGCTCGAGCGCCGCTGAGTCTGCGGCTTCCGTGGCGGTGTTAAGCTCCTGTCTTAAGACGACGCGGTCTGCTCCGGATCTAGGGCCGGAGCGGTCACATGCGCTATCTCCTGAGCGCGGCCAGATGACAGATCTAGGTCATGTTCATCATGGTGGTAGGGGACAACCGTCATGGGCTCGAATCCCTCGAAGATCAAGTCTCCGCGGATATCGGCCACAAAATTCAGGCTTCCGAATCTGACCTGATGGCCAGGGGCGTAGCTGTCGATCTGCTCCAGATGGCCAAGCGAGTTGGCCCACAGTGCGAAGCCGCCGAATACAAAAATCTGTCCGGGGAGGAAAATCTCCCCCTGGGCTGCGTTGTTGTAGATGATTGATGGAGCCATCAAGCCTTCTAGTGACGACGCAGCAGAACTCTCAATGAAAGCACCAATGTCGGTGTCAAAACCGGCGGATCTCGGGTAGGTGGTCCCAAACTATGCGTCTAAGGCTAATGGTAACATGAGGCGGGGGACACAAGGTTTACCCAGGTTCGGGCCCTCTCCATGGTGGTAATACCCTACTTGCTGCTTGATTGATCTTAATGCATATGAGTATTACAAGAGTTGATCTACCACGAGATCATAATGGCTAAACCCTAGAAGTCTAGCCTATGAGATTATGATTGTTGTCCTACGAACTAAACCCTCTGGTTTATATAGACACCGAAGGGGGCTAGGGTTACACGAAGTCGGTTACAGAGAAAGGAATCTACATATCCGAATCACCAAGCTTGCAAAGGAAAGTCCCATCCGGACACGGGACAAAGTCTTCTATCTTGTATCTTCATAGCCCAACAGTCCAGCCAAAGTATATAGTCCGGCTATCCGAGGACCCCTTAATCCTGGACTCCCTCAATGGGTGATCGGTGGAGATCTGATTTCTCTCTGATCGGGTTTAAGACCAATCCGATCATAGTCGGTTGCAACCCCCAGGGCAGCGATGCGATCTAGCAGTTCATTTAAAGCCGATACATCTACCCGATCCATCTTGTCAGAGTATTCAGGGCCGACGCGGAGATGATTTTTGGTGACAGGCTGGGCTACCTTTGGCTTAATGGCCGAACGAGCGCCCATGGTGAAGCTGCCAAGCCAGAGGGTTTGCACTAAAGCTAGGGTCCTCCAAAAGTGATACTGTCCTTGATGACAAGGCGAGCCATCAACCCTTCTGTCGACGGCACAGAGCAACTCTCAATGAAAGCACCAATGTCGGTGTCAAAACCAGCAGATCTCGGGTAGGGGGTCCCGAACTGTGCGTCTAAGGATCGGAGGTAACAGGATGCAGGGGACACGATGTCTACCCAGGTTTGGGCCCTCTTAATGGAGGTAATACCCTACTTCCTGCTTGATTGACTTTTATGAGTATAGGGGTTACAAGAGTTGATCTACCTCGAGATCATGATGGCTAAACCCTAGATGTCTAGCCTGTATGATTGTGATTGCCTCTACGGACTAAACCCTCCAATTTATGTAGACATCGGAGGGGACTAGGGTCGTACAAAGTCAGTTTACAGATGAAGGAAACTACACATCCGGACGCCAAGCTTGTCATCCACACAAAGGAGAGTCCCATCCGGACACGGGGGAAGGCCTTCTATCTTGTATCTTCACGGCCCATCAGCCCGGCCCATATCACAGAGGCCGGCTCCTCGAGGACCCCATATCCAGGACTCCCTCAGTAGTTCCTGGGTATTTGATACCGGTTCGGTTGCTCATATTTGTAACTCGAAACACGGACTATGGATTAAACGTAGATTGGCTAAGGATGAGGTGACGTTGTGCGTCGGGAATGGTTCCAAGGTCGATGTGATCGCCGTCGGCACACTACCTCTACATCTACCTTCGGGATTAGTTTTAGACCCAAAAAATTGTTATTTGGTGCCAGCGTTGAGCATAAAAATTATATCTGGATCTTGTTTAGTGTGAGACGGTTATTCATTTAAATAAGAGAATAATGGTTTTTCTATTTATATGAGTAATATCTTTTATGGTCATGCACCCTTGAAGAGTGGTCTATTTCTGTTGAATCTTGATTGTGGTGATACACATATTCATAATATTGATGCCAAAAGATGCAACGTTGATAATGATAGTGCAACATATTTGTGGCGCTGCCGTTTAGGTCATATTGGTGTAAAGCGCATGAAGGAACTCCATGGAGATGGACTTTTGGAATCACTTGATTATGAATCATTTGATACTTGCGAACCATGCCTCATGGGAAGATGACTAAAACTCTGTTCTCCAGAACAATGGAGCGAGCCAGTGACTTACTGGAAATAATACATACCAATGTATGCGATCCTATGAGTGTTGAGGCTCGCGGCGGGTATCGCTATTTTCTGACCTTCGCAGATGATTTGAGCAGATATGGGTATATCTACTTAATGAAACACAAGTCTGAAACATTTGAAAAGTTCAAAGAATTTTAGAGTAAAGTGGAGAATCATCATAACAAGAAAATAAAGTTTCTACGATCTGATCACGGAGGTGAATATTTGAGTTACGAGTTTGACCTTCATTTAAAACAATGTGGAATAGTTTCACAACTCACGCCACCTGGAACACCACAACGTAATGGTGAGTCCGAACGTCGTAACCGTACTTTATTAGATATGGTGCGATCTATGATGTCTCTTACCGATTTACCACTATCATTTTGGGGTTATGCATTAGAGACCATTGCACTCACATTAAATTGGGCACCGTCAAAATCCGTTGAGACGACACCGTATGAACTGTGGTTTGGCATAAACCTAAGCTGTCGTTTCTTAAAGTTTGGGGATGTGATGGTTATGTCAAAAGGCTTCATCCTAATAAGCTCGAACCCAAATAAGAGAAGTGCGTCTTCATAGGATACCCTAAGGAAAAAATTGGGTACACCTACCACAGATCCGAAGGCAAGATCTTTGTTGCCAAGAAAGGAACCTTTCTAGAGAAGGAGTTTCCTTCGAAAGAAGTGAGTGGGAGGAAAATACAACTTGATGAGGTAATTGTACCTTTTTTCAATTTGGAAAGTAGCTCATCCGAGAAATCCGTTCCTGTGATGCCTACAACACTAGCGAGGAAGCTAATGATAATGATCATGAAACTTCAGATCAAGTTACTACAGAACCTCGTAGGTCAACCAGAACATGATCCGCACCAGAGTGGTACGAAAATCCTATTCTGGAAGTCATGTTACTTGACCATGACGAACCTACAAACTATGAAGAAGCTATGATGAGCCCAAATACTGATAAATAGCTTGAGGCCATGAAATTTGAGATATGATCCACGTATGAGAACTAAGTGTAGACTTTGGTGGATTTGCCCGATGATCAGCAACCCATAGAGAATACATGGATCTTCAAGAAGAAGACTGACGCTGATGGTAATGTTACTGTCTATAAAGCTCGACTTGTCGCAAAAGGTTTTCGACAAGTTCAAGGAGTTGACTACGATGAGACCTTCTCACCCGTAGCGATGCTTAAGTCTGTCCGAATCATGTTAGCAATTGCCACATTTTATGATTATGAAATCTGAAAAATGGACGTTAAAATTGCATTCCTTAATGGATTTCTTAAATAAGAGTTGTATATGATGCAACTAGAAGGTTTTGTCGATCCTAAAGTAGCTAACAAAGTGTCCAAGCTCCAGTTATCCATTTGTGGACTGGTGCAAGCATCTCGGAGTTGGAATATATGCTTTGATGAGGTGATGAAAGCATATGATTTTATACAGACTTTCAGAGAAGCTTGTATTTACAAGAAAGTGAGTGGGAGCTTTGTAGAATTTCTAATATTATATGTGGATAGCATAGAAGGATACTAGAATAAAAGTTTTTCAATGAAAGACCTCGGTGAAGCTGCTTATATAATGGGCATCATGATCTATAGAGATAGATCAAGTCGCTTAATAGGACTTTCGCAAAGCACATACCTTGATAAAGTTTTGAAGAAGTTCAAAATGGAATAGTCAAAGAAAGGGGTCTTGCCTGTGTTACAAGGTGTGAAGTTGAGTCAGACTCAATGCCCGACCAATGCAGAAGATAGAGAGAAAATGAAAGTCATTTCCTATGCCTCAGCCATAGGTTCTATCATGTATGCTATGCTGTGTACCAGACCTAATGTGTGCCTTGCTATAAGTTTAGCAGGGAGGTACCAAAGTAATCCAGGAGTGGATCACTGGACAGGGGTCAAGAACATCCTGAAGTACCTAAAATGGACAAAGGATATGTTTCTCATTTATGGAGGTGACAAAGAGCTCGTCGTAAATGGTTACGTCGATGCTTGCTTTGAAGCTGATCCGGATGACTCTAAGTCACAAACCGGATATGTATTTATATCGAATGCTGGAGCTGCAGTTGGTGCAGTTCCAAGAAGAGCATCGTGGCAGGATCTATGTGTGAAGCGGAGTACATAGCTGTTTCAGAAGCAACAAATGAAGGAGTCTGGATGAAGGAGTTCATGTTCAATCTAGGTGTAATACCTAGTGCATCGGGTCCAATGAAAATCTTTTGTGATAATACTGGAGCAATAGCCTTAGCGAAGGAATCCAAATTTCACAAAAGAACCAAACACATCAAGAGACGCTTCAACTCCATCTGTGATCTAGTCAAGGAGGGAGACATAGATATTTGCAAAATACATACGGAACAGAATGTAGCAGACCCGTTGACTAAGCCTCTTCCATGAGCAAAACATGATCAACACCAAGACTCCATGGGTGTTAGAATCATTATAATGTAATCTAGATTATTGACTCTAGTAAAAGTGGGAAACTGAAGGAAATATGCCCTAGAGGCAGTAATAAAGTTGTTATTTTATATTTCCTTATTCATCATAAATGTTTATTATTCATGCTAGAATTGTATTAATCGGAAATTTGATACATTTGTGGATACATAGACAAAACACCATGTCCCTAGTAAGCCTCTACTAGACTAGCTTGTTAATCAAAGATGGTTAAGTTTCCTAATCATAGACATGTGTTGTCATTTGATGAACGGGATCACATCATTAGAGAATGATGTGATGGACAAGACCCATCCCTTAGCTTAGCATAATGACTGGTCAGTTTTAGTGGTATTGCTTTCTTCATGTCAAATACATATTCCTCCGACTATGAGATTATGCAACTCCCAGATACCATAGGAATGCCTTGTGTGCTATCAAAAGTCACAACGTAACTGGGTGATTATAAAGATGCTTTACAGGTATCTTCGAAGGTGTTTGTTGGGTTGGCATAGATCGAGATTAGGATTTTTCACTCCGAGTATCAGAGAGGTGTCTCTGGGCCCTCTCGGTAGTGCACATCATAAGAAGCCTTGCAAGCAAAGTGACTAATGATTTAGTTGTAGGATGATGTATTACAGAACGAGTAAAGAGACTTGCCAGTAACGAGATTGAACTAGGTATAAAGATACCGAGAGTTGAATCTCAGGCAAGTAACATACTGATGGACAAAGGACATTACATATGTTGTCATAATGGTTCGACCGATAAAGATCTTCGTAGAATATGTAGGAGACAATATGGGCATCCAGGTTCCGCTATTGGTTATTGACCGGAGAGGTGTCTCGGTAATGTCTACATAGTTCTCGAACCCGTAGGGTCCGCACGCTTAACGTTCGTTGACGCTAGAGTAGTATTGGGATATTTGATGAGTGGTAACCAAATGTTGTTGGAGTCCCGGATGAGATCCCGGACGCCACAAGGAGTCTCGGAATGGTCGAGAGGTAAAGATTTATATATGATAAGTCATATTTTGGGTTCCGTAAAAAGGTGCAGTTTTTTGGTATTGTACCGGGAAGCTTCCAGAAGGTTCTAGAGGGGTCCGGAAGTCCACAAGTGAGTTCACCACGACCCAATGGCTAGCATGGGCTGCGGGGAGGTGCCTTGGCCTTATTGGGCTAGGCGCATTGATACGTCCATTTTGATCATGTTTTGCTACTGTTATTTATGTTGTTTTATTGTATAATAATGCTTTTTGGAGTAACTCTAATGCCTTTCTCTCATAATATGCAAGGTATGCACCAAAGGGAGAATTCTAGCAGCAGGAAATCTGGACCTAAAAAGCTACGTCAAGCTACCTATTCTGCACAACTCCAAATGAGCTGAAACTCTCCGAGAACTTTTTATGGAATATTTAATAAATATTGGAGCAAATAAGTACCAGAGGAGGGCCACCAGGTGGGCACAACCCACCTGGGCGCGCCAGGAGGCCCAGGCGCGCCCTGGTGGGTGCTGCCCTCCTCGGCCCACCTCCGGTGCTCATCTTCTGGTATATAAGTCATTTTGACCTAGAAAAAAATGAGGGGAGGACATTCAGGATGAAGCGCCGCTGCCTCGAGGCGGAACTTGGGCAGGAGCACTTTTGCCCTCCGGCGGAGCGATTGCACCGGGGGAACTTCCCACCCGGAGGGGGAAATCATCGTCATCATCATCACCAACAACTCTCCCATCTTGGGGAGGGCTATCTTCATCAACATCGTCACTGCACCAACTCCTCTCAAACCCTAGTTCATCTCTTATGTTCAATCTTTGTATCAAAACTATAGATTGGTGCTTGTGGGTGACTAGCACTACAAAAAAATACACTTCCGTGATGATACGTATTTGTCACAGTAGGTCACGTTTTTCGTCATGCATGTACATCCATGACGATTTTATGACAGAATTAAGATAGTCATACCTGTGCTGTCATAGAAGTGTTCCATGACATTACAAGAATTATCATCACGGAAGTGTCCACTTCCATGACGATAAATCGCGCATCACAGAAGTGCTTTCATCAAGGGTGACCGACACGTGGCATCCACTGTAACGGAACGTCGTTAAGCTATCGGGTCTGGTTTTGGATCCGATAACCCGTTAACAGCCTGGGCCAATGGGGATTTTCCACGTGTAAAATCATCATTGGCAGGAGGAAACACATGTTGCCTCACCGTTGGGATAGATGTCATCCAATCATTCGACAGGAGGCGCCTATGATAGGTTGACACGTGGCATGGCCCAACAGTGGCCCATTTCGGTGAAAAAGGCCGGCCTAGTAAAAATTAGCAGGCCGACCCATATAAGTCCTACTTGTGTCAAGTCCATTTAAGCCCACAGCCCATACGAGATTTGCCAATTCGGCCCATCAACGTCCCGTTAAAGATTTGACACCATTGCAGCCCATCGTCAGTTTGAGCCCGTTAACAGCCCGCTATATATTTGGGCTCAATATCGACCCGATGAGATTTTGGCCTGTTAACGGACCATTCAAGGGATGGGCCAATTTTCAGGATGTACATCTTTCGGCCTTTTAGCGACCCATTTAAATGTTGGGCTAATTTCCAGCCCGGTGTGTCTTTTAGCCTGTTGACGACCCATAAATTAGTTGGGCCATTTGTAGTCGGACCTGAGTTTTGGCCTTTTAGCGACCCATTTTAGTGTTGGGTCAATTTCCGGCCCGGTGTGTCTTTCAACCTGTTGACGGCCCATAAATCAATTGGGCCATTTGTAGTCGGACCTGAGTTTTGACCTTTTAGCGTCCCATTTAAGTGTTGGGCCAATTCCCGGCCATGTGTGCTTTTCAGCCTTTTAACGGCCCATAAATGAGTTGGGCCATTTGTAGTCGGACTTGAGTTTTGGCCTTTTAACGGCCCATGCCCTTCATGGTCCAATACCAGCCCAGTTTCTCTTTCGGCCTGCTAAAGGCCCACAACACAGTTGGGCCATTTACAATACGACCTGACTTTCGGCCTCTTAGCGGCCCATGCACTTCATGGTCCAGTACAAGCCTGCTGTCTCTTTCGGCCTGCTAAAGGCCCACAGTATAGTTGGGCCATATGTAGCCCGAACTTAGTAACGGCTTGTTAACGGCCCGTGAAATCAAATGGGCCCACCTGTTGCCGGTTTGATGTCGGCCTGTTAACGACCTGGGAGGTAAGAGGGCCGACCATTAACTTTTGGCCTGGTAACGACCCATTAACTTAATGGGCCCACTAAAGTTCGTACATGTCTTTAGGAAAAATTAGATAATTTGAGCCCATTACGACGAGCAATTATGCACAGGACCAAAACCGATCAAGCAAAGGTACGGTATACAGGGAAAAATGTTGCACATCCAGCATATATTACAGGAAATTACATCCACTGGGCAATCAAAGATTGATGCCAGTGAAAATAAATGAACAGAACCTAACGATCTACAACGTCACAATCTGCAACCTCAGCACGGATGACGCCCATAAGCATGTGGGAAAGTTCTTGCTGCTTTGCTACACTGTCTCTAAAAACATTGATCAGTTATTGTTGTGCACGAATCTACACCTCTGATTCCTCCACCATTTCCATCATTGCTTCAGCCATTAATTGGTTCACAAACATACATTTTCTCCATTGCATTCGAGACCGAGGATACTGAACAGATTCAGATGGCGATTTTCGCAGGCTTGTATTATTGATAGTGGAGAGTGTCTCGACCACTGCATCATAACATAAATTAGGAGGGGAACCAAACAGATTAATCATGAGTTATTGCCATATTACCTGGCCTTGATTTATTGGACAGAAACAATGGGGTTGCCTTGCTGTTTTCAGTGTTTGTCTTCTTATCTTCAGCAGCCTGCACCAAATTAACACACTAGCATTGCTATCATTGGCCAACTCAGATAATAGGAAAGCAACATTGACACAACGAACGTTTGGGCAACTAGCCTACACCAAATTAACACAATATGACACAGCTATCATCAGCCAGGTAAGGTAAGACGAAAGCAACATTGACACAATGAATGATTGGGCAACCAGAGCAGCACTACAATTCAGTAATGTGCATGATATGAGATAGTACACTCATGCAGCTCAGTATGCAAAACTACCAGGCAGTTTTCTTTACAAAAATTAACATTGGCGCCTTTAACATTTTGCTACAACTAATTTTAGATAAGATAAAGGTTGGATTCACGCCGATTAACAAAATACATGCTGATGTAAAAATATAGTGATATACAACAGCTACTTACATCAGCATTGGAGCACAGAGAATTCCTGCAAGATATTTTCCTCGAATACAATCCCAATGGAGGAAGTCTTCTATCATTTAACCTTATTTTCTAAAAGAGAGATGGGTAAGAAATGTGTATAAAATATGATCAGAATGCTATAAAATTTCATGATGCGAGGATACGCACACGCTTCTTAGAATGGAGTTGACATTCTTTTGCTGGACTGGAGCGGACTAGTTCTTTGGCCACTGGAATCTGCTTATTATCAGTGGGAGTTGGGTTTCTCTGTGATGGAGCACTATCTATGAAAAATGGAGTTGGTTTATTATCTCCTGGCGTTTGGATCTTTTGCAAAGACCTGACTTGTAACCCTTCAGATTCTAACATAGCCGTCTTCCCCTTGCATGCCTTATATAGAAGAATGGTGCTTCAATTATAAAACATGCTACAGCAGAGATGGAATAGGTACTGAAGAATAGAAAGGCATGACATATTGACATGTATTCCCTCCATCCGGAAATAAATGGATGGGTCTAGGCGTATTTCAGTTCTAGACACATCCAGTTTTATCCATTTCTGCGACATGTAATCCGGACGGAGGGAGTATGATGTAAGAGCAAGGGATACGACAGGACAACACAGTAAAAAAACACTGAAAACCACTGGATAACCAAAGTATTCAAACCCACTGATATGAGATAGTACACTCATGCAGCTCAGGATGCAAAACTACCAGGCAGTTTTCCTTACAAAAATCAACATTGTGGCCTTTAATCATACATTTTGCTACAACTAAATTTAGATCAGATAAAGGTTGGATTCACGCTGATTAACAAAATACATGCTGATGTAAAAATATAGTGATATACAACAGGTACTTACATCTGCATTGGAGCACAGAGAATTCCTACAAGAATCTTTCCTCATGGACGATACTAGTGCAGAAATTCTTCTATCTGTTAAGCTTATTTTCTAAAAGAGAGATGGGTAAGAAACATGTAGAAAATATGATCAGCATGCTGTAAAATTTCATGATGCAAGGATACGCAAACGCTTCTTAGAATGGAGTTGACATATTTTTGCTGGACTGGAGCGGACTAGTTCTTTGGCCACTGGAATCTGCTTATTATCAGTAGGATTTGGGTTTCTCTGTGCTAGAGCAGTATCTATAAAAACTGGAGTTGGTTTATTATCTCCTGGCGTTTGGATCTTTTGCAAAGACCTTGTTTGTAACCCTTCAGATTCTAACATAACCGTCTTCCCCTTGCATGCCTTGTATAGAAGAATGGTGCTTCAATTATAAAACATTCTACAACAGAGAGATGGAATAGGTACTGAAGAATAGAAAGGCATGACATATTGACATGTATTCCCTCCATTCAGAAAAAAAAACACATGGGTCTAGGTGTATTTCAGTTCTAGATACATCCTTTTTTATCCATTTTGGCAACATGTAATCCGGACGGAGGGAGTATGGTGTAAGAGCCAGGGATACAACAGGACAACACAGTAAAAAAACACTAGTTGAATGTAAAACTGTATGCTTGCGGAATACATACATAAAAAACTAAGGAAACATATACGTGTATGACTTGGAAACTAAGATGGCATTGCAGCAGAGCACTAGAACATCACTTCAATGTAAAAAAACATGGTATGGTAGATAGATGAAGTACATACTGATGAATAACAATGGATAAGATATTCAGAAGCATGATGTCCAAATTAAGCAGATGGCATTGCGATAGAGTAGAATAACAATACTTGAATTTGAAAACATGTTATCATGAATGGAATAGGTACTGAAAAACAGGTAGGCATGACATATTTACATGCATGATCAGCATGCTAAACACATGGCATTGCAACAGAGTAGATACACTCCAGGACATTATATGCATGTTGTACCCATATCACGGGCCAAGTTAGAGCAAGGACCTTGTGGGGTGAAGAGGATTCATCATCTTTCTGCAAGTCTTCTAAAGAACTGCCTTTACATGTTCCATCATATTGGGTATCATTGACATCAAGTTTATTGGCCTTTACATTGCTCCATGAGGTTCTTGTGGATATATCAGTGTGTGCAATTATATCTGACATGCATGGAAGACAACTAGTAGTTAGATTTATGTAATGAGTGCCTGTAGGAGACGACATAAATAGTAGGACTGGGGTTAACTAGCAGCAACAGGTCTAAAAACTAAAGGGAGAACACAGATGAAAGCTACAGAATATGTATAGTTTGTACTCGAGATTAACTAGATGGCACACAAAAGTATTGAAGAACAACATAGGTAATACTAGAAGTGGTATAATACTATAATCACCAGCCTGTGGGATAGAATTGGCTGATGGATGATAACTATGGAACATCATTACCTAAAGAACAAGTATCTTAGCTGAACTATGGAACATCGTTAACTCCTGAACAAGACCCGTAAGAGATAAGCATGAATATACAGTGAAATGTGATAATCTATTTTCCATGCTTAGATGAATAACAAAGCCATAAATGTTGCACACAAGTAAGATGAGGGTACAACCTATCTGGCCGTCATCCATAGGAGTGAGCATCATGTGCTGATTTGTCATGGCCCTACAGTTGTTGTGGCTGTCCATGTCGGGCACGCACATTCGATGCAGGGAACTATTTAGTGGGGACTATAACTCCCTTCTGGTGTATGCTTCCCTTGTTGGAGCAGCTGCGGTGAGTCGGAAGACAGTGTGGCTGAAGATGCAGATAATGCATAATGTTAAGAACGACACATCTCTTTGATCTAAAGAAATACACTAAGAGATCAACAGCAAGGTACGAGAGT
The DNA here is from genome assembly GCF_002162155.2 of Triticum dicoccoides. Classification (NCBI taxonomy): domain Eukaryota; kingdom Viridiplantae; phylum Streptophyta; class Magnoliopsida; order Poales; family Poaceae; genus Triticum; species Triticum dicoccoides. Next base: position 218,881,205 of record NC_041389.1, on the reverse strand, counting down.
GGTCACACGTCTGTTGACTGAAGACTAAATTGGGGTCACACGATTTTATTTTATTTTGGTACTATCCGATCTACGCGTGCCTCCCGACTGACACTATTCAGAATCTTCCCCGAAGAGCCAGCGATCAACGGTAGAGCAGCCTGCCTCCGCCGTCCGTGGCCCTGACCAAAACCCCGCTCCCCGCCCCACCGCACTGCCGTAGTTGCGCCGCCCCTGGGCCAATCCACAAAGACTCGTCGTCATCTAGATCCGGCGGTGATACGTCCATTTTGCATCATGCTTTTATATCAATGTTACATGCATTATGGGCTGTTATTACACATTATCTCTCAATACTTATGGCTATTCTCTCTTATTTTACAAGGTTTACCATGAAGAGGGGGAATGCCGGCAGCTGGAATTCTGGCTGGAAAAGGAGCAAACGTTGGAAACCTATTCTGCACAACTCCAAAAGTCCTGAGACTCCACGAAACAACTTTTTGGAATTAATAAGAATTTATGGGCGAAAGAAACAGGCCAGGGGCCCCACACCCTGTCCAGGAGACAGGGGGCGCCCCCCTAGGGCGCGGCCCCCTATCTCCTGGCCCCCCTGGTGGGCCTCCAGCGTCCATCTTCTGCTATATCATCACTTTTCCCTTGGAAAAAATCGTGGGCAAGCTTACGGGACGACACTCCGCCGCCACGAGGCGGAACCTTGGCGGAATCAATCTAGGGATCTGCCGGAGCTGTTCTGCCGGGGACACTTCCCTCCGGGAGGGGGAAATAATCACCAACGTCATCACCAACGATCCTCTCATCGGGAGGGGGTCAATCTCCATCAACATCTTCACCAGCACCATCTCCTCTCAAAACCATAGTTCATCTCTTGTATCCAATCTTGTATCAAAACCACAAATTGGTACCTGTGGGTTGCTAGTAGTGTTGATTACTCCTTGTAGTTGATGCTATTTGGTTTACTTGGTGGAAGATCATATGTTCAGATCCTTTATGCATATTATTACTCCTCTGATTATGAACAGGAATATGCTTTGTGCGTAGTTACGTTTGTTCCTGAGGACATGGGTGAAGTCTTGCTATTAGTAGTCATGTGAATTTGGTATTCGTTCGATATTTTGATGAGATGTATGTTGTCTTTCCTCTAGTGGTGTTATGTGAACATCGACTACATGACACTTCACCATTATTTGGGCCTAGAGGAAGGCATAGGGAAGCAATAAGTAGATGATGGGTTGCTAGAGTGACAGAAGCTTATACCCTAGTTTATGCGTTGCTTCGTTAGGGGTTGATATGGATCCATATGCTTAATAAAGTGGTTAGGTTTACCTTAATACCTTCTTTTGTAGTTGCGGATGCTTGCAATAGGCGTTAATCATAAGTGGGATGCTTGTCCATGTTAGGGCAGTACCCAAGTACCGGTCCACCCACATATCAAATTATCAAAGTACCAAACGCGAATCTTATGAACGTGATGAAAACTACCTTGACGATAATTCCCAATGTGTCCTCAGGAGCTCCTTCTTCATTATTAGAATTTGTCCAGGCTTATCCTTTGCTACATAAAGGATTGGGCCACCTTGCTGCACTTTATTTACTTTATTTACTTTTTGCTCGTTACTATTTATCTTATCACAAAACTATCCATCACCTATTATTTCAGTGCTTGCAGAGAAAACCTTACTAAAAACCGCTTATCATTTCCTTCTGCTCCTCGTTGGGTTCGACACTCTTACTTATCGAAAGGACTACTATAGATACCCTATACTTGTGGGTCATCAAGACTCTTTTCTGGCGCCGTTGCCGGGGAGCGTAGCGCTCTTGGTGAGTGGAACTTGGTAAGGAAACATTTATATAGTGTGCTGAAATTTTCTGTTACTTGTCACTATGGAAACTAATCCTTTGAGGGGCTTGTTTGGGGTATCTTCACGCCAACCAGAAGAGCAAAGAGGTGCTCCTGAACCTACTTAACTTTATGAAAATATTCACTTTGAGATTCCTTCGGGTATGATAGAAAAACTGCTAGCTAATCCTTTTGCAGGAGACGGAACATTGCATCCCGATTTACACCTTATCTTTGTGGATGAAGTTTATGGATTATTTAAGCTTGCAGGTATTCCCGATGATGTTGTCAAAAGGAAGGTCTTCCCCTTATCTTTGAAGGGAGATGCAATGACATGGTATAGGCTATGTGATGATACGAGATCTTGGAATTATAAGCGATTGAAGTTGGAATTTCACCAGAAGTTCTATCCTATGCATCTTGTTCATCGTGATCGTAATTACATATATAATTTCTGGCCTCGCGAAGGAGAAAGCATCGCTCAAGCTTGAGGAGGCTTAAGTCAATGTTATATTCATGCCCCAATCATGAGCTCTCTCGGGAAATGATTATCCATAATTTTTATGCTCGGCTTTCTCTTGATAATCGCAACTTGCTCGATACTTCCTGTGCTGGTCCCTATATGCTGAAGACTATTGATTTTAGATGGGACTTATTGGAAATAATTAAACGCAACTCTGAAGATTGGGGTTCCGACAATGGTAAGAATTCAGGTATGACACCTAAGTTCGATTGTGTTAAATCTTTTATGGATACCGATGCTTTCCGTGGATTTAGCTCTAAGTATGGACTTGACTCTAAGATAGTAGCTACTTTTGTGAAACTTTTGCTACTCACGTTGATCTCCCTAAGGAGAAGTGGTTTAAATATAATCCTCCTGTTGAAGTTAAAGTAGTTGCACCTATTACAGTCGAAGAAAAGATTATTACATATAGTGATCCTATTATTCGTACCGCTTATGTTGAAAAACCTCCTTTTCCTGTTAGGATAAAAGATCATGTTAAAGCTTTGACTGTTGTTCGTAAGAGTAATACTAGGACCTATACACCTCCTGAGCAAATTAATGTTGAACCTGGTATTGCCATGATTAAAGATCTCTTGGATGAGGACTTAGATGGGCATGTTATTTCTTTCTTGGGTGAAACTGCTAATATTGCTAGACCCGATACTAAAACACGTAGACCTGTCGTAGGCACACCTGTTATTTCTGTTAAAATAGGAGATCATTGCTATCATGGCCTATGTGATATGGGTGCTAGTGCTAATGCGATACCTTATGATCTTTATAAAGAAATTATGCACGATATTGCACCTGTAGAATTAGAAGACATTGATGTTACTATTAAGCTTGCTAATAGGGACACCATTAAACCTATTGGGATCGTTAGAGATGTTGAAGTCTTGTGTGGGAAGATTAAATACCCTGCTGATTTTCTTGTTCTTGGTTCCCCACAAGACGATTTTTGTCCCATTATTTTTGGTAGACCCTTCTTGAATACCGCTAGTGCTAAGATTAATTGTGAAAAGAATATTGTCACTGTTGGCATAGATGGTATGTCTCATGAGTTCAATTTTGCTAAATTTAGTAGACAACCTCGTGAAAGGGAACCATCTAGTAAGGATGAAATTATTGGTCTTGCTTCCATTGCTGTTCCTCCAACTGATCCGTTAGAACATTATTTGCTAGACCATGAAAATGATATGTTTATGAAGGAAAGGGAAGAAATAGATGAAGTGTTCCTTAAACAAGAACCTATGCTGAAACATAACCTTCCCGTTGAAATTCTTGGGGATCCCCCTCCACCCAAGGGTGATCCCGTGTTTGAACTCAAACCATTACCTGATAAACTTAAGTATGCTTATCTTGATGAAAAAGGAATATATCCTATTATTATTAGTGCTCACCTTTTAGAGAAAGAAGAAGAAAGATTATTGAAAACCCTGAAGAAGCACAGAGCCGCTATTGGATACACTCTGGATGATCTTAAGGGCATTAGTCCCACATTATGTCAACACAAAATTTTAGTAGAGAAAGATGCCAAGCCAGTTAGAGATCCTCAAAGACGATTAAATCCCAAAATGAAGGAAGTGGTAAGAAAGGAGATACTAAAGCTCCTTGAGACAGGTATTATTTATCCCGTTGCTGATAGTGAATGGGTAAGCCTTGTCCATTGTGTCCCTAAAAAGGGAGGTATTACCGTTGTTCCTAATGATAAAGATGAATTGATCCCGCAAAGAATTATTACAGGTTATAGGATGGTAATTGATTTTCTTAAGTTAAATAAAGCTACGAAGAAAGATCATTACCCTTTACCTTTTATTGGTCAAATGCTAGAAAGGCTATCCAAACACACACATTTTTGCTTTCTAGATGGTTATTCTGGTTTCTCACAGATACCTGTATCAGCGGGGGATCAATCTAAAACTACTTTTACTCGCCCTTTTGGTACCTTTGCTTATAGACGTATGCCTTTTGGTTTATGTAATGCACCTGCTACCTTTCAAAGATGCATGATGGCTATATTTTCTGATTTTTGTGAAAAGATTTGTGAGGTATTCATGGATGACTTCTCCGTCTATGGATCCTCTTTTGATGATTGTTTGAGCAACCTTGATCGAGTTTTGCAGAGATGCAGAGACACTAGTCTCGTCCTGAATTGGGAAAAGTGTCACTTTATGGTTAATGAAGGCATTGTCATGGGGCACAAGATCTCCGAGAGAGGTATTGAAGTTGATAAAGCCAAAGTTGATGCTATTGAAAAGATGCCATGTCCCAAGGACATAAAAGGTATAAGAAGTTTTCTTGGTCATGCTGGTTTTTATAGGAGGTTCATTAAGGACTTTTCCAAAATCTCTAGGCCTCTAACTAATTTATTGCAAAAAGATATTCCTTTTGTCTTTGATGATGGTTGTGTAGAAGCATTTGAAACACTTAAGAAATCTTTGATCACTACACCTATTGTTCGGCCACCTGATTGGAATTTACCTTTTGAAATTATGTGCGATGCTAGTGATTATGCTGTAGGTGTTGTTTTAGGGCAAAGAGTCGATAAGAAATTGAATGTTATCCATTATGCTAGTAAGACTCTTGATACTGCCCAGAGAAATTATGCTACTACTGAAAAAGAGTCCTTAGCAGTTGTGTTTGCATGTGATAAGTTTAGACCTTATATTGTTGATTCCAAAGTTACTATTCACACTGATCATGCTGCTATTAAATATCTTATGGAAAAGAAAGATGCTAAGCCTAGACTCATTAGATGGGTTCTCTTGCTCCAAGAATTTGACCTACATATTATTGATAGAAAGGGAGCTGAGAACCCCGTTGCAGACAACTTGTCTAGGCTAGAGAATGTTCTTGATGACCCACTGCCTATTAATGATAGCGTTCCTGATGAACAATTAGCGGTCGTTAATGCTTCTTGTACTGCTCCTTGGTATGCTGATTATGCTAATTACATTGTTGCTCAATATATACTGCTTAGTTTCACATACCAGCAAAAGAAAAAGTTCTTTTATGATTTAAGACATTACTTCTGGGATGATCCACACCTTTATAAAGAAGGAGTAGATAGTATTATTAGATGTTGTGTGCCTGAGAATGAACAGGAACAGATGCTACGCAAGTGTCACTCTGAATCTTATGGAGGGCACCACGCTGGAGATAGAACTGCACACAAGGTACTACAATCTGGTTTTTATTGGCCTGCTCTCTTCAAAGATGCTCGTAAGTTTTTCTTATCTTGTGATGAATGTCAAAGAATAGGTAACATTAGTAGACATCAAGAAATGCCTATGAATTATTCTCTTGTTATTGAACCATTTGATGTTTGGGGCTTTGATTATATGGGACCTTTTCCTGCCTCCAATGGTTATACACATATTTTAGTTGCTGTTGATTACGTTACTAAGTGGGTAGAAGCTATTCCAACTAGTAGTGTTGATCATAAGACTTCTATTAAAATGCTTAAAGAAGTTATTTTTCCGAGGTTTGGACTCCCTAGATATCTTATGACTGATGGTGGTTCACACTTTATTCATGGTGCTTTCCGTAAGATGCTCGCTAAGTATGATGTCAATCATAGAATAGCATCTCCTTATCATCCGTAGTCTAGTGGTCAGGTAGAGTTGAGCAATAGAGAGCTCAAATTAATTTTGCAAAAGACTGTGAATAGATCTAGAAAGAATTGGTCCAAAAAACTTGATGATGCATTATGGGCCTATAGAACTGCATACAAAAATCCTATGGGTATGTCTCCTTATAAGATGGTTTATGGAAAAGCATGTCATTTACCTCTTGAACTTGAACATGAAGCATATTGGGCTATTAAAGAGCTCAATTATGACTTCAAACTTGCTGGTGAGAAAAGGTTATTTGATGTTAGTTCACTTGAGGAATGGAGAACCCAAGCATATAAGAATGCCAAGCTTTTCAAAGAAAAAGTCAAATGCTGGCATGATAAGAGGATACAAAAGCATGAGTTTAACGTAGGAGATTATGTGTTATTGTTCAACTCTCGTTTAAGATTTTTTGCAGGAAAACTTCTCTCAAAATGGGAAGGTCCCTACGTTATCGAGGAGGTCTATCGTCCTGGTGCTATAAAAATCAACAACTTCGAAGGCACAAATCCGAGGGTGGTAAACGGTCAAAGAATTAAACATTATATTTCAAGTAATCCTATCAATGTTGAAACTAATATTGTTGAAACCGTAACCCCTAAGGAATACATAAGAGACACTTTCCAGAACGTTCCAGACTCTGAAAAGGCATAGGTATGTGGTACGGTAAGTAAACCGACTCCAAAACAACTATAATGGCAATTTTTATCAGTTTTGGATTATTTAAGAATTTCAGGAAGAAAGAAGTAGTCTGAAAGGGACACGAGGCTCCCACGGGAGAGGGGGCCGCCCCCCTGTAGGGCGCAACCCCTTGTCTCGTGGGCACCTCGTGTGCCTCCCGGACTCCATTTTCTTGTATGTTACATATTTTGGTCGGTAAAAATTCATTATATATACTCCCGAAGGTTTTGACCACCGTATCACGCAAATATCCTCTGTTTTCGTTTCAAGCTATTTCTGTTTCAGATCTAGAGCATCATGTCATCTCCAAGCGCTCCCAAGGATAAGTTTTTGAGAGGGTTATCAACCCCTATCTCGCGGAGGTGCTGCATCATCCTCAAACCATTGAGATGCGTGAGGGGGTGCTGCACATCCGCGATGTGGAGGGACCGAGGCGTACCGGGAGCGTGGAGACAAAGCTCGAAGTCGTGGAGCAAGAAGTTTTCAAGTGCCAAGGGGTGGTGGAGCATGGACTCAATGCCAACCAGATGATCACGGAGTTCACAAACAACCACAAGCTGGATGCCAAAGTCATTGGGGAGACCATCTTCAAGCTTCAAGAGAAAATCGAGCACCTCCAAGCTCAGATTTATGACCTGCAAAACCAGAACTGTGAGTATGAATATAGATTCGAGCGAATGAGTTTGGCTGCAGATTTAAGGATCCCGGAGACTCGGCCGTCCTTTTATTATGGAGAGCCTATGCCTTGGAAGACGGATGACAAGCCTACATCATCAACAACTCCTACTCCATCACCTCCGAAGAACTAATCACATGGTTATGGGCACTCCCCTTGGCAACTGCCAAGCTTGGGGGAGGTGCCCCGGTATCGTATCACCATCACACTCCTATCTTTACCGCTTTATTTAGTTCGATCCTTTCAGTAGTATCTTGATCTATTAGTAGTTGAAGTTTTTGATATCAAGTAGTTTTGAGTTTTGCTTTGTGATTTCTTTATGTAATCGAGTTCGTGTGCTATCTATAATAAAGATTAGTGTTGAGTCGAGGGCTTTGCTATGTTGCTATGATCTTGAGAAAGTAGAAGGAACAAAAGAGTTCATATTGATCTTATGGATAGTGATAACTTCACACATAGAAAGTATAAGGCATAAAAATTGTTGAGAGTTGATGAACGTAGCCTTGGTCATCGTTGCAATTAATATGGAGTGATAAGGAAAGAGGGGTTCACATATAAATATATTATCTTGGACATCTTTTATGATTGTGAAGCACTCATTAAGTATGACATGCTAAAAAGTTGATGTTGGACAAGGAAGACAACGTAATGGTTTATGTTTTCTGACATCTCAGTTAAAGTATATTGTCATTGACCTTCCAAACATGTTGTGCTTGCCTTTCCCCCTCATGCTAGCCAAATTCCTTGCACCAAGTAGAGATACTACTTGTGCTTCCAAATATCCTTAAACCCAGTTTTGCCATGAGAGTCCACCATACCTACCTATGGATTGAGTAAGATCCTTCAAGTAAGTTGTCATTGGTGCAAGCAATAAAAATTGCTCTCTAAATATGTATGATTTATTAGTGCAGAGAAAATAAACTTTGTATCAACTTGTTGTGGAAGTAATAAAAGAGACGGACTACATAATAAAGGTCCACATACAAGGGGCAATATAAAGCGGCATTCTTTTGCACTAAGACTTTATGCATCAACCCTAAACGCGCATGACAACCTCTGCTTCCCTCTGCGAAGGGCCTATCTTTTACTTTATGTTTTAATTTATGCTTGAGTCAAGGTGATTCTCACCTTTCCCTTTTTCATTTTACCCTTTGGCAAGCTCCTCGTGTTTGAAAGATCATGAAACATATATCCAATTGGATGTAAGTTGGCATAGGCTATTATTGTTGACATCACCTAAAGGTGAATACGTTGGGAGGCAACACAATAAGCCCCTATCTTTCTCAGTGTTTGGCTGAAACTCAATAACCACAAGTATTGCGTGAGTGTTAACAATTATAGGAGACTACGAGATAGTTGAGTATGTGAGCTTGCTGAAAAGCTCTATTATTGACACTTTCTGATGTTACGATAAATTGCAATTGCTTCAGTGACTGAGATTATAGTTTGTTAGTTCCCAATGAAGTTTTTGAACCATACTTGACATTGTGAATTGCTTATTACTTGAACATAGGAAATCATATGACAAAATCCATTTATGTTGCTGTTATTAGAATGATCATGATGCTCTCATGTCCGTATTTTATTTTTATCGACACCTCTATCTCTAAACATGTGGACATATTTTTCGATTTCGGCTTCCGCTTGAGGACAAGCAAGGTCTAAGTTTGGGGGAGTTGATACGTCCATTTTGCATCATGCTTTTATATCAATATTTATTGCATTATGGGCTGTTATTACACATTATATCTCAATACTTATGGCTATTCTCTCTTATTTTACAAGGTTTACCATGAAGAGTGGGAATGCCGGCAGCTGGAATTCTGGCTGGAAAAGGAGCAAACGTTGGAAACCTATTCTGCACAACTCCAAAAGTCCTGAGACTCCATGAAACAACCTTTTGGAATTAATAAGAATTTATGGGAAAAATAAACAGGCCAGGGGGCCCACACCCTGTCCAGGAGACAGGGGGCGTGCCCCCCTAGGGCGCATCCCCCTATCTCCTGGGCCCCCTGGTGGGCCTCCGGTGTCCATCTTCTGCTATATCATCAGTTTTCCCTTGGAAAAAATCGTGGGAAAGCTTACAGGACGAAACTCCGCCGCCATGAGGTGGAACCTTGGCGGAATCAATCTAGCGCTCTGGCGGAGCTGTTCTGCCTGGGACACTTCCCTCCGGGAGGGGGAAATCATCACCAACGTCATCACCAACGATCCTCTCATCGGCTGGGGGTCAATCTCCATCAACATCTTCACCAGCACCATATCCTCTCAAAACCATAGTTCATCTCTTGTATCCAATCTTGTATCAAAACCACAAATTGGTACCTGTGGGTTGCTAGTAGTGTTGATTACTCCTTGTAGTTGATGCTATTTGGTTTACTTGGTGGAAGATCATATGTTCAGATCCTTTATGCATATTATTACTCCTCTGATTATGAACATGAATATGCTTTGTGAGTAGTTACGTTTGTTCCTGAGGACATGGGTGAAGTCTTGCTATTAGTAGTCATGTAAATTTGGTATTCGTTCGATATTTTGATGAGATGTATGTTGTCTTTCCTCTAGTGGTGTTATGTGAACGTCGACTACATGACACTTCACCATTATTTGGGCCTAGAGGAAGGCATAGGGAAGTAATAAGTAGATGATGGGTTGCTAGAGTGACAGAAGCTTAAACCCTAGTTTATGCGTTGCTTCGTTAGGGGTTGATATGGATCCATATGCTTAATGTTGTGGTTAGGTTTACCTTAATACCTTCTTTTGTAGTTGCGGATGCTTGCAATAGGGGTTAATCATAAGTGGGATGCTTGTCCATGTTAGGGCAGTACCCAAGTACCGGTCCACCCACATATCAAATTATCAAAGTACCGAACGTGAATCTTATGAATGTGATGAAAACTACCTTGACGATAATTCCCAATGTGTCCTCGGGAGCTCCTTCTTCATTATTAGAATTTGTCCAGGCTTATCCTTTTCTACATAAAGGATTGGGCCACCTTGCTGCACTTTATTTACTTTATTTACTTTTTGCTCGTTACTATTTATCTTATCACAAAACTATCTATCACATCTTATTTCACTGCTTGCAGAGAAAACCTTACTGAAAACCGCTTATCATTTCTTCTGCTCCTCATTGGGTTCGATACTCTTACTTATCGAAAGGAGTACGATAGATCCCCTATACTTGTGGGTCATCAGGCGGCTACATTACCTTCAACCCATGCAACTCTAAGATAGCCATCTAAGCGCTGCTTCTGCGGTAAACTTGCGGCCCCACACCCTTTTGTTAGACACCAGCCAACCGGGAGCCTAGGAGCTCCGCCACCTCGAGGGGTGCTGCTTCCCATTGGGAATCTATTGGCCCAGAATAAAAATTCAGACAACTGACACCTAAATAAAGTGATTTGAGATAAGGGTGCGACCTATCTGGCGGCATGGTAAAGTAGGCAGCTCCAGCTGCCGAGTCGGTGAGGCCGGTGCGGTTGCGGTGGCGACCGGCGGCAGGGAAGCAACGATGTCGCGATGGTCGACGGCTATGGGGTAGCAGCTGCGAGACTCTGGACGGATCCGAAGTTGGAGCCGCTCCGGCACCGTGAACAACGGCAGGGGTGAATCGGCTCCGGTACGGTTCACATGGCCGTCATTGAGGTAGCTCCAGCAGCATGGAGTAAGAGGCACATGGCCAAGTGCACGACGGCAAATGGACAGAGTCTCCGGCATTAGGGAGGAGGGCGGCTGTGAAATTGGTGCGGTGGGGGGCGCCATGGAGGAGGGGCTGAGGTTTCGCGGCTCGGGAGAAGGGAGCTTCCGGGGAGAAGGTGATTTGGTGCC
>NC_041389.1:218868741-218869688 GCF_002162155.2 Triticum dicoccoides | reverse complement strand
GGATAGTAGAGTAACTTTGCTTCTCCCCAAATAGTGGGCGGGAGGGATTTCGGGCGAGGAGGGCGTGTTTTGAAATATAGTGGGCGCGACCGATTTCGGGCGAGGAGAGCGTGTTTTGAAATAGTGGGCCCGAGCTATTTTGGGCGAGGAGAGCGTGTTTTTCTGACCATGGTTTATGAATTATTCGGCACATGTCATTTCGGCCAAGGAGAAGGCGCGCCTTGATGAAGTTACGAACCTACTCTCCATGTACAACGGTCCAATTGATGCGTGTCCCATATAGGCTTGGTAATTTCACGTCTCCCATTTATTTGCTCGGGCGAATTCCACCGAGCAGAGGATGTTTAACGGTTTGTGCAAATTTTGGGAGAACGAGTATCCACGTCTACCTTACCAAGTCGATTCGAATAAATTTTTGAAATATTAGCTTGCCACTTCTTTTTTAGATGGAGAGATGATGCTTGGGAGTAATGTGTTTTTACATGCTTGTTGCTAGCGATTTACTATATGACAAATAGTTGACCCACTCAAAAACGGGAATCAAACCCCAAATATCTTGATTCAATGAGATAGCTCGTTTACCAGGTCAAAATAGTGAATTAAATCCAAAATTGAACACCTCAATCAAGTAGCATGTTGTACAGTATTATAGTACTCCATGAACATGTTGAAAGTCAAATTAATGAACTTGTTTGATATAGCATATATCCGTTCATGTGTGGATTGCAGACAACATGTTCTCCAATTTAAATATTTGAATGCAAGTTTATATCGAACCATGGTTTATATCAGTCTTTGATGCATAAAACACGACCTCCCCCTCTCCGGGACTCCTTCTCTCTCTCTCTCCATCTCGCCGACAATCTTCAATTTTGTCGCACACATCCAACACACAAACCTTGTTGGTACCTCTCCCTTTCTCTCCATCTCTATCTCTCTCTCTCTTT
>NC_041389.1:218853381-218868608 GCF_002162155.2 Triticum dicoccoides | reverse complement strand
GTTCGCATGCATATATACTCCATCTATAGGTCTCTCTCGCACACTATGTATGATTCTCTAGTCCAAGCTAGATATCTTTGGTGCACTCATCGTACACACACGAATTCCTTGGCTCGTTGCCCGTAACTCTCTCACGCACCACTCTATCGTCTCGGAGCTCTTCTCTCTCTCTCTCAAACTCTCCATCTACCTGGGTCACACATACACATGCATATGTCACTCGCACTCGATAGGCCTGTCTAAAACTCTATCTCTCTCCCTCGTTCTCTCTCCATCTCACACGCACACACACACAATCTCATGCCTAGATAGCCAAGTATGATGGTCTCTCACTCAATTGTAGGCACACACAGTCCCCCCTATATGTATATGACTAGCTAATCTTAGTCTCCATCACAAACATGTGCATGGTCTATCTCGATTTCTCTCGGGGCATCTTTCTATCGCGCACGCACCTCTCTCGATCTCCCACCCATATAGTCCCCTCACGATCTTGAGGGGATCTCTCTATCACAAACACACCCTCTCTCCCTCCCCATGCGTCCATGTTCTCCATATGTCCCTCTCGACCTTTGTTCCTTGTTGGCCAGACCTCTATTGGACATGTGCTATAGGGGTGTCTCTCTCCGTTGCAAACAATCACACACTAGCTATCTTCGTGTATCTCCTTGCCTCGCTTTTCTATCTCGGAGATGCATGCGTGATATGTTCGCATAAGAAACGAAAAAACACACACTCTCTCTAATTTATCATTTGTTGTCACTTTCTCTTTCACACACATACTCTTTTTGCACACTTACTCATTCTCCTTCACACGCACTTGATCTCTTTCGACTTAGGCACTCTCTTTGGTCCATAGCATATAGATTTATTGAAAAGTCAAACATCACAAAGTTTGACCATGTACGTGGAGAAAAACAATTACATCTAGAATGGCAAACATATACCATTAGATTCACCATGAGATGTAGTTTCGTATGATGTATCTTTGGTATTGTAGATATAAATAACATTTGCATAAACCTGATCAAAGTTTCCAAAGTTTGACTTCTAAAAAATTTACATGTACTGTATTATCGAGCGGATGGAATATCTCTTTCCCCCTCTCAGCTATCTGACGCACCACTTAGCCTTATCGGGGCTCCTCTATCTCTCTCAAACTTTATATCTCCCTGGTTCACACATACACATGTCTCGCTCGCGCTATACATATAGACACCCATCCAACACTCTCCGCCTTGTTCTCTCTCTATGTGACACGCACCCCCCTAAGTACCATAATACCTCACTCCATCATAGGCGCAAGCACTCCCCCCCCCCAACTATGATTATCTCTCACTATCCATTAGGAACACACATATTGTCTCCTTCCATCCATACGTATATCTTGATATCTCTCGGGGTATCTTCTATCGTGCACACACCTTGTCACTCGATCTCCCACCCATGTAGTCCCATCACGATCTCCAGGGGATATCTCTATGACAAACATACACTCTCTCCTCCCCATGTCTGCATTTTCTCCGTACGTCTCTCTCGACCTCTCTCCCTTGTTTGTCAAACCCCTCTTGGCCACGTGCTAGGGGTCTTTCTCTCTCAGTTGCAAACAACCACACACTATCTCCTCACCTTGCTTCCGTTGTCGAAGATGCATGTGTGATATGTTTGCATAAGACACACACGCTTTTTGTCTACTTTTATCGTGTGTTGTCCATGTCGCTTCCACACACACGCACACACACACACTTTTTTTAACTCACTCTTTCTATTTCACACACACACACACTCTCTCTCTAGTTAGGGACTCTCTCATGTCCATAAGCATATGGATGTTTTGAAAAGTCAAACCTCAGAAAAGTTTGACCAGGTATATGTGGAGAAAAACATTTACATCTGGAACGATCATTAAATTCATCACAACATGTACTTACTTCATACTATCATTTATCTTTGGTATTGTAGATATAAGTAATTTCTTTATAAACTTGGTCAAAGTTTCAAAAGTTTGACTTTAAAAAAATGTTGGAACTACATTATCGAACGGAGGGAGTAGCTCTCTCTCTCTCTCTCTCTCTGCTATCTCTCACGGGCCTCCCCTCTCACTCGAACTCTCTATACCGACGGATTATACGCTCACTGTGTCAGCGTATATCTCCGTATATTGTTTAGTTGACCGGTCAACTAGTCCACATGCTACCTTGTCAGCTCGTGTTCTGTATCTTCGTGTGCTGGCCCATGTGGCAGTGGGTGAAAATAAGTAAACTAGGCCCATCTGACACGCGGTGAAGTAAACGAAGTTGAAACCACTTGGGGTAGCACCCCGCACGCTAGTAAATTCAGAGCGCATTGAAGAGACACTTCTTCCGCGTGAAGGACCCACTCGCGCACAATTCACCACTGCACAGCGGCATGCACAGAAGGACACACTCGCGCACACCCAGCACGCAACACACACCAGCACACATGTACACCGGCGTCGCCGCCGGTTGAGATGGATGGCGAGGCAGCCAACAAACGGAGGTGGCTCGAGCCAAAACCGCATCCGGCGAGCCTGGACTTCATCAGCAGCCTCCCCGATGACATGCTGCTCGTCATCATCGGCCTCCTCCCCACCAAATCTGCCGTACGGACCGCCCTGCTCTCCCTGTGGTGAAGCCCCCTCTGGCACAGCGTTCCCCTCAACCTCATCATCGACAGCTGCCTCTGCGACGGGGATTGCAAATATGTGGCCGCAGTCTCCAAGACCCTTTCATCGCACCCTGGGCCAGCCAGACGCCTTGACATCCGCATGTTCAGTACCAAATGCAAGGTCCAACCCAATTTCGACGAGTGGTTCTTATCCCCCGCCCGAGATCAGCTCGAGGACCTCAGCTTTGAAGCTGGACGATGTCGCTCTCTGCCGCTGTCCGTGCTCCGCCTCACGCCAATGCTGTGATGCGCCAGCTTCAGCTCCTGCTATCTTCCCCAGATTAATGTCACGCCTGCCCTTCTTCTCCCTCAACTCAAGTAGCTCGACCTCTTCGACATTGTCATCTCGAAGAAGGCTATGGAGCACCTGCTCCGCAGCTGTACTGCGCTCGAGTACCTTCGTCTTGAGCAGATCCACGAGTTCATTAGCCTCCACATCGCCTCGAAGAATCTCGGATGGATTTATGTGTCTTGCTGGCCCCGCAACAAGACATCAATTGGGAAGAGATCACTCCAGCTGTTCCACGTTATGGTCATTGAGAATGCGCCTTTCCTTGAGAAATTGCTTGTATCGGATCTAGAAGGTCCAACAAAAATCAGGGTCATTGACGTGCCGAAATTGACAGCGTTGGTGTACTCTTCTGCCAAATTCTCCGAACTCTTTATTGGATCCGTAATCGTTCAGGTACAACACCCATCTTCTTCTCCATCTTCTTGAAATTCACATTTTTAAATTTCTTCTTGATGTATTTATGATCATCTTCCAGAAAACGATTCCCACAAGCTTGACCCAGTCTATGCGCACAGTGAAGATCTTGGCAATAAAATCTATCGGCCCCAATTTGGATCTAGTTGTTGGATTCCTTACATGCTTTCCGTGCATGGAGAAGCTACTCATCGAGGTGAAACTTCTTTCCTATTAGTAAACGGTAATCACAACATAGCTCAATTTTTTTCGTAATTTTCCCAAATTACGATGACAAGTGTAGTGTTCAAAACATCATCTACGCACTGCACCGAAAGAAATGTTTTTAATATTTTTTCTCACGTGATCACCTGCATCGTTTTTTTGTTGTACTACTATAGTAGCCTAGGCTAGTCATAGTGGGAAGTAACTTAGACTAGTAACTCTATGGTTACCATAAGATCAAGTACTACCTCCATCCTGGTTTACTCTTCCTATTTTGTAGTATCAAAATTTGACCATAGATTTAACTGACAAAATGTTAATGCATGTCACTAAGAACTATATCATTGGATTCGTATTTGAACATAATTTCAAATGGTATAATTTTTAGTGACATGGATTGGCATTTTCTTAGGTAAATCTATGGTCAAAATTTTATACTAAATACGAGGTAGTACAAAAGTGAGCTATAACGGCCCTCCACTATGTAGGCCAAAACACGTGCCAAATTCACTTGTGATGTATTTGGCATCGATGCCCCTCCATTGCTCACCTGGTGCCGCAATCTGGATCACCTACTTTGCTCTGGTGCCAAATTAACTCACGCAATGAAAAAACACTTGCGTGGGAGAGAGAGAGAGAGAGGACTGAGGCAATAAAAAAACACTTCTTTGGGAGAGTGAGAGGCTGGTGTAGTTGGTTTGATTGATTTGTTTATACATGTGGGTCTGTTTGCACAGCGGTGCCAACTCTCTCACATCGCGAGAGCGGTGGCAAAATCTTTTGATTTGACATCGATGCGTATTATGTGGCATACTTTTGAGAAATATGGCATCGGCCACATAGTGGAAGGCAACAAATGCCCAAGCTCTTCACGTACTCCTAGGTAAATGAGAGGAGAGAGAGAGAGAGAGAGAGAGTGAAAAATATCACTAGCCAGCCAACCCTATCGTATGAGCAAATGATATGGTACCTCTTGATGACACGACAATCTTATACAGCCAGCTGCTCTAATATGTTCTCTTCTTTTGCAGATAAAAAAGACCCGAAAGTGAAAAATGTGTTGCACTATAACAATCTCATCGAATGCCTTGATATCCATCTTACATAAATTGATTTTATCGACTACCGAGGCAGCACATCTAAGATTAAACTGGCTAGGTTCTTTGTTCTGGAGGCAAGTCTGCTCAACGTAATGAGGTTTGGCGTTCTCTGGCGCAACAATGAATGACGTGCTGATCACCGCAAGCGTCTAAGCCTAAATGATAAAGTCTCCGCAGAAGCTTATTTTCCCATTAGTGACTTGTCAGGGCGGTGGATTTAGTTTGTACGATAATGCTGCATCCACCTAAAGTAATGAAAGTTCTTACGTAAACTTCCTAGTAATTCCCTCTTCGTAGGTGCAGCATTACTCCTAACATTTGTAATATCAGTTTGAAACTTGTAATATTGTCGTGTCCTATTCTTGCATTTTCAAAATCCTGCGAATCAAACAGGTCCTGAGTTGGTGATAATGTTGTGCCTGCCATCTTTCACCAATAGTCGTCGGATCTAGATCTGACGCATACAAACGAAACTTCTCTAGTTTTGCAAAAAGATGCCCGCACTTGTTCCCTATTTACAAACAACTCCTTGTCTCTCACAATCAGCCTTATTTCCTCCCCAAGAGGCCATGGAAAAATTCGGCGTGATGGCCGCTGCCGGTGCCGTCCACCCCCCAATCTTGGTGTTCCGTGCAATGCACGGGCATCTACGCACGGGAAATTATGTTGAACACGGCTAGTTGTAACCAGGCTAGCTCTACAGCCATGATGATAGTGACTGCAGACGGTGAGGCTGACTATGGTATGCCGAACACGGCGCCTATACTCAGGTGTCATCTCCGGCACAGGGTCTTGTCACTTCACTGTGAGGAGCAGCACGTAATAATTTGACCAACGGGTAGTACAGTGCTACATTGGTAGTACTACTACTAGTACTAGCACCACCGTCTGGATTTAGTAGTACTACCACGTCCATTTGGATTTTAGTATTTGACTAGCAATATCTAGTAATGCATGTCACAAAAAGTGTACTACTCCCTCTTTAAATAAATACATGGTGTATTGTTTTATTCCTATCGGCGAGAGAACTTAATGTCCTTTTGCTAATTAATAGGATTACATGCAATGAACTAACCACTGCATGTCATGTTTGGTAGTCTCAAGTCATTGAAAGCATGCACGACCCACATCTCTCATTGGTTGATATGTCATGAAATAAGAAACGAGGAGGGAGTTAATGTACCGTGCCTAAGTGTTTTGGGATTACCCCTAAAAAAGTGTTTTGGGATTATTTCGTTTTCGTAAGGTGACTTACACAATATTTTTGGTTACATGCATTAACATTTATTAGTTAAATCAAAGGTCAAAACATGGCGCAAAATGCAAAGGGGACCCATAAGCTAGTAAACATAAAACTTCTCTCGTTTGGCCCCAACTAGAGGTCCGGTGAGATGACTATACTACACCGACACGGAGGGGGACGCAGCTTCATTGACTTACTGCACATGCCTTTGGTGCATGACACATGGGCCCAACGGGTGGCTGGCCCACCTGTCGTACAGCCAAAGGCAGGTACAGTAGAGGGCCGAGGAGTAGATGGGCAACACGCACATGAATTCAACGCAGTTTGCACTTCTCATATAAAGGATCCCCGCTAGTCCAATCTAGTACGAAATCCTATGCACCTACGCACGCTAACCAAGGGCAAGAGTGATCACTCCAATCGCAAGATCAGTTGACTAGAAGCTAAGCTAGACCCATGGAGGCGATGAGCGCGAGCATCAGCCGGCTGTGCCAGATGGTCCACGATGCCGTCCTGCGGCCCGTCACCGAGGAACGTCTCCAGGTAGTGCTTGAGGCCACCAGGGTGAGGTGCCGCTTGGACGAGAGCTTCATCTCCTTATTCGACGAGGTCCTCGTTGGCTTCCTCGACAAATTCAGCATCGTCAAGAAGCTCGCGGATGACCTTGATGTACGCCTCCAGCCGACGCGCCCAGGCTCTGCGATGCCTGCCACCCTCAATGGCCACTATGGTGACAACCTCTTCGACGCACTGGTGGCCCTGCGACTGCCCGCTGTCGCGCCGGAGAATGTACACCTCGAGGTTGCGCTTGCCGCGCAGCGCCTTGATAACCCACAAGTATAGGGGATCGCAACAACTTTCGAGGGTAGAGTATTCAACCCAAATTTATTGATTCGACACAAGGGGAGCCAAATAATATTCTTGGGTATTAGCAGTTGAGTTGTCAATTCAACCACACCTGGATAACTTAGTATCTGCAGCAAAGTGTTTAGTAGCAAAAGTGGTATGATAATAATAGTAGCGGTAGCAAAAGTAAAGATAAATGTTTTTGGGTTTTTGTAGTAGTTGTAATAGTAGCAACGGAAAAGTAAATAAGCGAAGAACAATATGTGAAAAGCTCGTAGGCAATGGATCAATGATGGATAATTATGCCGGATGCGATTCCTCATGCAATAGTTATAACATAGGGTGATATAGAACTAGCTCCAATTCATCAATGTAATGTAGGCATGTATTCCATAAATAGTCATACGTGCTTATGGAAAATAACTTGCATGACATCTTTTGTCCTACCCTCCCGTGTTCAGCGGGGTCCTTACAGAAACTAAGGGATATTAAGGCCTCCTTTTAATAGAGAACCGGAACAAAGCATTAGCACATAGTGAATACATGAACTCCTCAAACTACGGTCATCACCGAGAAGTATCCTGATTATTGTCACTTCGGGGTTACGGGATCATAACACATAATAGGTGACTATAGACTTGCAAGATAGGATCAAGAACACACATATATTCATGAAAACATAATAGGTTCAGATCTGAAATCATGGCACTCGGGCCCTAGTGACAAGCATTAAGCATAGCAAAGTCATAGCAACATCAATCTCGGAACATAGTGGATACTAGGGATCAAACCCTAACAAAACTAACTTAATTACATGGTAAATCTCATCCAACCCATCACTGTCCAGCAAGCCTATGATGGAATTACTCACGCACGGCGGTGAGCATCATGAAATTGGTGATGGAGGATGGTTGATGATGACGACGGCGACGAATCCCCCTCTCCGGAGCCCCGAACGGACTCCAGATCAGCCCTCCCGAGAGAGATTAGGGCTTGGCGGCGGCTCCTTGTCGTGAAACGCGATGAAACTTTCTCCTTGATTTTTTTCTCCCCGAGACGGTATATATGGAGTTGGAGTTGAGGTCGGGAGGTGTCCAGGGGGCCCACGAGATAGGAGGGCGCGCCCTAGGGGGGGCCTGTCTCGTGGATAGCCCGTGGGCCCCTGGACTTGATTCTTTCGCCAAAAATTCTTATTAATTCTGAAAAGTGCCTCCGTGGATTTCTAGGACGTTCCGAGAACTTTTCTTTTCTACACATAAAACAACATCATGGCAGTTCTGCTGAAAACAGCGTCAGTCCGGGTTAGTTTCATTCAAATCATGCAAGTTAGAGTCCAAAACAAGGGCAAAGTGTTTGGAAAAGTAGATACGTTGCAGACGTATCAACTCCCCCAAGCTTAAACCTTTGCTTGTCCTCAAGCAATTCAGTTGATAAACTGAAAGTGATAAAGAAAAACTTTTACAAACTCTGTTTGCTCTTGTTGTTGTAACATGAAAAGCCAGCATTCAAGTTTCACCAAATATTATGAACTAACCATACTAACAATAACACACAGATCTCACAATTACTCATATCAACAACATAATCAGCTAACAAGCTATAATAATAAAACTCGGATGACAACACTTTCTCAAAATAATCATAACATGATATAACAAAATGGTATCTCGCTAGCCCTTTCTGAGACCGCAAAACATAAATGCAGAGCACCTTTAAAGATCAAGGACTGACTAAACATTGTAATTCATGGTAAAAGAGATCCATTCAAGTCATACCCAATATAAACCAATAGTAATGAATGCAAATGATAGTGTGCTCTCCAGCGGGTGCTTTTTAATAAGAAGGTGATGACTCAACATAAAAGTAAATAGATAGGCCCTTCGCAGAGGGAAGCAGGGATTTGTAGAGGTGCCAGAGATCGATTTTAAAATAGATATTGAATAACATTTTGAGCGGCATACTTTTGCTGTCAACGTAACAACTATGAGATGGCTGTATCTTCCATACTACATGCATTATAGGCAGTTCCCAAACAGAATGGTAAAGGTTTATACTCCCCCAACCACCAACAAGCATCAATCCATGGCTTGCTCGAAACAACGAGTGCCTCCAACATACAACAGCCCTGGGGTAGTTTTGTTTAATTATTTTGATTTGCTTTGATCTTTTTGGATCATGGGACTGGGCATCCCGGTTACCGGCCCTTTCTCGTGAATGAGGAGCGGAGTCCACTCCTCTTGAGAATAACCCACCTAGCATGGAAGATATAGGCAGCCCTAGTTGTAACATGAGCTGCTCGAGCATACAAAACAGAATTTCATTTGAAGGTTTGGAGTTTGGCACATACAAATTTACTTGGAACAGCAGGTAAATACCGCATATAGGTAGGTATGGTGGACTCATATGGAACAACTTTGGGGTTTAAGGAGTTTGGATGCACAAGCAGTATTCCCGCTTAGTACATGTGAAGGCTAGCAAAAGACTGGGAAGCGACCAACTGGGAGAGCGACAACAGTGGTAAACATGCATGAAAATTAATTCACACCGAGTACAAGCATGAGTAGGATATAATCTACCATGAACATAAATATCAGGAAGGCTATGTTGATTTTATTCAACTACATGCGTGAACATGTGCCAAGTCGAGTCACTTAATACATTCAAAGGAGGATACCATCCCATCATACCACATCATAATTATTCTAATAGCATGTTGGCACGCAACGTAAACCATTATAACTCATAGCTAATCAAGCATGGCACAAGCAACTATAATCTCTAAATGTCATTGCAAATATGTTTACTTCATAATAGCTGACTCAGGAATGATGAATCATCATATTTACAAAAACAAGAGAGGTTGAGTTCATACCAGCTTTTCTCATCCTAATAAGTCCATCATATATCATCATTATTGCCTTTCACTTGCACGACCAAACGATGTGTATAATAATAAGAGTGCACGTGCATTGGACTAAGCTGGAATCTGCAAGCATTCAACTCAAAAGAGAAGACAAGTAATATGGGCTCTAAGTTAAATAAACAATCATGCATATAATAGCCACTAAGCATTTTCAATATAGTCTTCTCGACGCCCCAAAAGAAAGAAAAGAAAATAAAACTATTTACATGGGACAACTCCCAACAAGTAAAAGAAGAACGAGAAATCTTTTTGGGTTTTCATTTTTAATTTCTACAACAAGCAAGGAAATTAAGCTAACTATTTTTTTTGTTTTTCTTAAGGTTCACCAAACACACAAGAAGAAAACTAGAAAAAGAAATTTAAACTAACATGGATAATACAATGAAAGAGTGTGAGCACCAACGACTAGTGTATGAACATGAATGTAAAGTCGGTGAGAAATACGTACTCCCCCAAGCTTAGGATTTTGGCCTAAGTTTGTCTAATACCAAGGACCGCTGCTACTCTCCCCGGTGTAGTGGGAGGTGTAATCAGGATACCACTGGCTGGTCATCTCCGGATCCCACTGGACAGATGATGCACGATAAGGGTCCAGCTCAGGTTCCGGCTCAGGTTCAGGTTCTGGAGTAAATGCTTGGGCTAGATGATTGTTCACCGCTTCCGGCGTAACAATGCGATTTTCTGCAAGCAAGTCAAATAACAGAGGTGCAGGCAAAATAATAAACTCAAAGTGTTTCTTATTTAATCTAAGTCTATACAAGAGCATCTTCTCTTTGTTGTCAACAATAAACTTGTGTGCTACCATGCTCTTGTAATCTAAAATGTGAGGAGGTAATTTTGTCTCCTCCTCCTCAAGGTGCCTAATGGGTATCTGAAAATGTTCAGCAAGACGTGCAACATAGATACCTCCAAATATGGGGCCTTTTGTACGATTCAGGGCTAGCCGTTTAGCAACGACGGCAGCCATACTAAAAGTATTTCTCCCAGCAAAGCATGCTGGAGCATAATAATATCTGGAACGCTCACATTTCCACTATTTCCACGACCAATCAAGCATCTACTAGCAAATATGGCAAAGTAGCGTAAAACAGGAAAGTGTATGCTAGAGACTTTTGCCTCAGAGCCCTTCTTTGGCTCTTCTACAGCAATAGTTTTAACGAAGCCATCCACATCTTCACGATGGGGTTCCTCTAATTCTCCCTCATAAGGTATCCTACATACCGCGCAAAAATGACGTAAAGACATTTCTCTGAATTCATCATATAAATGAAATGATACTGCAGGCGGTGACTTCTTAGGATAATAATAAAAGTTTTGCACGAAAGTATTGGTAAGTAAGAGATACTGATCGATTCGGTCATTCATGAAACTGGTGAGGCTTGCAGTCCCGATTAAAGCATAAAAGTCTTCATGAATTCCGGCTTCTTTCAAGAAATCCTCACACGGCCATTCGCATGACCGTACTTCCGCTAAGCGAGGAAGATTATACTTGGGTTTTTCCTTCTCTTTGTCTTGTTTTTCCTTAGAGCTTTGGCTAGAAGAGCCTTTAAAGAACCTCCTTAACATTTTCTGAAAATTTCTGAAATTTTAGTAACTTCAAAATAAAAGTGAATAAAACTAAACAAGATTGATAGCAACTACTCCTACAAGTGCCTAGAGCCTATATCATGCATTGGAATAGCTTGGGACCTCAAAAATTTAACATGCAAGCTCAAGAACATGGTCACCTATGCAGCAAAAATTTGCAATGAATAAAGCACTAGAACAAAAACTATTTGGACCAATGGAGGAGTCACATACCAAGCAACAATCTCCCAAAGTAGTTTTGTGAATGGAGCTTTGAGCTAAGAGATCGAAAATCGCAGCAAAACGAGCTAGAACTCGGGCTTGAGCTGGATGGGGAATTTTTTGGGTAGAAGATGAAGTGTGTGGGTGCTGGAATAAGTGGAGGGGACCCACCAATGGCCCACGAGACAGGGGGCGCGCCCTCCTCTCTCGTGGCCTGGTGCTTGCCCCTCCTGCAGTGTTTTCGGTGCCTAAAATCCTCAAATATTCCAGAAAAAATCATACTAAATTTGCAGGGCATTTGGAGCACTTTTATTTTTGGACTATTTTTTAATGCACGGATAATTCAGAAAACAGACGGATAATACTATTTTTGCTTTATTTAATCTAAATAACAGAAAGTAAAAAGAGGGTACAGAAGGTTGTGCCTTCTAGTTTCATCCATCTCGTGATCATCAAAATGAACCCACTAACAAGGTTGATCAAGTCTTGTTAACAAAGTCATTCCGAATAACACGGAACCGGAGAAATTTCGAATAACACTAAGTTACCTCAACGGGGATATGAAAATCCCCAACAATAAGAATATCATACTTTTTCTTGACAGTAGGGAGAGGAAATTCAAAACCTCCAAAAATGATAGTTGGAACATTTTCAATAGAATTGATGCTATGAACTTGAGATTGTTTCCTCGGAAAGTGTACCATATGCTCATCACCATTAACATGAAAAGTGACATTGCCTTTGTTGCAATCAATAACAGCCCCTGCAGTATTAAGAAAAGGTCTACCAAGGATAATAGACATACTATCATCCTCAGGAATATCAAGAATAACAAAGTCCGTTAAGATGGTGACATTTGCAACCACAACAGGCACATCCTCACAAATACCGACAGGTATAGCAGTTGATTTATCGGCCATTTCCAAAGATATTTCAGTAGGTGTCAACTTATTCAATTCAAGTCTACGATATAAAGAGAGAGGCATAACACTAACACCGGCTCCAAGATCACATAAAGCAGTTCTAACATAATTTCTTTTAATAGAGCATGGTATAGTTGGTACACCCGGATCTCCAAGTTTCTTTGGTATTCCACCTTTAAAAGTGTAATTAGCAAGCATGGTGGAAAATTCAGCTTCCGGTATCTTTCTTTTATTTGTGATGATATCCTTCATATACTTAGCATAAGGATTTACTTTAAGCATATCAGTTAAGCGCATACGTAAGAAAATAGGTCTAATCATTTCAGCAAAGCGCTCAAAATCCTCATCATCCTTTGACTTGGATGGTTTAGGAGGAAAGGGCATGGGTTTCTGAACCCATGGTTCTCTTTCTTTACCGTGCTTCCTAGCAACAAAATCTCTCTTATCATAACGTTGATTCTTTGATTGTGGGTTATCAAGATCAACAGTAGGTTCAATCTCTACATCATTGTCTTTGCTAGGTTGAACATCAACATGAACATTATCATTAACATTATCACTAGGTTCATGTTCATCACCTGATTGTGTTTCAGCATCAGAAATAGAAATACAATTGGGATTCTCAGGTGTGTCTACAGTAGGTTCACTAGAAGCATGCAAAGTCCTATCATTTTTCTTTTTCTTCTTTTTATAAGAACTAGGTGCCTCTAAATTATTTCTCTGAGAATCTTGCTCGATTCTCTTAGGGTGGCCTTCAGGATACAAAGGTTCCTGAGTCATTCTACCAGTTCTAGTAGCCACTCTAACAGCAAAGTCAATTTTATTATTCGATTCATCAAGCAAATCATTTTGAGCTTTGAGTACTTGTGTAGCGACCAGACCTCAAACAGTCTGACCTCTATGCTCAGTGTCATCCCTGGATCAGTAATGCTGACACCACACAGTACTTGGAGGATTTATAACAGAGTATCAATCACACACTTAATTACATCGAATGTCTCAAAAGAGAACTTATGAAATAAATATGGCTTAAGGCCATCTAATACGATAACAGCGGAAGGCTTGGAAGATAAGCGAGTCCATCAACTCCAACGACATCACTAAGTATAGGACCACGACCTAAAAGCACCTTACTCGTCGTCTGAAAAGTCTGCAACATGAAACGTTGCAGCCCGAAACGGGCCAGCACATGGAATATGCTAGCAATGTAACACATAGAGAATAACAATAGAGGATGGCTATACTACATGCATATTTGGCTGGTGGTAAAGCTCTACGGTTACAGTTTTGCATAAAGCCAATTTTTCCCTACTGCAAAGGAATTAATTTTATTTAACTATCATGGTGGTTGTTAAACATTGAGAATGGTTGACAGCATCCTCAATCCCAATTAAAAGTACTCATTAAACCCAACAACATTAAATTAGAAATAACATGATGAGATTCACACGATATCCAGGTACTAGATACTCAAAACGTCCATAACCGGGGACATGGCTAATCATGATTAGTTTGTACACTCTGCAGAGGTTTGCGCACTTTTCCCCACATGACTCGATCGCCTCCGCTTGGTTCCTCGCACTACATGGTGTTTGAGAAACGGATGACCGAGACATAGTCTTTCAGAAGCACTAGCACCTTACATCAGGGGTAGACCGTACCAACCTACATCCCCTACATCTGCTAGTCCACCCTGTAAGAGTTCGTACAACTTAGTCAACTATGCTAGAGCCCATAATAGCATGTGGCTGCACACGTAAGTTTCTAGTTTGAATAATTTCATGATCCCTTTGAACCTGGGTGGCGGTCCGAAGAAATACAGGCAAGTCCTGCTAGAAAACAGGTGCCTCAATCCACCCAGATGTGTGTTTAAGTTGCCACCTTAAATAAACCATTAATTAACAATCTCACATCTGTCATGGATATTTACTCACCCAATCCATGTCTACTAGCATAGCATGGCATAATAAGCAAACGTAGAAGTAACTCCCAAAGGTTTGATAATAGAACAGGTAATAGGTACTACCACATCTACTTCCCATCCCACAATTTAATTAGATCCTATTCATGCAATGTTTGAGGATAGATCTAATGCATAAAAACTAGGTAGTAGAAAGGTATGATCAAGTGTTACTTGCCTTGCTGATGATCCGCGAAACCTAGAGACTCGAAGTAACATGCGGCGCACTCCGGGTATTCTATCGCAGACAAACAAACAAGCATACAATAAGTACTCATCTAATGCACAGGTAAAACTCGAACAAAAGATCCAACCAGAATGTTCAACTTAAGAACTCCGGTTTGCAAAAGAATCAAATCAATTAAAGCAACGAAAGTCAAACGGCGAAAGAAAACAACTTCGTTTTGCTAATCTGGATCTAAGTCAAATTTTACAGTAGCAACAACTTGTTTAAGTAGATTATTTGGAAAGAGGGTTTCGAGACGAAACTCCAGGCGCTTGAATCACCTGATTCCGATAAACGAGCGAAAAGTTATACTAAATCGAAAATCAGATCAGAAATCGCGATCAGAAAATAACCGCGGAAAAATCTGAGAAAAAGAAAAACGACAAACAGTTTAACGAACGAACGTTCGTTAATCTAACGAATCTGACGAAAAGCATCCGCTAAGACGAACTAACGGACGAACGTCAGCTAATTAACCTAAACCGGAAAAAAACCGAAAACTAAAATAAAACAAATCTAAAAAACCGAAAAAAACCGTAAGGAAAAACCGCCCGGTTTAAAAAAAATGGCGGCACGCGATTCGAGGCGGCGGCGAACCTCGGGGCGCGGGCGGCGGCTCC
>NC_041389.1:218805411-218852643 GCF_002162155.2 Triticum dicoccoides | reverse complement strand
CGGGCGGCAGGCTAGGGTTAGGGTTTGCGCACGGTGGCGAGCTGGCGGGCTGAGGCCTAGGGGGGCGGCGCTATATAAAGGCGCCCCGAGCGGAGTCCCGCTCGGGCACGGCCCGTTAGGTCGGGTCCGTTTTTTTTAAAAACATTACGCTCGGTAGAAAAATCAAAAGAAATACTAAACGGACTCCAAAAATCCCGAAATAAATTTTCCCCGGCTTCTAAAATCAAGCCGGACTGGATGAACATTTATTTGGGGCCTAAATGCAATTTTGAAAAATGCACATTTTTCCTAAATTCAAAATAAAAGGCGAAAAACTCCAAAATAACTTATTTGATTTTTTTATTAAATCCTCATTATTTCTTTATTTTGGGAAAGTCATTTTATTCCCTCTCTGAATTTTTTGGTAGTAGAAATAACGAAAGATAAAATAAATAAAATCAACGATCCTATTTTCAGCATTTGAGAAAAACCCCAAATATGAAAATAACGAAATCCCCAACTCTCTCCGAGGGTCCTTGAGTTGCGTAGAATTTTCTAGGATCGAGCCAACGATGCAATAAAAATATGATGTGCATGATGATCTATGTATAACATTCCAAATTGGAAATTTGGGATGTTACAAACCTACCCCCCTTAAGATGAATCTCGCCCTCGAGATTCGGGTTGGCTAGCAAATAGGTGAGGGTGGTCCTTGAGCAGATCTTCCTCTCGTTCCCAGGTGGCTTCCTCCTCGGTGTGGTGGCTCCACTGAACCTTGCAAAACTTGATAACCTTGCTGTGGGTAACTCTGCTGGCATAATCCAAAATCTTAACAGGTTTCTCTTCATAGGTCAGATCTTCTTTCAACTGAATCGTCTCCAATGGCACCGTATCTCTCAGTGGTATATCGGCCATCTCTGCGTGACACTTCTTCAACTGTGATACATGAAACACATCATGAACTCCTGATAATCCCTCAGGTAATTCCAACTTGTATGCTACCTCTCCCATGCGTTCCAAAACCTTGTATGGCCCCACAAAATGTGGCGCTAACTTTCCTTTAACCCCAAAACGCTTAACTCCGCGAAGTGGAGATACTCGAAGATAAACTCTGTCTCCGACTGCGTATTCTGTCTCCTTGCGTTTCGAATCTGCATAGCTCTTCTGCCTGGACTGGGCTGCCTTGAGTCTATCGCGAATCAACTTAACTTTCTGCTCGGACTCCTTAATCAAATCTGGTCCAAACAACTGGCGGTCTCCAACCTCATCCCACAACAACGGGGTTCTGCATCTCCTTCCGTACAAGGCTTTGAAAGGGGCCATCTTCAAACTAGACTGATAGCTGTTGTTGTAAGAAAACTCCGCGTAGGGCAAGTTGTCATCCCAACTTGATCCATAATCCAAAACAGAAGCTCTAAGCATATCCTCCAAAATCTGATTGACTCTCTCGGTTTGTCCATCTGTCTGTGGGTGGAAAGCTGTGCTAAACTCCAGCCTGGTCCCCAATGTTTCGTGTAACTGCTTCTAGAACTTTGAGGTGAATTGGGTCCCTCTATCTGATACGATACTCCTTGGAACTCCATGCAAGCATACAATCCTCGTCATGTATACCTTAGCCAATTTGGCACTGCTGTAGGTAGTCTTTACTGGGATGAAATGTGCTACCTTCGTCAAACGATCAACTACAACCCAAATCGAGTCATAGCCGGAACGAGTCCTGGGCAATCCCGTGATGAAATCCATACCTAATTTATCCCACTTCCATTCAGGTATAGGTAAGGGCTGTAACAATCCGGCTGGCTTCTGATGTTCTGCTTTCACCCTCTGACAAACATCACAAACAGCTACATACTCTGCGATATCCTTCTTCATTCCGGTCCACCAGAATGTTTCCTTCAAATCCAAATATATCTTGGTATTTCCTGGGTGAATCGAATAGGGTGAATCATGTGCCTCTTGCAGAATTAACTTCCTGATCTCCGGGTTATTTGGCACATAAACACGGTCCTCAAACCGTAGGGTATCGTACTCATCCTCACGAAATCCCTTAGCCTTTCCTTTGCTCATCCGTTCCTTAATAGTGGCAACCTCCGTATCTGCCTTTTGAGCTTCTCTGATTTTATCCATCAGCGTAGACTGATTCTCCAATGCTGCTACATAGCCTCTTGGAACTATTTCCAAACATAGCTCTCGAAGATCCTCGGCTAACTCCTTGGGTATTTCCCCCGTCATTAGAGTATTGACATGGCTCTTGCGGCTCAACGCGTCTGCTACAACGTTAGCCTTCCCGGGGTGATAATGTAATCTCATATCATAGTCCTTAATAAGTTCCAACCAGCTCCTCTGCCTGAGATTTAACTCCTTTTGCGTGAAAATGTACTTCAAACTCTTGTGATCCGTGTACACTTCACAACGATTTCCAACGAGAAAATGTCTCCACGTTTTTAATGCATGCACTACGGCTGCTAACTCCAAATCATGAGTAGCATAATTCAACTCATGGGGCTTAAGTTGTCGTGAAGCATACGAAACAACTCTACCCTCCTACATAAGCACTGCTCCAAGTCCTCTACGTGAAGCGTCGCAATACACTTCATAATCCTTAGTCTGATCTGGCAAAATCAACACTGGTGAGGTAACCAAACGGTTCTTCAACTCTTGGAAACTAGCCTCACACTCCTCAGTCCATATGAACTTAGTATCCTTCTTCAATAACTCTGTCATAGGCTTTGCAATCCTTGAGAAATTCTCAATGAATCTCCGGTAGTATCCTGCGAGTCCAAGAAAACTCCGGATCTCTCCAACTGTCGTTGGTGCTTCCCAATTGGTCACAGTGACTACTTTGGTAGGGTCTACTGCGATACCTTCTCCGGATATAATGTGTCCCAGAAATCCAACTTCCTTTAGCCAAAACTCACATTTGCTGAACTTGGCATATAACTGATGCTCCCTTAGCTTCTCCAAAACCAATCGCAAATGTTCCTTATGTTCCTCCTCATTCCTCAAGAAAACCAAAATATCATCAATGAACACCACGACGAACTTATCCAAAAATTCCATAAACACCTTGTTCATCAGGTTCATAAAATAGGCGGGTGCATTGGTCAGTCCAAATGACATAACAGTATACTCATACAATCCATATCTTGTGGTGAACGCCGTCTTAGGTATGTCCTGCTCTCAAATCTTCAACTGATGGTACCCTGATCGCAAATCGATCTTGGAAAACACTTTAGCTCCTTGCAGACGATCAAACAGATCATTTATCATTGGTAGTGGGTACTTGTTCTTGATTGTTACTGCATTCAATCCACGA
Source organism: Triticum dicoccoides (assembly GCF_002162155.2). NCBI lineage: Eukaryota > Viridiplantae > Streptophyta > Magnoliopsida > Poales > Poaceae > Triticum > Triticum dicoccoides. The sequence goes on along the minus strand of NC_041389.1, from coordinate 218,849,348 downwards.
TAATCAACAACCATTCTTAACGATCCATCCTTCTTCTCCACTAACAGTACGGGTGATCCCCAAGGCGAAGAACTTGGGCGTATATAACCTTTATCCAACAACTCCTTAATCTGTTTCTTGATTTCCGCCAAATCCTGTGCGGGCATCCTGTATGGTCGCTTCGCTATTGGGCCTGTACTTGGCAACAACTCAATCAAAAACTCAATGTCCCTATCCGGTGGCATTCCTGGCAATTCCTCAGGGAATACATCAGGGTAATCCTTCACTACTGGCACCTCTTCCTGCACAACTCCTGATAAGGAATTTACATGTGCTCTCCTCGGCTCATGCCGTGATACATATTTATCCTTATCCATTCTGGTGTCGTAAGCAAAATTGTTTTACTGGCACAATCAATGTTCCCTCCATACTTTGATAACCAATCCATGCCTAATATCACATCCAAACCTTGCGATTCAAAAACTATTAGGTCCGAGGGAAATATATGGTGTCCAATCCTTAATGGCAGTCGATCACACCATTTACTAGCCGTATACTCTGCACCGGGTGAGGTTACTAGCATGGGTGACCTAAGTGCTTGGGTTGGCAATTTATATTTATCCACGAATCCCCTTGATATGTATGAATGCGATGCACCAGTATCAAAAAGAACAACTGCAGTAAATGCCTTAACCAAAAACTTACCTATTACTGCATCTGGCTGAGCTTCAACCTCCTCCACGGTAACGTGGTTCACTTGTCCCCTATTGAAAGTGTTCGGCTTCTTTCCTCAGCTCCCATTGCCATTCCCATTTTGGCCTTCAGGACAATCGTTGGCATAATGCCCCGTCTTGCGGCACTTATAACAGGTGATATGGCTCAGGTCTGCTTTGAATGGTGTTGACGGGGTGGTGCGGCTTTGTCCATTGCTTCCTCCATTCCCGTTCCCATTCTTTCTGCCATTGTGATTGTGCGAGCTACCTCCTCCATGAGTATGCTGAAACTGTCCTCCTGACTTTGGGGTAAAGCGTGGCTTCTGATGAGCTCCAGAATTATACTTCCCCTGTGCATACTTCCTCTTACGATTATCAATCTGCTGCTGCTTCCCTTCAATCATAAGGGCACGATCTACTAACTCTTGGTAATTATTGAAAGTGGCTACCATCAACCACATGCTCAGCTCATCATTCAGTCCTTCTAGAAACTTCTCCTGCTTAGCTGCATCCGTAGCAACTTCATCTGGGGCATAACGTGCTAGTTTACTAAAATCATCCACGTACTGGCCAACTGTCCGTCCTCCTTGGCGTAAGTTGTGGAACTCACACTTCTTCATGGCCATAGCTCATGCTGAAACATGGGAAGTACAGAAAGCTTGCTGGAATTGATTCCATGTGACAGTGTCTACAGGGTAAGTGGCTGTAAAATTCTCCCACCATGCTGCTGCGGGTCCGTCAAGCTGATGTGCAGCAAACTTCACCTTCTCTCCATCTATGCAGCCTGCAGTGGTCAACTCCCTTCCTATCTCGTGGAGCCAATCATCTGCTACAATTGGCTCGGTGCTACTAGAATACACCGGCGGTTGCAGCCTAAGGAAACGAGTCAAATGATCCCCAGGTGGTGGTGGTGGTGGGTTGTTGTTGTTGTTGCCTTGGTTCTGTACCAATGTCTGAATCAGGGTATTCTGCTGCTGAATCAACTGAGTGATCTCTGGCGGGAAAACAAACTCGGGGTTGCGTCTCGGAGGCATCTGAAGGTTTTAGAAAAGACGAGAAATTAAGAATAGAATGAGGTCTAGGGAGAAAACACTACCCGAATGCTCATGAGACAAATGCACACAAAATCACTTCATTCATTCAAACAAAGGGCTTACAACGGTCTAACTATCGCAAAGGTGCGTGTACTATAATGTTTACAGGGAGGGAATACTACTAATATGTGGGGGTCATCTATTAATTAGAACCAGTGGAAGACTCCATGATGTCTGCTCCAGCTTCGTCTTCAAAGTCGGGCTCACTTGGATCCGAATCGGTGTCGTCGATGATGATGTAGTTGCTCGGACAGTCGACGTACTTGTCTTCATTCTTGAGTGCTAATTTCTTCTAGAGTTCTTCAATCTCATACTTAAGATCGTTATTGTGCTTTGCTACAGCTACGATCTCGTCCATGTAGTCCTTGCGTGTAGACTTTAGTTCTCCTTCAAGCTCGATGATCCTTCCCTTCGCATTCTTCAACTCTATCATATCATTGCACATCTGGTTCTCCTGGCATCGAATGTGCTGGTTTAACTCCTGGATGAAAGCTGCAATGGATCTATCCTTCTTGGTGCTGACTATCTCCCAGTCTTCATTTCGGCGTCCGCAAATCTGGTAGATGGTGTTCTTGAGGTCTTCTTGATAAACTTCTCCAATGCGTCCCATGGTGATATGAGCTGCCATGCTCTTTCCCAGACTCCAGGTTGGTGCACTGAAAACACTATCTATAGGCTTGGTGATTAGGGCGAATGTCCTTCCCGGAACATGGTCTTGAATCTTCCAGCGCTCCTCTTCAGGCAGAGTGGCGTTGAAAGTCCCGGTGAAGCTTGGTAGTCCAATGTTCAGGTACCTGGTGACTTCCTTCAACTAAAATCCAAATGGTGTACCTTCATCTGATTGAGCGTACTTGATCTTTGCGCCCGTCATCCTAAAGAATAGAAAAGATGAGGAGTCAGAATAGAGAAGAAAGAGTAGTGATCTAGGGCTTAAGCTTAGTGGCCGTGTCCTACAGTCAGCGTGTGCTCTGATACCACCTTGTAGCGACCAGACCTCAAACAGTCTGACCTCTGTGCTCAGTGTCATCCCTGGATCAGTAATGCTGACACCACACAGTACTTGGAGGATTTATAATAGAGTAGCAATCACACACTTAATTACATCGAATGTCTCAAAAGAGAACTTATGAAATAAATATGGCTTAAGGCCATCTAATACGATAACAGTGGAAGGCTTGGAAGATAAGCGAGTCCATCAACTCCAACGGCATCACTGAGTATAGGACCACGACCTAAAAGCACCTTACTCGTTGTCTGAAAAGTCTGCAACATGAAACGTTGCATCCCGAAACGGGTCAGCACATGGAATATGCTGGCAATGTAACACATAGAGAATAACAATAGAGGATGGCTATACTACATGCATATTTGGCTGGTGGTAAAGCTCTACAGTTACAGTTTTGCATAAAGCCAATTTTTCCCTACTGCAAAGGAATTAATTTTATTTAACTATCATGGTGGTTGTTAAACATTGAGAATGGTTGACAGCATCCTCAATCCCAATTAAAAGTACTCATTAAACCCAACAATATTAAATTAGAAATAACATGATGAGATTCACACGATATCCAGGTACTAGATACTCAAAACGTCCATAACCGGGGACACGGCTAATCATGATTAGTTTGTACACTCTGTAGAGGTTTGCGCACTTTTCCCCACTAACTTGATCACCTCCGCTTGGTTCCTCACACTACATGGTGTTTGAGAAACGGATGACCGAGACATAGTCTTTCAGAAGCACTAGCACCTTACATCAGGGGTAGACCGTACCAACCTACATCCCCTACATCTGCTAGTCCACCCCGTAAGAGTTCGTACAACTTAGTCAACTATGCTGGAGCCCATAATAGCATGTGGCTGCACACGTAAGTTTCTAGTTTGAATAATCTCATGATCCCTTTGAACCTGGGTGGCAGTCCGAAGAAATACAGGCAAGTCCTGCTAGAAAACAGGTGCCTCAGTCCACCCAGATGTGTGTTTAAGTTGCCACCTTAAATAAACCATTAATTAACAATCTCACACCTGTCATGGATATTTACTCACCCAATCCACGTCTACTAGCATAGCATGGCATAATAAGCAAACGTAGAAGTAACTCCCAAAGGTTTGATAATAGAACAGGTAATAGGTACTACCACATCTACTTCCCATCCCACAATTTAATTAGATCCTATTCATGCAATGTTTGAGGATAGATCTAATGCATAAAAACTGGGTAGTAGAAAGGTATGATCAAGTGTTACTTGCCTTGCTGATGATCTGCGAAACCTAGAGACTCGAAGTAACATGCGGCGCACTCTGGGTATTCTATCGCAGACAGACAAACAAGCATACAATAAGTACTCATCTAATGCACAGGTAAAACTCGAACAAAAGATCCAACCAGAATGTTCAACTTAAGAACTCCGGTTTGCAAAAGAATCAAATCAATTAAAGCAATGAAAGTCAAACGGCGAAAGAAAACAGCTTCGTTTTGCTAATCTGGATCTAAGTCAAATTTTACAGTAGCAAAAACTTGTTTAAGTAGATTATTCGGAAAGAGGGTTTCGAGACGAAACTCCAGGCGCTTGAATCACCTGATTCTGATAAACGAGCAAAAAGTTATACTAAATCGAAAATCGGATCAGAAATCGCGATCAGAAAATAACCGCGGAAAAATCCGAGAAAAAGAAAAACGACGAACAGTTTAAAGAACGAACGTTCGTTAATCTAACGAATCTGATGAAAAGCATCCGCTAAGAGGAACTAACGGACGAACGTCCGCTAATTAACCTAAACCGGAAAAAACCGAAAACTAAAATAAAACGAATCTAGAAAAACCGAAAAAAAACCATAAGGAAAAACCGCCCGGTTTAAAAAAACAGGCGGCACGCGATTCAAGGCGGCGGCAAACCTCGGGGCGCGTGCGGCGGCTCCGGCGGCGGCGGCGGCGGGCGGCGTCGGCGGCGGGCGGCGTCGGCGGCGGCGGGCGGTGCGGGCGCAGCGTCGGCGGCGCGGCGCGGGCGGCTGGCTAGGGTTAGGGTTTGCGCGCGGTGGCGGGCTGGCGGGCTGAGGCCTGGGAGGGGGGCGGCGCTATATAAAGGCGCCCCGAGCGGAGTCCCGCTCGGGCACGGCCCGTTAGGTCGGTTCCGTTTTTTTTAAACATTACGCTCGGTAGAAAAATCAAAAGAAATACTAAACGGACTCCAAAAATCCCGAAATAAATTTTCCCCGGCTTCTAAAATCAAGCCGGACTAGATGAACATTTATTTGGGGCCTAAATGCAATTTTGAAAAACGCACATTTTTCCTAAATTCAAAATAAAAGGCGAAAAACTCCAAAATAACTTATTTGATTTTTTTATTAGATCCTCATTATTTCTTTATTTTGGGAAATTCATTTTATTCCCTCTCTGAATTTTTTGGTAGTAGAAATAACGGAAGATAAAATAAATAAAATCAACGATCCTATTTTCGGCATTTGAGAAAAACCCCAAATATGAAAATAACAAAATCCCCAACTCTCTCCGAGGGTCCTTGAGTTGCGTAGAATTTTCTAGGATCGAGCCAACGATGCAATAAAAATATGATGTGCATGATGATCTATGTATAACATTCCAAATTGGAAATTTGGGATGTTACAACTTGCTCAGCTTGAGTAGCAACCATAGAAGCATATTTGCTAACGCGGTGAAGTTCATCTTTATCTCTAGCCAGATTATCACCTACGCATCCTATCTCGAAAGCATTATTCTTTAACTCTCTACCAACATAAGCATTAAAACTTTCTTGTCTAGCCATAAAGTCATCAAATTCATCTAAGCATGGGCTATGAAATTTAGTAGAGGGTACTTCAACTTTATCATATCTATAGAGAGACTTTACCTTTACTACCCGTGTCGGGTTATCAAGACAATGTGGTTGTTCAGGCGGTAAATTAAGACCATGTATTTCCTCAATAGGAGGTAAATTCTTAACACATTCAGCTTTAATACCTTTTTCTTTCATTGATTTCTTTGCCTCTTGCATATCTTGAGGACTGAGAAATAAAACACCTCTCTTCTTCGGAGTGGGTTTAGGAATAGGCTCAGGAGTTGGCTCAATTGGTTCAGGAATTACTTCAGGAATTGGCTCAGGAAGAGTCCAATTATTTTCATTAGTCAACATATTATTCAATAGTATTTCAGCTTCGTCGACTGTTCTTTCCCTGAAAACACAACCAGCACAACTATCCAAGTAGTCATTGGAAGCATCGGTTAGTCCATTATAAAAGATATCAAGTATTTCATTTTTCTTAAGAGGATGACCAGGCAAAGCATTAAGTAACCGGAGAAGCCTCCCCCAAGCTTGTGGGAGACTCTTTTCTTTTCTTTGCACAAAATTATATATTTCCCGCAAGGCAGCTTGTTTCTTATGAGCAGGGAAATATTTAGCAGAGAAGTAATAAATCATATCCTGGGGACTATGCACACAACCAGGAGCGAGAGAATTATACCAAGTCTTAGCATCACCCTTTAATGAGAACGGAAATATCTTAAGGATATATAAATAGCGAGACTTCTCATCATGAGTAAATAGGGTGGCTATATCATTCAACTTGGTAAGATGTACCACAACAGTTTCAGATTCAAGGCCATAAAAAGGATCAGATTCAACTAAAGTAATAATATCAGGATCAACAGAGAATTCATAATCCTTATCAGTAACACAGATAGGTGAAGTAGCAAAAGCAGGATCGGGTTTCATTCTAGCATTAAGAGACTGCTGCTTCCATTTAGCTAATAGTTTCTTAAGATCATTTCTATCATTGCAAGCAAGAATTTCCATAGCAGCTGTTTCATGCATAACATAACCCTTAGGAACAACAGGTAAAACATAATCATTGGGGTGACCTTCATCATCACTATCATCAATAATAGGTTCTTCAATATTTTCATTCCCCCTAATCTAGCAAGTTGTTCATCTAGAAATTCACCTAATGGCACAATAGTATCAAGCACAGAAGTAGTTTCATCATTCATAGCAGAAGTGGCATCATCAATAACGTGCGACATATCAGAATTCATAGCAGTAGCAGGTTTAGGTGTCGCAAGATTACTTATAACGGAAGGAGAATCTAGTGCAGAGCTAGATGGTAGTTCCTTACCTCCCCTCGTAGTTGAGGGCAAAATAGTAGTTCGATCGTCTTTCAAGTTCTTCATAGTGATCAACAGATATAAATCCCAAGTGACTCAGAGAATAGAGCTATGCTCCCCGGCAACGGCACCAGAAATTAGTGTTGATAACCCACAAGTATAGGGGATCGCAACAGCTTTCGAGGGTAGAGTATTCAACCCAAATTTATTGATTCGACACAAGGAGAGCCAAAGAATATTCTTGAGTATTAGCAGTTGAGTTGTCAATTCAACCACACCTGGATAACTTAGTATCTGCAGCAAAGTGTTTAGTAGCAAAAGTGGCATGATAATAATAGTAGCGGTAGCAAAAGTAAAGATAAATTTTTTTGGGTTTTCGTAGTAGTTGTAACAGTAGCAACGGAAAAGTAAATAAGCGAAGAACAATATGTGAAAAGCTCATAGGCAATGGATCAATGATGGATAATTATGCCGGATGTGATTCCTCATGCAATAGTTATAACATAGGGTGATATAGAACTAGCTCCAATTCATCAATGTAATGTAGGCATGTATTCCGTAAATAGTCATACGTGCTTATGGAAAAAAACTTGCATGACATCTTTTGTCCTACCCTCCCGTGTTCAGCGGGGTCCTTACAGAAACTAAGGGATATTAAGGCCTCCTTTTAATAGAGAACTGGTACAAAGCATTAGCACATAGTGAATACATGAACTCCTCAAACTACGGTCATCACCGAGAAGTATCCCGATTATTGTCACTTCGGGGTTGTCGGATCATAACACATAATAGGTGACTATAGACTTGCAAGATAGGATCAAGAACACACATATTCAGATCTGAAATCATGGCACTTGGGCCCTAGTGACAAGCATTAAGCATAGCAAAGTCATAGCAACATCAATCTCAGAACATAGTGGATACTAGGGATCAAACCCTAACAAAACTAACTTAATTACATGGTAAATCTCATCCAACCCATCACCGTCCAGCAAGCCTATGATGGAATTACTCACGCACGGCGGTGAGCATCATGAAATTGGTGATGGAGGATGGTTGATGATGACGACGGCGACGAATCCTCCTCTCCGGAGCCCCGAACGGACTCCAGATCAGCCCTCCCGAGAGAGATTAGGGCTTGGCGGCGGCTCCGGGTCGTGAAACACGATGAAACTTTCTCCTTGATTTTTTTCTCCCCGAGACGGTATATATGGAGTTGGAGTTGAGGTTGGGAGGTGTCCAGGGGCCCACGAGATAGGAGGGCGCGCCCTAGGGGGGGCGCGCCCCCCTGTCTCGTGGACAGCCTGTGGGCCCCTGGCCTTGATTCTTTCACCAAAAATTCTTATTAATTCTGGAAAGTGCCTTCGTGGAGTTCCAGGACGTTCCGAGAACTTTTCTTTTCTACACATAAAACAACATCATGGCAGTTCTACTAAAAACAGCGTCAGTCCGGGTTAGTTTCATTCAAGTCATGCAAGTTAGAGTCCAAAACAAGGGCAAAAGTGTTTGGAAAAGTAGATACGTTGGAGACGTATCACGCCTGGCGCAGCAAGACACCATCGACATAATCACCCACGTCTACGCACAAATCATTGACAAGGACTACAACATGCAAGAGGAGGACGATAGGACGCTGGCCTTCTTGGACCGTAGGGCAATCTTGGACAACATTTTTCAGAAGCACGTTGAGCTCGCCGCCAACGCCGCTGCTCCTCACATGTCGGTTGGTGACCCGGCGCACTAGGGCGTGAGGATGTCGTTGATGGATCCATATGTATTTTTATCTTTCCGTCAAATCCATGTAGTGGTATATGGTACTACTAGTAATTATCTTATCTTTCGCATCAACTTCATAATTTTCGCAAGTACTCCATGCATGAACCGCGCCAGAACCAAACTTCTCATTACTCTAGGGAAGATCGTTATTTCTATCTATTGGTCGCGCCATGGAGCAGAACCAAATTTTACAAGTTACAAGTTCAAAAGGAAAATCCTGTCGTGTTCGCGTCACACCCCCACACGGTTGGTCTGGCACGCCGCTCAAGGGGGAATGCGTGCGGTGTTGCATTTTTACTTACAAGTGGGACCACAGTTGAGCAAATCTACTATTGGCAAACCCCCACCCCACCCACAGCGCAATGGCTGAGAAAACATGAGGGAGAAGAGATGGCTGTAGCACGGACTCCAAGAAAATTGGCGTCGGATGGGACTCGTGTGAGTGGCGTCTGCTGTACTGCTAGACGTGAATGCTAGTTATGGCCCATGCCACCCCACTATATCGAGGCGCTAGTTATGTAGAACAAATTTCCTGGAGTCCGTGCTCAGCCCTCCTCTATCTCTCTTCTCAGCCAACCAGTAGACGTGCGGAGCCCATCATCTGTTTGATCATATGCGGTCCCACATGTCAGTGAAAACGCAAGAGGACCCACAAAACCTGTACATCTTTCACCTCGATGTGCTGGTGATAAAAAACAAATCCAATAAAGATCTTTGGTGGCCACTTTTGGAGTTACTCAAGAGTAGTAAGATTCTATTTACAGTTTAACCCAAGATGCACATCACGTGGCTTCAACTACCACTCTATTTTCTTGCATGACACGACCTGGATGCCGGATGTCCCACGTGACGGAAAAAGGAGGAAGAACTCGACCAAATCTTTGGTTGTGCTCTTGGCTTAGACTAGTTGTGATAACTTAAAATTTTATTGTGTAGAATGGAAGCAAGTTTTGGTATTGGGAAGAAGAGTACATCGATATATTGATAGAGCGCAATTTAATAGATGTTCTAGCACTTTTAGCTAGAATCGAGGCTAGAGATGAGACTAGTGCACTTGTTGATAGAATAGAGGCTAGACCTGAGACTAGATGTGAGGAAGCAACGTCTACTTCTTTACACTCGAAGAAGAAAGAAGCACGCAAGATAGAGCCTCCGCAGATCAACAATGAATGCATCGAGAAGGCACTAATCCAACTTACAGGAGCAGTTACGGAAGTTGGATATCTTCTAAAATGTATTCTTGTGGTTCTTGTTTTCTTTGGTCTTGCTTTTCTAGTCAAATTTTGGTGATGTATTTCCATGTACCAAAAATCAATGATGAAGAAAAGATATGTGTTTGCAAAGAAAAATGTATGCTGCCGGGATGCGTCTGCACGTTCGGCGCACAACCACCGCATCCGAGAAATGGCCCGGACACGACCCCATTGGCCCACCCCAATGGACAGAATCCGGGCAAAACAGAGGTCCATCTGGGGTCGTGGTTTGGAGTTGGCCTTACAAGTGGGACCGCAATTGAGGAAACCGACTATCGGCAAACCCCCACCTCGCTCGCCGTGCATGGCTGAGTTAGAGAAATGACGAGGTTGAAGAGATAGCTGTAGCATGGACTCCAAGAAATTTGGTGTCAAATGGAAGTCATGCTGGTGACGTGTGCCGTACTCCTAGATGTGAATGCTTGTTCTGGCCCATGCCACCCTACTACTATATAGTAGTAGTATCGAGGATTCGAGGTGGTGGTTACTTACAGCAAACACATTAACATATGGCCCACCTCACACTGTGGCCAAATTTCCTAGAGTCTGTGCTAGGTTAAAAACTGTTCTTTGTGAGGGTGGATGGTTGGTATCAAGTTTAAAACTTGTTGTATTACGTATACGTAGACATAGAGATAGTGCAACAGTTCTGAAAGTTTTAACCCAAACATCAGAATGAAATTTCTACTGGACTCATCCGAGGACCAAGGATGATGGGATTCACAGCTACAGTAAAAACACCAACCCGGCGCACGAAGCTAGTACAAATAGTTTACTATTGTTGATTGGCCTCATCCGATAACCTATTGCAATGCACGTACAATTATGTATTCAGAAAATATTTTTTCGCCTCGTCGCAGCACCCACTCAGAGAAGCGACTCGAAAGCCATTCATAAATTTAGTAAGTTTATCACAGACATATCATTTTATTACATACAACAGGTCATCAACCCACAACGACAACAAGGATACATTATAAATACTAAAGTTTTCATCACACAACAAATAACAATCAATGAAATGAACTTCAACTCAACCAATCCTCGGCGTTGGAAACGCTTGCTTTGAACCACAAGTGATTCTCTGGGAAGGGCCATCTATTGTCAATCTCGAGACCAACGCAGGACTGATCATCCAGGCTGAAGCGGCCTACTATATCAGTACTAGGGTAGGGAACCACCGAAATGTCCGAGGTATAGATACAATTGCTTCTCATAAATGGTAGTAACGTTATGCCTACAGCAGTTGGATCACCTTTCACCATGATTGGATAGTTTTGTCCAAGGAAGAGCGAGTTTTCTCCAAGACTATCAATACTGTACCAGGGAGAAGGTGTTGGCGCTACCACACTAGTATCCATCCCGAATACTATGCAACGGGTGTTGGAATAGGTCCAGATAGTGCGACCATGGGAGACAACACCTGCTTCCTTAGTAGTAACATCAGCAGTGCGCTGTATACAGACAAGAAGGGGTGACCATCGAAATAAGTTTCCAGGCGCCACTGAGTATATGGGCCCTCCTCGTCCTCATGCTCGTGATCATCACCATCGTCATCTCCCCCTTGGTTATAAAAATTTTCAAGTATAGGTGGTGGAATGTTCACATGACCTTGGAAACACAAGAAAAAGGTTAATTAGTAAAGGGAAACTTGCTAACCCGCATGCATGTGGATGAAATAATTATAATTACGGTGGAAGACAAACGTACCGAAACTACGATGATCCCATGCAAAAACAGTGCCATGAGTGGTGGAAGCAATCACAAGACCCTCGTATTGAATTGCATCCAGTACACATCCGTGTATAGAAACTGATTTTTGAGAAATATCCATTGAGTCGAACCACGAAGGACGACAACAAGCTTGTCGAAGATAGCAACAACTACGTAGTTCCTGTAATGCCAAGAGCGGTTGGGAACTCGCAAATTGCAATCTTCCGTAGAAGACAGTCACCATGCTCATATTTGAACGTGGGTAGAATACCGGTGTGCTCAACCTCTGGGCAGTCTGCTGAGATTTTTCAAAGTGGAACCCGGGTCGAGTGTACACATTCACAAGTTCCCACTCGCAGTTGTACCCAATATAAACAACCCAATCTCCATTTGCGCCTGCCCAAGCCTTGCCCTCAAGCGATCGCATCTCAACATCATACGTATCATTATCAAGCGACATCAACTTGCACAAGGCGAGGCCTCCGTCGTCCCCACGCCAGTCAGCAGGGTCACGGCGAAGAAGATAGGGGAGATCAAACCGCTCCTTGACCCTTGGGTTCCTTGTAATGATGTTATTAGTTGAGTCAAGAATGGTCTTGAACAAACCTGCCATGCTAGCCGAGGTGATGACGTCGCACCGATCAATTAGTTCCTCCACCACGTCATCTTTCAAATTGGGGCAAGAATAACGGGGTCGTTTCCGGCCTGTTCCCTCCATGGAGAAGACGATCGAACAATGGCATAAGGAAGGCTGAAGGAAAATGGAGGAGGGAGGAAGAGCGTGCGACAACAGTTCCAAATCGAGAGGGAAAGGCGAAGAGTCGGTGGACGGTTGCCAGTTTGCCATGGTACACAAAGTGGCGCCCTGGCCTACATGTCCGTTAGGAAATAGTAGAAAAGGACTTGCCGTCATCTCACTGACATGTTGGAATGCGACCACATGTCAACGAAACATGGTGTGTAATTTCTCGTGCAAAATGTGATCTGGCCGCATTGGCCCGAGGTGCCACATTAGTTATCGACCTTTATTTTTTAACATACAATCTGAGTGGATAGCTCCTGTGGTCATCACACGTGAGCAGATATATAGGTGGGCTAGGTGGGCAGGCGGCAACAATCTGAGTGCTAAAAGAGTTGATCCAATGCTTGGTTTTGTTTGGATTTTCCAACTATGACCATTGGATAGAGTGAATCAATGGCTTACGTTCAAAGTTATTCTCATATTATAGAACATTATAGGAACATGGAGAGATTTGGTTGATTTTATATCCCTGAATAATATAAAATATTATGAGTGCAGACGCTCCACCGCGAGGTTTGTTGCTCCTTCTCGGTCGTCGGGAATCTATGTTCTTCCACTCTTTCGTTTAAGACATGAGCTTTGTTCATCCTTTTTCGACACACAAGACATCTATATGCCTCCATTTTAAAAATCATACTATATGCCTCCATGACACATGGGACATCTAGCGTCAAGGTGGCATGCCATGAAAGAAAATGGAGATATGCAGTGCGTAAGTGAGTCGTGCACTTCGATGGCACCTAGTACTACACAATATATTTTTCTCCTCGATGGCACGTGAATAGTGCACGTACTCAATGACAGAGCACGTGATGGTAGCCATGGACATGGTCGGCCCTTTTTGAAGAGAGTACTAATAAATAACTTTGATGTGTCCCGTCAACTCGTGGAACGACGAGAAGCTTGCTTAACTTCTCCCTCGCCAACGCGTGCGCGGTGGCTCGTAGCACGAGGAGAAACTTTTGCTTACAAGCGGTGGACGTGCAGCAGTTCATTTGGTGTCAGATTGACAGAAGTACTATTGTAGTACCATCGTTATTGTTCGACTTCCGGAAGAGGAGAATAGCCAAGCGCAAGGTCACCTACTAACCTAGTATCGTACTACTATAGCCAAAGTTGGTCCGCCTTTTTAGAGCATGGTTAATTAATATAGGCGGCTCTTGCAGTGGCACATCATTTAGAGCAAGTACTCCATTCATAGGAACAAAGGAAGTGAAAACAAAAGTTGGAGTGGATGCTAGATTGCCAATTAAAACATGATTACATAGGGAAAAAACCCTATAGCATTCTATCCTATGAATCAAACGACCAATGTAGGAAAATTTTGAGGGGGGTCTCTCCAACAGTGTTCCTCGGCTCGCACCTAGCATCACGTTGGTCGAAATTGGAGTCATTCATCTGGTACACGTGGCATCTCAGATCTGGACACAAGGTGACGCGACCGCTCACTTCGTCCGCCATTTGAAGTGGCGCGCCGGTGGAGAACTAGCATACTCCAATATTAGGTTGGGTCTATGTGATGTGGCAACTTCATATACTAACCGGATGATGGCTATACTACTACAGTACTCACACTCCAATAAGAGACTCGAAAACCATTCATAAATTGAGTCTATGACATGCATTTGCAAATGTACCATTCATTACATACAACAAGTCATCAACACACAATGACAACAAGGATACATGTTGGATTATAGATTATTTTCAACAAAAATTCTAGTAAATACTGAAGTTTTCATCACACAACAAATAACAAGCAATGAAATGAACTTCAACTCAACCAATCCTCGGCGTTGGAAACGCTTGCTTTGAACCATAGGTGCTCTGGGAAGGGCCAACTATTGTCAATATCGAGAGCAACGCAGGACTGATCATCCAGGCTGAAGTGGCATATATCAGGAGCAGGGTAGGGAACCACCGCAATGTCTGAGGTATAGATACAGTTGCTTGTCATAAATGGTAGTAACGTTGTGTCAACAACAGCTGGATCGCCTTTAACCATTAGGATAGTTTGGTCCAAGGAAGAGCGAGTTTTTCTCCAAGACTATCAATACTGTACCAGGGAGAAGGTGTTGGCGCTAGCACACTAGTATCCATCCCAAATACCCTACAACGGATGTTGGAATAGGTCCGGAGAGGGCGACCATGGGAGACAACACGTTCTCCTTCAGTAGTAACAATCTCAGTGCACTGTATACAGACAAGAAGAGGTGATCCATCGAAATTAGTTGCCAGGCGCCACTGAGTATATAAGTCCTGCTCGTCCTCATGCTCGTGATCATCACCATTGTCATCTTCCCCTTGGTTATAAAAATTTTCAAGTATAGGTGGTGGAATGTTCATAGGACCTTGGAAACACAAGAAGAAGGTTAATTAGTAAAGGGAAACTTGCTAACCCGCATGCATGTGGATGAAACAATTATAATTATGGTGGAAGACAAACTACCGAAACTATGAGGATCCCATGCAAAAACAGTACCACGAGTGGTGTAAGCAAACACAAGATCCTCGTATTCAATTGCATCATATTACTCATCATCCATGTACAGAAACTGATTTTTGAGCAATATCCATGGACGAACCATGGAATTAGTAACAACGGCAACAAGCTTGTCGAAGATAGCAACAACTTCATAGTTCTTGTAATTCCCAGAGCGGTTGGGAACTCGACAAATTGCTATCTTTCGTAGACGACATCCACCATGATCGTACTTGAACGTACGTAGATCATCTATGTGCTCAACCTCAGGGCACTCTAAGATTTTTGGAAGTGGAATCCGCTGACGAGTGTACACATTCACAAGTTCCAACTCGCAATTGTACCTAATATAAACAAGCCAATCTCCATTTGCGCCAGCCCAGGACTTACCCTTAAGCGATGGCATCTTGACATCACACGTATCATTATCAAGCGGCATCAACTTGCACAAGGCGAGGCCTCCGTCGTCTGCGCCCATGCAAACAGGCTTATAGCGAAGAAGATGAGGGAGATCAAACCGCTCCTAGACCCTTGGGTTCCTTGTAATTATGTTATTAGTTGAGTCAAGAATGGTCTTGAATGAACCTGCCATGCTAGCCAAGGTGATGACATCACACCGATCAATGAGTTCCTCCACCACGTCATCTTTCAGATCGGGGCAAGAATAACAGGGTCGTTTCTGGCCTGTTCCCTCCATGGAGAATACGATCGAACAATGGCAGAAGGAAGGGTGAAGGCAAATGGAGGAGGGAGGAAGAGCGTGCGACAGCAGTTCCAAATCGAGAGGGAAAGGCGAAGAGTCGGTGGACGATTGCCAGTTTGCCACGGTACACGAAGAGGCGCCCCGGCTTACACGTCCATTCGGAAATAGTAGAAAAGGACTCACCATCATCTCACTGACATGTTGGAACGGGATCACATGTCAACGAAACATGGTGTGTAATTTCTCGTGCAAAATGCGATCTGGCCGCGTTGGCCCGAAGTGCCGTATTATTTCTCGACTTTATTTTTTTAATGGCGTGCCGTTCAGTTTCGAAGCACGATAAACTGGTACTGTATGCAGAGAAAATATAAACTACTCTACCACTAGTCCACCTCTTATACTAGTACTATAAAAAAGATATATAGGCTGGAGCTTCTGCGCTTTCTTTCTAAGGGTTGCCCACTTGCTTCTCACATTATCACCCTCTCTCCAGATCTAAAAAAGATGACCTCTCTCTCCCTCCTCACCGGTGGTCGTAGATCCACCGGGGAAGAAAAGGACATGCAGCGTTGATGCACTCGTCTTCGGCGAGCGAGGTCACGCACTGATGACCAGGCTGTCTTCTCAGACCTAGCGCCCACGCAGGATGGCCTCCGTCCCCAAGCTCGCTATCGTAGTGTGTGCGGAGGACGACGACCACGAGCGAAGGAACTTCCCGCCGACCCTCAGGTATGCTACCTCTTTTCGAACCATACCCTTGTTCTATTGCCCCATCTGCCACGTCGCTGCATGTGGATCTTTTTCCACTCCACCATCTTCCTAATTTGCTATCTTCTGCTCTGCTGGTCACGCAGACGAAAACCTTAATTTGCACTATTAAAGGAAACCCTACTTCATGTAGACTAATCCATGTCTGGGTTGAATAAGGAAAGGAAGGGAGATTGTACTGTCCAAGAGAGTAGGCATCGAACCCACATCTAGGTTGAAAAGGGGAAAATCAGTAGCTAAGGAATGAGTCTCGTGTCTCGTGGTTGAACAAGGATAGAATGGCTTGACAACGCAATAGAGAATGACCAGGTCGATCGGCTTGTTGTCCTCACATAGGAAAAATGTGGCTAAAGAGAACAAAAATGGGACGTAATCCACATATGCTGCCTCGATATTTGTTGCTCTGGGCAACCATACCTCCCTCACCACTCTATGCGTCCGTGGAGGTACATCATACTGTTGCGCCCATTGTCCGAATGGGCCTCCCATGCTCTTATTGCCACTTTTTTGTTGTTAGTATAACACCAGCAATCAAGTCAAGCAATGCTACTGCTAAAGTGATGCCACATTTAACTAATGCCGCACTCAGTCTAACGCCACCGATAAATTTAAGCAATGCCATTTAATGTCACTGGATTATTTCAGGGTTTGCTATTGATGTGGATGTATTAAAGATTTTTTAGCTAAGGCATTCTAATGTTGTTGCACAACTAGTATACCAACGATGAATCTTGTTTCTACCTTCAGATTTTTGCACTGTTAATGCTTATAGATTACATACCTCACTTTCATGAGATGAGTCAATTTTTTTGTACAGTGTCAAGAGGAAAGGTCAAGAGTGGGCACCTCTATCGGTATCAAAACCGGCGGATCTCGGGTAGGGGGTCCCGAACTGTGTGTCTAAGGCTAATGGTAACAGGAGGCGGGGGACATGATGTTTACCCACGTTCGGGCCCTCTCGATGGAGGTAATACCCTACTTCCCGCTTGATTGATCTTGATGATATGAGTATTACAAGAGTTGATCTACCACGATATCGAAGAGGTTAAACCCTAGAAGCTAGCCTATGGTTATGATTGTTGTTGTCCTACGGACTAAACCCTCCAGTTTATATAGACACCGGAGGGGGCTAGGGTTACACAGAGTCAGTTACAGGGAAAGGAATCTTCATATCTGAATCGCCAAGCTTGCCTTCCACGCCAAGGAGAGTCCCATCCAGACACGGGATGAAGTATTCAATCTTGTATCTTCATAGTCCAATAGTCCGACCAAAGTATATAGTCCGACTGTCCGAGGACCCCTTAATCCAGGACTCCCTCGACCTCCTCCTTCGACTGTTCTCTTGATTCGTTCGATCAAGTTTTTATGTTTGACCGATTATCAAGATTGGGATAGCAATTTTTAGGTCCCCTCGAGTTCAAAATGATATTTACCTCGAAGGTACATGGTTTGCACTTTTTTTATACTGTCATTAGTTAATAATGCTAGTTACCTTCAGACTTTTGTATTTGGTTTAATGCTCATGCACAACTAGTATACCAATGCTGAAACTTGTTACCTTTACATTTTGTATTGTTAATTCTTATAGAAATCTTCCAGTGCTAGAGTTTATTGAAATATGTTCAGTAAAATCATTGTATTGTACTGTACCCTGTAATAAAATAGCTACTCTACTATTGCACTAGCCACTGGATTAGTGTATATTTGTAGTATTCGAATGGTGTTGCATTAGCGTATGGACATAAATAAAGTGTGGCAAGCTTTCCCAGATATGTGCTCAAGAAAACTACAACCTGTTTTTCTAAATGCTAGACGTTTTGTGTACTTTAAACCGAACTGCGAAAACATCTTATATTAAGGAACAAAGGGTGTAGAGTTCACTCAAATTATCCCGGTAAAGCTAGTCACACCTTTGT
Organism: Triticum dicoccoides; assembly: GCF_002162155.2. Lineage (NCBI taxonomy): Eukaryota > Viridiplantae > Streptophyta > Magnoliopsida > Poales > Poaceae > Triticum > Triticum dicoccoides. Next base: position 218,831,033 of record NC_041389.1, on the reverse strand, counting down.
TAAAATTAATGTTCATTATGTTATTGGAGGAGGTCTTTATGTTTGTCTCTACTGCCTGTCGACTACATACCTGACATCATGATGTAATGTTAAGTCATTTCCTTTTGTATAGTGTCACTGAATTGTCAAGGCGGTGATGGAATTTTATTTTAGTTCAACTACACAAAATATGCTTAAAAGAAGAGGAAAGGTCAGGAATCGATCATTCTTTCAGAAAGAACTATATATGCCTTCCTGACATCAGCCGTTGTTGCCTTATTTATTCCTTCAAACAGGTGGTTAGAAACAATCTTGCGACCTTTTCCCATTAAGAAATTGGAATGCTTATATTTGTGAGTCTATGCTTCAACTAGTGCCACTTTTATAGTAATCACACTTTCAATATCTATGCAAACTGGGATGCTCGGTTTTAGTGGAACTGCACAAAAAGTCCAAATGGTTCAACATTAGGAGCATGTTTTCTTCCAAACCTTTATATCCAATTGATGGCACTATGAGCCGTTCATTACGAAGGTACATGGTTTGCTACTATCTTGCTACTCTTTTGTACTGTCATTAGATAGTAATACTAGTGGTTGGCATGTGAATTTATTGGCAGGGTGGACTTACATTGGAGGTGCAGGACATGATTCAATGATTGGATGCTCAATTTTGATTGTATCGATTTCACCTCTTCCATCACTGCGAACATGGATATCCTTGGTCTCATGAAGAATAGGTGCTATATTTCTGCTCTAAACAGCAAATCAATTCAGTATGAAATTGTCCAGGGCAAAACATGACTGTATCAAATTGTCCAATGCAAAACATGACAGATGCTAAGCGGAAGACATGTTTAAACCAAAAATACGAGGCAGGGTATATGTTTACTAGCTGCTTGATATTTGTGCAGACAGAGATGTCTGCCCGTTGCTATTTGGCAAACAAACAAAGTGACCACAATTTTGGTTGAACTGCAAAGAGAATAGTATAGTCACTCCATGCAGTGCCATTTGAAAATAGACACAGAAAGATTGGATAGTCACTTCATGGACTGCAGAAAAGTAGTACTGTACTATTTATTGGCCAACACTAGGTGCTTCATTGCTTTGGTCTGATTATACAATGGGCATTATTTTGCCTAAGTTAAAGTTTGTATTCCGAAAATAGACTCGCCATGTGATTGAGAGAAGACCAAATCATATTGCAGTGGATGTTCCTCCATCATGTGTGGTTCATTGTCATGGTTCCAGCTGTTGGTGAAACCACTTACGTTTGCAATAGGAATTGTAGACTTCACAAACAAATTTGTCTTTCAGTCTGTACTGAATCTTGGCCAAGAGAAGCATCCATGTTAGTAGGAAGAACAGATGTTTTTTCTAGATCTTTGCTTTTGGAGCTACATATTTGTATATGATTTGTGAATCATTGAGATGCATTAACATGTTGATCTTATGTATGGGAATCGTACTAGTTGGTTTTAGTTGCGACGCAAGATCTGAAGTGGCTGATCTTTGCTTTTGGGGCTACATATTTGTATATGATCTGTGAATCATTTAGATGCATTAACAGTTCCTTATTTCTGTTCGCTCAGTGTTTACAAGTTACTGATCGATCACTAGCTATCCTACTAATGCGCTCCTGGCAGTTTTAGTTGCGACACAAGATCCGAAGTGACAATTTTTTGAATAAAAATGCCTACCTCTGAAGAAACTGACAAGCTGCTCTGAAGAAAATGCCATGAAAATCTTAAGAAACTGCCAGTAAAAACATCCACAAATGCCTTATCTCCCAGCTAATGTTCATCAGCTAATGCGATCGTACATGTAGACCATCTGACCTACTCGATCCTGCACGTACACTATCCGACCTACTCGATCCTACACAGATAAATAGCGGATCACACATGTACTACCTCCTTTTCGGTTTGCAGGGCTCAATTCAAGAAACGACCTACTCGATCCTACACGAATAAATAGCGGATCATGCACGTACTAGTACCTCCTTTCCGGTTTGCAGGGCTTACTTCAAAAATCTCACCAACCAAGGTACTCCCTTCGTCTGGGTTTATTAGTCCCGTGAGCCAAAGCAGCAAGACCAAGGCATGGCAATAATTAACTGCATGCAGAAGTTTAAGCCTAATTAATTCCAGCGATTTAAGTGGCTGCATGCATGCCCTTGGTTGCGACTCGTTGCATGCTGCTCCGTGTACTGGCTGTGAGCGATTCTGAGTGCCTGCATGCAGCCGGCCGTAATTAAGGCAGCTAATTGATGCAAAAAAAGATGTGCTTTAATTGTTGCGGGCCTTTTAAATTCGTGGAATCATTATTGACAAGGAGGGAGTACCCCATCTGGATCATTAGAGTGCACTCGTTTGACCGTCATGCTGGCATGCGACCCAGCACGGACGGGACGGGACGACAGAGTCATAATTTCAATTTCTCTAGTTTTCCACGGTAAGCTGGAGCGCTAAGCCATGCCTGCTTATGCATTGAATTCCGATGACCGTCACGCTACCTTCCGCCTATAAGTATTGTTTCCCGGCCTTCTCCGGTGGCACCGTGACCCAACTCGCCCTATTCTTATAAGCCCCCACCGGCCCGGCGTCGCTCTCTACTTATCCTCACTCTCTCCACGTCCGCCATGCCCCCGCCCGTCTGCGATAGGTGAGGCCAGAGGCAATCACCGCCGAAACTAGTGTTTGATTTTTCACCGGAAGGCAGACGGAGAGATGAGGCATTCTAATGGTCTTTAGATGGCAATGCGGAGATTGAGGACTTGTTGGAGTGAGACCACCTCGCGGAGGAGCAGGAGTTGTTGGAGTGCGACCGCCTAGCGGAGGAGCAGCGTATCGCTGATTTGCGCCGCCAGCGGGACATGGAGCAGCAGCGCACTATCACTCTGAGTCGGAAGCAGAGCGCCTTTAACTGGGCCGACTACGTGGAGGCCGGCGCCTGGCAAATAGCCCTGGAGGTTGTCGGGCACGCACGCGTTCGTCATGCCGATTTTTACTACTAGCTCATCAAGTGGGTTTCCTGCTTAGAAGCCGAAGCTTCAGTGGACTACGCCGGCATGGAAAGGGCGAACATGCACGAGCAACACACCCTATCGCACCTCTGGCAAGTCCGAGGTGAGGCGGAGGACGCCGGTGCGGGCATTTAGTGTGTACCGCAGATGGCGGCCAACATCATCTAGTTAGCTAAGAGTAAGTTAGTACTTGTACACTACTAGAGTATTAGTGTGAGTAGATAGTTAACTTGGCTATGATGGTTGTCGACGTGGAAGTTCAGCACTCTATATGTGGATTAGACCTGTTACTTTGCTCTGAATGTTGAACTTTCCGTTTCAGCGTATGGAATGGGCTATTATTTTTTTAAATGGGTTGTATTTGTCCGCCATGGGTTTAGAGGCTGACTTGTGGGCCTACCAAGTTGACGCGCACACAATCAGGAGATGATTGTACGTGGATAGGATGACATCAGGGACCCGCCAGGGTCATGGCAGTATGTAAGCAAGTGCCTCTTTATTTCAAGCCAATAAAAATGGCTCCTCCTAATGGATTTCTGAAATCTGGGTCCCATGCCATTGTCAACGTAGTCAATAAACGAGAGAATTGCACAACGAGCGGCTGACACCAGGGACCCAGCAGCTCGCCCAGTTATTTTTGTTTTGGGTTAATTTGATAAATGCCACACCAAATATGGTGTTTTCGAGAAATGCCACTGCAATTTCCAAACTTTGAAAAATGCCATTTCATGTCATTTGCAGTGGCATTTTTCGAAGTCTGGAGTGGCATTTTTCAAAGTTTGCAAATTGCAGTGGTGTTTTTCAAAGTTTGCAAAAATTGCAGTGGCATTTTTCAAAGTTTGGAAATTGGAGTGGCATTTTTATGATCGCCATAATTGGAGTGGCATTTATGTAATTTGTTTTTGAGACGGAAGCAGGGTGTCAACTGGGCTGTGCGGGGCACTCTGGACTGTCTAGACAGCCTTTTATTTTATGTTTACCACAGACCAACCTAGTAGTTTTTTTTCTTTCTGAATGGCTAGCCCAATTTTTTTGTGATTTGTTAAGTAAGTCGCTTTGTCATGCCTGTTGGGCTGCAAATCTTTCAAGACGAGGAGTGCTTCATTCGGCTGGCCGAGAAAATGGCCTATCAGTAATGAGAAATGGGTTGTACATTTTTAAAACACATCAAACTGGCAATTAGTTTCAAATTTCTTTTTTTTTCATTTCGAGATTTTAAATTGCATTGATTTTTATGCGTGGACAATTTGTTGGATTTTATATTGATATACATTTATTTTTAAAATCAGTTGGAATGTAACTCGAAATTTCGGGATTAAAAACAGTTCAGACCGCACCGAAATATGCATAATTTCGTATAATTTTTTAACCATGGCCACAATATGGGCTGTAATGCTAACAAAAAGAATATGGGCTCCAAAAAAACCTTAAGAATTAGCAAATTGGTTGTAAATTATTTGAAATAACGGCAGATGGGTTGTATGCCGTTTTCCACAGATTTGAGGCTTTCCTGAAAAAAAGGTTGACGCACAAGTAGTGACTGTTGGATGTCCATCCAACGGCCGTCGTGCTTCTTCAATCTCTGCTCTTCCTACTCCAGCCGCTCAAACAAGCGCCAGCAGGACTGCCTGCTCCCTCCTCCCCGCGGCCGACGGTGCTGCCGCACAGGCCTCACCGCCCCACTGTACTCCCATCACTGGCCTAGCCATCCCTCCACTCACCCACACATGATGTTATTCTCCGGCGACGGCAGACGAACTAGTAAACCCTTGTACAGTCGTACTCCCCTCCGCGTGGGAAACAACTGCCGAGCCTTCCCTGGCTTTGTGTCATTCCCTTCCTAGGCCTTGCTGTCGTCCACCACCCTAGTGCTCTCGACGCGGCGTGGTCAATTACCGACATGCATCTGAAGTGGAATGTACGTGGAGAGGCTGACAGCTGGTCCACGGCCACACGCAAGGAAATTCCTCCTTATTACGCGCAAAATAATGACTCCTCCACCTGACATCTGGGACCCACCGAAAGGGCCTATGTATTTCGCAAAAAAAAAACGTTACCGCCGCTGACAGCTCGGACCCACCAGCTATATCTTCGCACGCAAGGAAGTGCCTCCTTATTACGCACAAAAAAAATGAATACTCCCCCTGCTAGTTGGGACCCAGTATAGTGAGAGGCTGACTTGTGGGCCTACTAAGTTGACGGGGATGGAGGGCTTTGTCAACTTAGTCAATATGCGCGATTCTAGCTCCAGTGAATGATGTATACTACACAACCTTCTTCTTGTAGACGTTGTTGGGCCTGCAAGTGCACATGTTTGTAGGACAGTAGCACATTTTCCTCAAGTGGATGACCTAAGGTTTATCAATCCGTGGGAGGCGTAGGATGAAGATGGTCTCTCTCAAACAACCCTGCAACCAAATAACAAAGAGTCTCTTGTGTCCCCAACACACCCAATACAATGGTAAATTGTATAGGTGCACTAGTTCGGCGAAGAGATGGTGATACAAGTGCAATATGGATAGTAGATATAGGTATTTGTAATCTGAAATTATAAAAACAGCAAGATAACTAATGATAAAAGTGAGCGCAAACGGTATTGCAATGGTAAGAAACAAGGCCTAAGGTTCATACTTTCACTAGTGCAAGTTCTGTCAACAATAATAACATAGATAGATCATATAACAATCCCTCAACATGCAACAAAGAGTCACTCCAAAGCCACTAATAGCGGAGAACAAACGAAGAGATTATGGAAGGGTACGAAACCACCTCAAAGTTATTCTTTCGGATCAATCTATTCAAGAGTTCGTACTAGAATAACACCTTAAGACACAAATCAACCAAAACCCTAATGTCACCTAGATACTCCATTGTCACCTCAAGTATCCGTGGGCATGATTATACGATATGCATCACACAATCTCAGATCCATCTATTCAACCAACACAAAAGTACTTCAAAGAGTGCCCCAAAGTTTCTACCAGAGAGTCAAGACAAAAACGTGTGCCAACCCCTATGCATAGGTTCATGGGCGGAACCCGCAAGTTGATCACCAAAACATACATCAAGTGGCACGTGATATCCCATTGTCACCATAGATAAACACGGCAAGACATACATCAAGTGTTCTCAAATCATTAAAGACTCAATCCGATAAGATAACTTCAAAGGGAAAACTCAATTCATCACAAGAGAGTAGAGGGGGAGAAACATCATAAGATCCAACTATAATAGCAAAGCTCGCGATACATCAAGATCGTGCCATAGAGAGAACACGAGAGAGAGAGAGATCAAACACATAGCTACTGGTGCATACCCTCAGCCCCGAGGGTGAACTACTCCCTCCTCATCATGGAGAGCACCAGGATGATGAAGATGGCCACCGGTGATGGGTTCCCCCTCCGGCAGGGTGCCGGAACAGGCTCCCGAGAGGTTTTTGGTGGCTACAGAGGCTTGCGGCGGCGGAACTCCCGATCTATCTTGATATAGGATGTTTTTAGGGTGCGTAGGCTTATATAGGTGAAAGAAGTCGGTCGGGGGAGCCTCGAGGGGCCCACAAGAGGGTAGGGCGCGCCCAGGGGGGTGGGCGTGCCCCCCTGTCTCGTGGCTTCCTTGATGCTCCCCTGGCTTGCACTCCTAGTTCCCGGGGTTGGTTCTGTTCCAAAAATAACTTTGCCAAAGGTTTCATTCCGTTTGGACTTCGTTTGATATTCCTTTTCTTCGAAATACTGAAACATGCAATAAAACAACAATATGGGATGGGCCTCCGGTTAATAGGTTAGTCCCAAAAATGATCTAGATGTGTAAAATAAAGCCCGTAAACATCCAAAAGGGGTAATATAACTGCATGGAACAATCCAAAATTATCGATACATTGGAGACGTATCAAGCATCCCCAAGCTTAATTCCTGCTCGTCCTCGAGTAGGTAAATGATAAAAACAGAATTTTTGATGTGGAATGCTACCTAGCATAATTCTCAATGTAATTTTCTTTATTGGGGCATGAATGTTCAGATCCAAATGATTCAAAATAAAAGTTCATATTGACATAAGAAATGGTGATACTTCAAGCATACCAATCAGAGTAATCATGTCTTCTCAAAATAACATGGCCAAAGAAAGTTATCCCTACAGAATCATATTGTCTGGCTGTTGCTCTATCTTCATCACACAAAGTATTTAATCATGCACAACCCCGATGACAAGCCAAGCAATTGTTTCATACTTTAGTAATCTTAAACTTTTTCAACTTTCACGCAATACATGAGCGTGAGCCATGGACATAGCACTATATGTGGAATAGAATGGTGTTTGTGGAGAAGACAAAAAGGAGAAGATAGTCTCACATCAACTAGGCGTATCAACGGGCTATGGAGATGCCCATTAATAGATATCAATGTGAGTGAGTAGGGATTGCCATGCAACGGATGCACTAGAGCTATAAATATATGAAAGCTCAACAAAGAAACTAAGTGGGTGTGCATCCAACTTGCTTGCTCACGAAGACCTAGGGCATTTTCAGGAAGCCCATCATTGGAATATACAAGCAAAGTTCTATAATGAAAAATTCCCACTAGTATATGAAAGTGACAACATAGGAGACTCTCTATCATGAAGATCATGGTGCTACTTTGTAGCACAAGTGTGGTAAAAAGGATAGTAGCATTGTCCCTTCTCTCTTTTTCTCTCATTTTGTTTTTTTCTTTTCTTTTTCTTTTTTTTTCTTCTTTTTTTCCTTTTTCTTTTTTTCTTTGGCCTTTTTCTTTTTTTCTTTTTGGCCTTTCTTTTTTTTTCTTTTTTTTGTAAAGTCCGAAGTCTCATCCCGACTTGTGGGGGGATCATAGTCTCCATCATCGTTTCCTCACTGGGACAATGCTCTAATAATGAAGATCATCACACTTTTATGGATTTACAACTCAAGAATTACAACTCAAAGCTAGAACAAGATATGACTCTATATGAATGCCTCCGGCGGTGTACCGGGATATGCAATGAATCAAGAGCGACATGTATGAAAATTATGAAGGTGACCTTGCCACAAATACGATGTCAACTACATGATCATGCAAAGAGCAATATGACAAAAGTAATGCGGGTCATATGAACGGAACGGTGGAAAGTTGCATGGCAGTATATCTCAAAATGGCTATGGAAATGCCATAATAGGTAGGTATGGTGGCTGTTTTGAGGAAGGTATATGGTGGGTGTATGTTACCGGCGAAAGTTGCACGGCACAAGAGAGGCTAGCAATGGTGGAAGGGTGAGGGTGCGTATAATCCATGGACTCAACATTAGTCAAAAGAACCCATATGCTTATTGCAAAAATCTAGAAGTCATCAAAAACAAAGCACTAAGCGCATGCTCCTAGGGGGATAGATTGGTAGGAAAAGACCATCACTCGTCCCCGACCGCCACTCATAAGGAAGACAATCAATAAATAAAATTGTGCTCCAACTTCATCACAAAGCGGTTCACCATACGTGCATGCTAAGGGAATCACAAACCTCAACACAAGCATTTTTCATAATCACCCTAACTAGCATGACTTTAGTATCACGACCTCCATATCTAAAAACAATTATCAAGTATCAAATTGATCATAGCATCCAATTCACTTTCTATGATAGTTTTTATTATACCCAACTTGGATGCCTACCATTCTAAGACCAACTTTGTAACCATAGCAAATACCATGCTGTTCTAAAAGACTCTCAAAATAATATAAGTGAATCATGAGAGACTAGAAATTTCTACAAAATATAACCACCGCCGTGCTCTAAAAGATATAAGTGATGCACTAGAGCAAATGACAACTACTCCGAAAGATATAAGTGATGATCAATGAGTAGTCGAATAATTGTGCAACTATGTGAAGACTCTCTAACATTAAGGAATTTCAGATCTTGGTATTGTATTCAAACAGCAAGCAAAACAAAATAAAATGACAATGCAAGGATATCACGACTCATGTGAAGAAGCAAAAACTTAGGCTCAACCAATACTAACCAATAGTTGTTGGAGAAGAGAGGTGGGATGCCTACCGGGCATCCCCAAGATTAGATGCTTGAGACTTCTTGAAATATTATCTTGGGGTGCCTTGGGCATCCCCAAGCTTGAACTTTTGTGTCTCCTTAATTCCTCTCATATCATGGTTTCTCTTTTTATCAAAAGCTTCATCCACAACAAACTCAACAAGAACTCGTGAGATAGGTTAGTATAAACCAATGCAAAACCTTATCATTTTCTACTGTAACAAATCACTAAAATTATTATTCAACATTGCATACTAAATGTCTCTGCATATTTAATACTCCTATCCTCAAATAGAATCATTAAACAAGCAAACATATGCAAACAATGTAACCATAATAGCAATCTGCTTAAACAGTATAGTCTGTAAAGAATGCAAGAGTATCAATACTTACCTAACTCCAAAAATTATGAGAGAAAATTCCCACTGTATTAAATTTATCGGAGCTCATTATGCAAAAGTTTTCATCATTATATCATTCTCTGACTTTTCTAGGGAATTTTTGCAACAGCGGTAAACTTTCTGTTTTCAAACAGCAACATGTATACTAGCAAAATAAGCATGGTAAAGGCTATCCTTGACATTTTTATTGAAAATAAAGATGCAAAACATTATTCTAAATAACATAAAGCAAATACTAACAAAATAAAGTGACGCTCCAAGCAAAACACATATCATGTGGCGAATAAAAATATAGCTCCAAGTAAAGTTACCAATGAACGAAGACGAAAGAGGGGATGCCATCCGGGGCATCCCTAAGCTTAGGCTCTTGGTTGTCCTTGAATATTACCTTGTGGTGCCTTGGGCATACCCAAGCTTAGGCTCTTGCCACTCCTTGTTCCATAGTCCATCGAATCTTTACCCAAAACTTGAAAACTTCACAACACAAAACTCAACAGAAAACTCGTAAGCTCCGTTAGTATAAGAAAATAAAACCACCACTTAGGTACTGTAATGAACTCATTCTAAATTCATATGCATGTAATATCTACTGTATTCCAACTTATCTATGGTTCATACCACTTAATACTAGCCATAGATGCATCAAAATAAGCAAACAACACATAGAAAACAGAATCTGTCAAAAACAGAATAGTCTGTAGTAATCTGATCAAACGTACACTTCTGGAACTCCAAAACTCCTACCAAATTAGGAAGTCCTAATAAATTAGTGTACAAATCCACAGAAAGAAGAATCAGATCAAGAGCATGTTTCTGTGAATTAACAAAACTAATTTACTGTGTGCAAAAGTTTCTGATTTTCAGCAGGATCAACACAACTATCACCATAAGCTATCCTAAAGGTCTTACTTGGCACTTTATTGAAACAAAAGCTATAAAACATGATTAATATAGTAGCATAATCATGTGGACACACAAAAACAGTAAGGGTAAATATTGGGTTGTCTCCCAACAAGCGCTTTTCTTTAATGCCTTTCTAGCTAGGCATGATGATGACAATGATGCTCACATAAAAGATAAGAATTGAAACATAACGGGAGCATCATGAAGAATATGACTAGCACATTTAAGTCTAACCCACTTCCTATGCATAGGGATTTTGTGAGCAAACTATGGGAACAATAATCAACAAGCATAGGAAGGTAAAACAAGCATAGCTTCAAGAGTTTCAACACATAGAGAGGAAACTTGACATTATTGCAATTCCTACAAGCATATATTCCTCCCTCATAATAATTTTCAGTAGCATCATGAATAAATTCAACAATATAACCAGCACCTAAAGCATTATTTTCATGATGTACTTGCATAGAAATTTTACTATTCTCCACATAAGCAAAATTCTTCTCATTCGGAATAGTGGAAGTATCATAAAAGACTTGAACACTAAAAATTGTTTCCACATTAAAAGAGTAATGTTCAAAAAAGGGTAATCATAATCATGACAAGTCTTATAAATATAATCATCACTACTTTTTATAGCATAAGTTTCATCACAATAATCATCATAAGTAGCAACTTCGTTCTCATCATAATCAATTTAAACCTCTCCCAAGATAGTGGAACCACTAAATAAAGTTGACACTCTTCCAAATCCACTTTCATATTCATCACAATAAAATTCAACATCCTCCAAAATAGTGGGATCACTACTTCCTGAAGTTGACACTCTTCCAAACCCACTTTCATCAATATAATCACCATAGGTAAGAGGCATGCTATCATCATAACAACTTTGCATATCAAAACTTGGGATGCTAAAAATATCATCTTCATTAAATGTAGCATCCCCAAGCTTGGGACAAACATTAATTTCAGCAAATATATTCTCAAATATTTCATCCTCATCAAACATAGCTTCCCCAAGATTGGGCCTTTTCATATCATAAGCATAATCACTCTCATCATTAATAGTATGGATAGCACCAATAGTATAGCAATTATCATCACAATAAGTGGTAGGAGCAACATCATTTGGTATAGATACCTTTCTACCTTTGTTGCTCCTTCTTTTCCTTTTCTTTTTCACATTAAGTGTGGGTTCAACCTTCTTCTTCGAGCTCCTTATAGATGAGATTGGTTCAATGGAAAGCTCCTCCTCGATACCTGATTCATCATAAAAAATAATAAGAGGATATTGGGAAGTCTCTTCCCTTTCATTAGTATTCTCTTCATCTTCTATTTGCTTTATTTTCTTAGGTAATTGACAATATAAGGATTTTCAATGCAATTGACCGCACAATACAAATAAATTTTCTCTAGATCAATATCAAGGAATTTCTTATGGGCAAATTCTGGAAGGTCCTTAATTAAAAGTTTCAATTCTTCATAACCCAAAAGCAAACTAAGTTCATTGTAATGAGCAAGGGAGATAAAATTATCACAATTTTTGGACACAATTCGATCATGAAACAATTTGCATCGAAGATGTAAATGACCACGTTCATTGCAAAGTTCACAAGTACGGCAAAGGAAATTTAAATTTTCAGCACTCACATTTAGCCTTTCTTGCAACCATTTAGTTTCTAAATGCTTATGCCTCTTGCAATATCTATCTTCCCTATTGGGTGTGTACTTGCAAACCCAATCTACTCCACAAAAATCAACATGCTTATAAGAGACGTTTTCATCATAACTAGTGCAATCATCATTAGTACTATGGATATTCAAAGAGTTCATACTAACAACATTGCAATCATGCTCATGATTCAAAGATTTAGTACCAAGCATTTTAATGCATTCTTCTTCTAGCACTTGAGCACAATTTTCCTTTCTATTATACTCACAAAAGATATTAAAAAGACGAAGCGTATGAGACAAACTCAATTCCATTTTTGGGTAATTTTCTTTTATAAACTGAACTAGTGATAAAACAAGAAACAAAAAGATTCGATTGGAAGATCTAAAGATATACCTTAAAGCACTCACCTCCCAGGCAACGATGCCAGAAAAGAGCTTGATGTCTACTACACAACCTTCTTCTTGTAGACGTTGTTGGGCCTGCAAGTGCACATGTTTGTAGGATAGTAGCAAATTTCCCTCAAGTGGATGACCTAAGGTTTATCAATCCATGGGAGGCATAGGATGAAGATGGTCTCTCTCAAGCAACCCTGCAACCAAATAACAAAGAGTCTCTTGTGTCCCCAACACACCCAATACAATGGTAAATTGTATAGGTGCACTAGTTCGGCGAAGAGATGGTGATACAAGTGCAATATGGATAGTAGATATAGGTATTTGTAATCTGAAATTATAAAAACAGCAAGATAACTAATGATAAAAGTGAGCGTAAACGGTATTGCAATGGTAAGAAACAAGGCCTAAGGTTCATACTTTCACTAGTGCAAGTTCTGTCAACAATAATAACATAGATAGATCATATAACAATCCCTCAACATGCAACAAAGAGTCACTCCAAAGCCACTAATAGCGGAGAACAAACGAAGAGATTATGGTAGGGTACGAAACCACCTCAAAGTTATTCTTTTGGATCAATCTATTCAGGAGTTCGTAGTAGAATAACACCTTAAGACACAAATCAACCAAAACCCTAATGTCACATAGATACTCCATTGTCACCTCAAGTATCCGTGGGCATGATTATACGATATGCATCACACAATCTCAGATTCATCTATTCAACCAACACAAAAGTACTTCAAAGAGTGCCCCAAAGTTTCTACCGGAGAGTCAAGACGAAAACGTGTGCCAACCCCTATGCATAGGTTCATGGGCGGAACCCGCAAGTTGATCACCAAAACATACATCAAGTGGCACGTGATATCCCATTGTCACCACAGATAAACACGGCAAGACATACATCAAGTGTTCTCAAATCATTAAAGACTCAATCCGATAAGATAACTTCAAACGGAAAACTCAATTCATCACACGAGAGTAGAGGGGGAGAAACATCATAAGATCCAACTATAATAGCAAAGCTCGCGATACATCAAGATCGTGCCATAGAGAGAACACGAGAGAGAGAGAGAGAGAGATCAAACACATAGCTACTGGTACATACCCTCAGCCCCGAGGGTGAACTACTCCCTCTTCGTCATGGAGAGCGTCGGGATGATGAAGATGGCCACCGGTGATGGGTTCCCCCTCCGGCAGGGTGCCGGAACGGGCTCCCGAGAGGTTTTTGGTGGCTACAGAGGCTTGCGGTGGTGGAACTCCCGATCTATCTTGATATTTGATGTTTTTAGGGTACGTAGGCTTATATAGGCGAAAGAAGTCGATCAGGGGAGCCTCGAGGGGCCCACTAGAGGGTAGGGCGCGCCCAGGGGGGTGGGCGCGCCCCCCTGTCTCGTGGCTTCCTCGATGCTCCCCTGGCTTGCGCTCCAAGTTCCTGGGATTGGTTCTGTTCCAAAAATAACTTTGCCGAAGGTTTCATTCCGTTTGGACTCCGTTTGATATTCCTTTTCTTCGAAATACTGAAACAGGCAATAAAACAACAATATGGGCTGGGCCTCCAGTTAATAGGTTAGTCCCAAAAATGATATTGATGTGTAAAATAAAGCCCATAAACATCCAAAAGGGGTAATATAATAGCATGGAACAATCAAAAATTATAGATACGTTGGAGACGTATCAGTGACCGTACGATGTCCATCCAATGGCCATAGTGCTTCTTCAACCTATGGTCTTCTTGCTCCAGCCGCCCAAAGCAGCGCCGGTCGTGCCGCCTGCTCCTGCCTCCCTGGTCGGTTGTGCTGCCGCGGAGGCCTCACCGCCCCCTACTACTCCCACCGCTGGCCAGGACATCCCTCCACTCACCCACACCCCCTGTTATTCTACGGCGATGGCAGCCTCACACCGCAGCCGAACCAGTGAACCCTTGTACTCCTCTCTACGTGGGCATCCACTGCCGCGTCTTCCCCGGCTCCGCGTCGTCCCCTTCCTAGGCCTCGCCGTCGTCCACCGTTGTGGTGCTCTCAGCGCAGCGTGGTCAATGTGGTCAACGACCGATTTCAATTGGAAGAGTACTGTACGTGGAGAGGCTGATAGCTGGGTCCACGGCATCCGCAAGGAAGTGCCTCCTTATTACGCGCAAAATAATTATTCCCCCACCTGACAGCGGGGACCCACCGGACGGGCCACCGTATTTCATGAAAAAACGTTTCCCCCTGACTACCGGGACCCACCAGCTACATCTTCGCACGCAAGGAATTGCGTCCGAGCAAAAAAAAATGATTCGACCCCTGACTGCTGGGACCCACCAGCTACATCTTCGCACACAAGGAAGTGTCTGACAGTCGCGACCCACCTGGTCGAAGCGTACGTAGCGTTGTCATTCTGGTTGCGAACGTGGACGTACATACTGGTCGATGTAGAGGCGCGCATGTGTTGTAGTAGAGGTGCGCACATAGCATGTACACATACGTACAACGGCCAGTGTGCAAGAAAGAAAATACGTCCACGTACATACATACGGGCGGGGTCTCGAACGCCTACTCACGCATACGTATGGCCAGGGCTCGTGTACATGGCTGGGTCGGAATGGAGAAACATCATCATCGTCGTGTTCATGGGGAGCCAACCGGCTGGGTCGGAACGGAATGCGTCTCGTGTTCATCGGGAGGGCTTGGACGGAACAGCCGATGGAAACGAGGCCTGGCGTATCGCACAACGGAGGAAACGACCTTGTGTTTGACCGGCCACAGTCGAAACGGGATTCTATTCATCGGGAGGGGTCTGGCGAACCGCAAAACGGAGGAAACAGACTTCCGTTGGTCCTCCTACGGTCGAAACGGGGTCCTATTGATCGGGAGGGGTGTGGCGTACCGCAAAACGGAGGAAACGGATTTGTGTTGGAGCTCTACGGTCAAAATGGGGGTCCTGTTCATTGGGAGGGGTGTGGCGTACCGCAAAATGGGACTCCATGAGATACTGTTCATCTCCACCGTCAACCTCCTCCAGCCTCCACGGGCTACTGCTCATCCACCGCCGACCTCCTCCAGCCTCCACCTGCGACTGTTCATCCACGGGCTCCTGTTCATCCAACCTCCACCGCGCGCTACTCCACCGGCTACTATTCAACCAGCCCTCTCCACGGGGTCCTGTTCAACCACCCCTGCATGGTCTACTGTTCATCCAACCCTCGAACGGCTACTATTCAACCAGCCCTCCACGGGGTCGTCCTATTCATCCAGCCCTCCATGGAGTCCTGTTCATCTAGCCCCAACCGGCTCGATCGATCGAGGTCCTGTTCATCCAGAGGCAACACCACGGGGTCCTGTTCATCCACCCCCACCGGGAACTATTCATCCAAACCCCCCCAACAACGCTCACTATTCATCAAGGGAAGGAGGCAGCAGGGTTCGATCGACTTCAGTTAGCAGCAGTAGCAAAGGAATCGCTCGATCGCTTGGGTTCAGTAACGCGTAGCCTGTAGTGCAATTGCTCGTGTTTTGTTAGGCGACGCCTCGCTCGGGTTCAGCTAGAGCCCAACGCCTCGCACCCACGCGTGTACGTGTACGAGAGAAACCCTCATCGCTCGGCCCTCGACCACCCACCATAACCTAGAACTCCCCGATATTTTCCTCGCCCTCGCTTCTACCACAGTTTTTTTCCATCATGGACGGCCCAAAGAATGTCATGCGACTGCGTCTCCGGCCCGCCCAAGACGAAAAGCCCATTTTCTGTCATGATTTTATTTCATAGAAGTAGGATCCCACCACATCTATGATGATACCGGATTTTGTCACAATTATCGTCATAGAAGTGTCATAAGTATGACAGGAAAAAAAATTCGTTTGGCCCAAAATGTCACGGATGTGTCTTTTTTTGTAGTGTAGTAGTGTTGATTACATCTTGTAGTTGATTACTATATGGTTTATTTGGTGGAAGATTATATGTTCAGATCCATTATGCTATTTAATACCCCTTTGGTCTTGAGCATGTTTGTCATTCGTGAGTAGTTACTTTCATTCTTGAGGTCACGGGAGAAATCATGTTGCAAGTAATCATGTGAACTTGATATGTGTTCGATATTTTGATGATATGTATGTTGCCATTCTCCTAGTGGTGTCATGTGAACGTCGACTAC
Source organism: Triticum dicoccoides (assembly GCF_002162155.2). NCBI lineage: Eukaryota > Viridiplantae > Streptophyta > Magnoliopsida > Poales > Poaceae > Triticum > Triticum dicoccoides. Next base: position 218,814,483 of record NC_041389.1, on the reverse strand, counting down.
ATGACACTTCACCATATTTGGGCCTAAGGGAATGCATTGTGGAGTAGTTATTATATGGTGGGTTGCGAGAGTGATAGAAGCTTAAACCCCAGTTTATGCGCTATTCTGTAAGGGACCGATTGGATCCAAAAGTTTAATGCTATGGTTAGAATTTATTCTTAATACTTTTCTCATAGTTGTGGATGCTTGCGAGAGGGCTAATCATAAGTAGGAGGTTTGTTCAAGTAAGAACAGCACCTAAGCACTAGTCCACCCACATATCAAATTATCAAAGTATCGAACACGCATTAAGCCAACATGATGAAAGTGACTAGATGGAATTCCCGTGTACCCTCAAGAACACTTTGCTTATCATAAGAAATGGTTTTGGCTTGTCCTTTGCCTCAAAAGTATTGGGCTACCTTGCTGCACTTTTGTTACTACTATTGTTACTTGCTCGTTACAAATTATCTTGCTATCAAACGACTCCGCTACTTACAATGTTGGCACTCGCAGACAATACCTTGCTGAAAACCACTTGTCATTTCCTTCTGCTCCTCGTTGGGTTTGACACTCTTACTTATCAAAGAGGCTACAATTGACCCCATATACTTGTGGGTCATCAAGGCTATTTTCTGGCGCCGTTGACAAGGCGTGAAGTGCTCTTGGTATGTTGAAACTGGTAAGGAAACATTATAACTACGTGCTGAAATTTATTGTCACTTGCTACTATGGAAAACAATCCTTTGAGGGGTTCGTTCGGGGTATCTTCACCTCGACCGGAACCATAATTGGTTACCCCTCAACCTACTGCACCTACTGAAATTATTGAATATAAAATTCCTTCGGGTATGTTAGAACAACTGCTAGCTAATCCTTATGCAGGAGATGGAACCGAACATCCTGATATGCACTTGATATATGTGGATGAAATTTGTGGATTGTTTAAGCTTACAGGTTTTCTCGGAGATGAAGCTAAGAAGAAGGTTTTCCCTTTATCTTTGAAGGGAAAATCATTGACATTGTATAGGCCATGCGATGATATTGGATCTTGGAACTGGAACCGTTTAAATTTGTAATTTCATCAGAAAAATTATCCCATGCATCTAGTTCATCGTGATTGGAATTATATATATTATTTTTGGCCTGATGAAGGAGAAAGTATCGATCTTGATTGGGGGAGGCTTAAGTCAATGTTATATTCATGCCCCAATCATGAGCTATTGAGAGAAATTATTATTCAGAATTTTTGTGCTTGGCTTTCTCGTAATGATCAATCCATGCTCGATACTTCTTGTACTGGTTCTTTTATGAATAAGACCAATGAATTCCGGTGGGATCTTTTAGAAAGAATTAAATGCAACTCTGAAGATTGGGAACTCAACGAAGGTAAAGAGTCAGGTATTGAACCTAAGTTTGATTGTGTTAAATCTTTTATGAATACCGATGCTTTTCAAAAGTTTAGCACTAAATATGGACTTGACTCAGAGATAGTAGCTTCCTTTTGTGAATCTTTTGCTACTCATGCTGATCTCCTTAAGGAGAAGTGGTTTAAATATCACCCACCAATTAAAGAAAAAGTTAAAGAACTGACAATAGCTAAATAAGAAACTATGTTTACAATGTGGACCCAGTTGTTCCCACCGCTTATATTGAAAAGGCACCTTTTCCTGTTAGGATGAAGGAACACGCTAAAGCTTCAACTGTGGTTAACAAAAGTTATGTTAGAACACCCAAACCATTTGAACAAATCAAAGTTGAACCTAGTGTTGCTATGGTTAAAGATCTCTTAGTGGATAATTTTGATGGGCATGTTATTTACTTCTATGGTGAATCTTCTGGAATTGCCAAACCTAAAGGAAAAGATAAACATAGACCAGTTGTTGGCATGCCTGTTGTCTCAGTTAAGATAGGAGATCACTGTTATCATGGGTTATGTGACCTAGGTGCTAGTGTGAGTGCTATTCCTTTCTCCTTATATCAAGAAATTAAAGATGAAATAGCACCTGCTGAAATAGAAAACATAGATGTTACTATTAAACTTGCTAATAGAGATACTATATCACCAATTGGGATCCTTAGAGATGTTGAAGTCTTGTGTGGGAAAATAAAATACCCTACTGATTTTCTTGTTCTTAGTACCCCACAAGATAACTTTTGTCCCATTATTTTTGGTAGACCTTTCTTGAACACCGTCAATGCTAAAATAGATTGTGAGAAACAAACTGTCAGTGTTAGCTTTGGTGATGAATCTCATGAATTTAATTTTTCCAAGTTTAGTAAACAACCTCATACGAAAGATTTTCCTAATAAGGATGAGATTATTGGGCTTGCTTCTATTGCTGTGCCTCCTACTGATCTCTTGGAACAATATTTGCTAGACCATGAAAATGATTTGCATATGCATGAAAGAAATGAAATAGATAGAATCTTTTTCCAACAACCACCTTTGCTTAAGCACAATTTGCCTATTGAAACTCTAGGAGGTCCTCCTCCACCTAAAGGTGATCCTGTGTTTGAATTAAAACAATTGCCAAACACTATGAAATATGCTTATCTTGATGAAAAGAAGATATATCCTGTTATTATTAGTGCTAACCTTTCATAACATGAAGAAGAAAGATTATTGAAAGTTCTAAGGAAGCACAGGGTTGCTATTGGATATACTCTTGATGATCTTAAGGGCATTAGTCCCACTCTATGTGAGCACAAGATTAATATGAAACCTGATGCTAAACCCGTTGTTGATCACCAACGTCGGTTAAATCCTAAGATGAAAGAAGTGGTAAGAACGGAAATATTGAAACTTCTGGAAGGAGGTATAATCTATCCTATAACTGATAGTAGATGGGTAAGTCCTGTTCATTGTGTCCCTAACAAGGGAGGTATTACTGTTGTTCCTAATGATAAGAATGAGCTTATTGCACAAAGAATTGTTATGGGCTATAGAATGGTAATTGATTACAGAAAGTTACATAAAGCTACTAGAAAAGATCATTAACCTCTGCCTTTTATCGATCAAATGTCAGAAAAATTATCTAAGCACACACATATTTGCTTCCTTGATGGATACTCTGGCTTTTCACAAATACCCGTTTTACAATCTGATCAAGAAAAGACTACTTGTACTTGTCCTTTTGGAACATTTGCTTATAGACGTATGCCTTTCGGTTTATGTAATGCACCTGCTACCTTTCAAAGATGTATGACTGCTATATTCTCTGATTTTTGTGAAAAGATTGTTGAGGTTTTCATGGATGACTTTTTCGTTTATGGGAAGTCTTTTGATGAATGTCTAAGCAATCTTGATCGAGTTTTACAGAGATGTGAACAAACAAATCTTGTCTTGAATTGGGAGAACTGCCACTTTATGGTTAATGAAGGTATTGTCTTGGGCCATAAAATTTCTGAAAGAGGCATTGAGGTGGACAAAGCCAAGGTTGATGCAATCAAGAAAATGCCATGTCCTAAAGATATCAATGGTATTCGTAATTTCCTTGGTCATGCTGGTTTCTATAGGAGGTTTATCAAAGACTTTTCTAAAATTTCTAGGCGTCTTACTAATCTTTTGCAAAAGGATATTCCCTTTGTGTTTGATGATGATTGCATGGAAGCCTTTGAAACACTAAAGAAACCTTAATCACTGCACCTGTTGTTCAACCACCTGATTGGAACTTGCCTTTTGAGATTATGTGTGATGCTAGTGATTATGTTGTTGGTGTTGTTCTAGAACAAAGAGTTGACACTACTGCAGAATGTTGCTAACGCGACACTACAATCAGAGACCCTTTGAGAAACTGTGTGCGATGCAATAATCGCAAACGGTGGTGTCAGAGAACCGTGAAAAATGTCCAAAATGTTTGCGATGACAGATGCATCAAACACGGTTCAGATTTTAGTTGCTTTTGTGATGCAGGGCATACAGTTCAGTTCAATTAACTATTTGCAATTAGGTGGAACAAAAGAAACGGGCAGCCAGATGAAGGCGTGTGCGATACACAGCATACAGTTCACTAGGATGAACTGTTTGTGATTAGGCAACACAAAAGAAATGGTCAGGCAGATCAAGGCGTGTGTGATATACGGCATGCGTTCACTCAGATGAACTGTTTGCGTTGATACAAGAGAACAGAAATGGTTCAATATAACAAGATGTGTGTGATACATGGCAAATAGGTCTATAATCAGAAATGTGTGCGAAGACCGATAATAACACAGACGCTTGCTTCTAATAAGGCATATGTGATATGCTCTGTCTACACAACATGTATTGGCCATTGGGGGACGGGCGGTCATCCGGATACGCCATAAGGATGTGAAGAGGCATCCTATATTAGAAAGGACTAGTTGTTCCACCAGTAGCTCATCTTAGAGAACTCTCAAGTTAAGTGTGCTCAGGCTGGAGCAGCCATGGGATGGGTGACTGGATGGGAAGTTGTGTTGATGTTAAATTAACTGATAGGATGGGTCATATTGGTCAAATGACCGAAATGACCCATTCCCTCAGTTAATTTAACCTCGAGGTCCTTGTTTTTTATTTTTATTTTATTTTTTAACATATGTTAAAGAAGGTCTACTGCATTACTTTTTGACAATGTGTATATGTGGCATACAGTTGATCCATCCGACCTGTTTGTGATGGAATAAGCCATGTGTGTTGTGGGCAAACGCTTGCTAGTGTACAACCATTTGCAATCGATGAATTCATCATCGACGGGTTCCCTAGTGTGGTTCGTGTTCATCTCATCATTATCTACTTCTTATGCTAGCTCGATGTTCCTTTATATTGTAAGTTTCCATTAGTTGATGGCGTTCTATGAACACGCCACCATTTCCCGCCATTTCCTCATCTGTTTCCCGCCACCCAGCGATATTGCACATAAACCTAGGTGCGGCGCGACGCACAGAGGCAAAAAGCACAACCTGTAGCACATCCACCTTTTCCAAGCATGCCAACGCACCAAAGCGTCGCCTCTGCCATCAACCTCGTCGACGAGGAAAACCAGAAGGCGCCACGGCCCGTCGAGGCCGCGACGCTCCCCGGCAACACGATGGATGACGCCATGATGCGCGTCATCGCCAGGGTTGAGCAGACCTTTGGCGCATGGCGCTTCAGCGCGGCGGATCAAGATAGGCATGTCAGCGCCGAGAGGCTGCAGCTCGTCGCACAACATGATTGATGGCGCGCCGCAGAGCAAGCTAGGCGCGTCCGCATCGATAGGCTGTGGCTCGCTGCACGGCGAGAGCATTGGAGCGCCACAGAGCGAGAGGCATGGCGCGCCACACAGCAATAGCGGATCCATTGGCGCTTGACTGCTGTCGACAAGGCGTCGGATCTGGGTACACATCCCGTCAGTACCCCCATCCTCGCCAGGAGTGGGCACAGGCCCTCTGCACCGTACTTGCACCAGAGGCCAGCCACGCCGTACTTGCACCGGACGCTAGCCGCGCCGTTCGCATGGGTCGCGCCATTCGCCTTGTCCGCAGCCCGCTCGATGCCAACACACTGGTTGGTAAGCTCGACCGCCTCCTTAGCCCTTGTGTCCACCTGGGCGCAATAGAGGAACATGGCCGTCGCGTCCTCGAGGTGCTGAACTCCGATGAAATAGCCAACTTGGAGCTCGAGATCGCACTCTAGATGTACCGCGAGTGTGTCGACCGCTTGGACGAACGCCTGCACGAGTTCAGGCAGAGCCAAGAGCTACCATGGGCAAGGGTTGTTGGTCATGGTCTCATGGACGCGTTTTATTTTGTTTAGTCGTTTCGACATGGATAGCTATGTATTCACATCAATCATACTATTACTCTGTTTATTGCTCTGTTTCAGTGTGTGTACTCTGTTTTCCGTTCTTATATGTTCTGTTTCAATGTGTGTTTATACGCTTTCCATTCTGTATATGTGGATGATAACAGATAGATTCAAATTAGTTCACAAAAACAGATAGGAAATGGAATTCATAACATATATAATATTAATTGTTCATTAGTTCATCACAGAATATATATAATATCATCACATATACATGATGATACTTAACTACTAGGTACAATGCATAAAATTGAAAACAAACAATACTAAAACTAATAATCCCTCCTGGGGCCAGTATTCCAGCAGCCCCTCGCCAGCATCTCCCTGATGCGCGGTGTCTTCCTAGAGCGGAGGCAGTACTCCGCCTCCTCCGCCTCGCAGCGCTTGACGTGCCGATCTGCCTCTTGCAGGCGGACGCGCGTGAACGATCTTGCCATTTCGTTGGGCGCCCACCGAAGCTCCTCGTCGGTGGCACGCTGGAGCTTATCAGCCCAGCTCCACGTAGCGACGAGGCACCTAGCGCCTCTGGCCTTCCTTGCAAAGTACTCCTCTTCGTAAACCTCCTCCGAATGATGACGCGCCCGCCCCCAAAGCTCCGCCGCCTCCTTTTTCCAGGCGGCATCACGGGCTTCACAGGCCACCTAGTACCTAGCATCCTCCTCCGCCATCTCCTTCTTGAAAGCCACTTGCCCGACTTTCTCAGCCGGCGGCAGCGACTTCCAAAGACAAAGATCGTACTGGCCCCAAAACCAATCCAAAGTTGGGGGGTCCAGCGCAACCTCGTCCGGCGGCGCGTAGGTGTCCTTGTCGCTGCTCTTTGAGTGAGCCTCCTCGGGGGGTGGCGACTCCTCGTCGGCGCATTGGCAGACCGGCAGCGCCATGGCAGAGATTTGAGATAGATAGATAGATAGATAGATAGATAGATAGATAGATAGATAGATAGATAGATAGATAGATAGAGAGAGAGGGCGAGCAAGGGGAGGATCTAGATGAGAATGCAGGCGGGACAACGTGAGCAAGGTAGTATTTATTGGCGCCAGAATCTACATCGAGGGGAACAGTACACGCGGCGGTCACCGAAATTTACGAGTACTATAGTGTGAATTACACATGATTCCCGCAGCAAAATCTGCATGTGAACATAACAGTTGACGGTTCCCAATGCAGAACCGTGTCTGATTAATAAATCCCGCCACCCACCTTCCAAAACTCGAGTTACGAAATAGAGTGCTAATCGTGTGGGGCTGGTTGTCTTGCCAGATTTTAGATTTTATTTTTTGAACACCAGATATTTACATCGTCTGATGATTTTTGAACTCACACACAAGTACACAAATATGATTTTTCAAACCATTATGGTTAGCCGTTGCATGTAGATGTAGTTCAAATTTGAATTATGGTCATTAAATGGCTAGGAAATCAATTAAATGTCTTCAAAAGGTCAAATGACCCCTGAATTTTTTCGAATTTTCACATGACAGTTAGTATCTGTGCACATTGCACGTAGAAAATTTTTGAAGGCCGTAAGAGGAAGCTATCTGCCGTTCGTCATCAAACATGCATTGTTCCCTCTCGGAACCATGAGCCTTCTAGTGATTTGCTCCAGTTTGTGAGGGGTGTGTGTCGAAACTTTCGTCAGGCAAGCCAATTTTTGTACCACATCATCTTGGTGGCATGACATTACATCAAGCAAGGTTTCATGTTTTTCTGATCATTTTTTAATTTTTTGGAATAACAATGCCATGGCACTCCATGCATGTACATGCATGTGTCCATGCCGTGAGACCAATATGTTTGAAAATTCCTTCTAATTTACTGCACCTGAAATTAACTCGCACACAAGTACACAAATATGATTTTTCAAACCGTTATGGTTAGCCGTTGCATGTACATCTAGTTCAAATTTGAATTTCGTACGGTCATTAAATGGCCAGGAAATCACTTAAATCTCTTTAAAAGGTCAAATGACCCTTGAAATTTTCCAAATTTTCACATGACAGTTAGTATCAGTGCACACTACACGTTGAAAATTTTTGAAGGCCGTAAGAGGAAGCTATGCGCCGTTCGTCATCAACCATGCATTGTTCCCTCTCGGAACTACAATCCTTCTAGTGAGTTGCTCCGGTTTGTGAGGGGTGTGTATCCAAACTTTCGTCAAGCAAGCCAATTTTTGTACCACATCATCTTTGTGGCATGACATTACATCAAGCAAGGTTTCATGTTTTTCTGATAATTTTTTAATTTTTTGGAATAACAATGCCAAGGCACTCCATGCATGTACATGCATGTGTCCATGCCGTGAGACCAATATGTTTGAAAATTCCTTCTAATTTACTGCACATGGAATTAACTCGCACACAAGTACACAAATATGACTTTTCAAACTGTTATTGTTAGCCTTTGCATGTACATCTAGTTCAAATTTGAATTACGTACGGTCATTAAATGGCTAGGAAATCACTTAAATCTCTTTAAAAGGTCAAATGACCCTTGAAATTTTCAAAATTTTCACATGACAGTTAGTATCAGTGCACATTACACGTAGAAAAATTTTGAAGGCCGTAAGAGGAAGCTATCTGCCGTTCGTTAGCAAACATGCATTGTTCCCTCTCGAAACCACGAGCCTTCTTGTGAGTTGCTCCGATTTGTGAGGGGTGTGTGTCCAAACTTTTGTCAAATAGGCAAATTTTTGTACCACATCATCTTGGTGGTATGACATTACCTCAAGCAAGGTTTCGTGATTTTAATTTGTTGGAATTTAAATGCCATGGCACTCCATGCTTAATTGTGTCATAGCCATTAGACCAATATGTTTGAAAATTCCTTCCAATTTACTGCACGTGGAATTACATCACACACAAGTACACAACATATGACTTTTCAAACCGTTTTGGTTAGCTGCTGCATGTACATGTAGTTCAAATTTTAAATTACGGTCATTAAATGGCTAGAAAATCACTTAAATGTCTTAAAAGGTCAAATGACCCCTGAAATTTTCCAAAATTTGACATGACAGTTGTATTAGTACTAGAAATTTTCTCATACATTTAAAACACCATCCGTTGCCACTTTACTCCAAATTCGTCTTTCATAGCTAATAAAAAATATCTACAACACCACACACACTTGTTTTGTAGGAATCGCTTGCGATGAAAAAATCTAGGTCTATTTAAGTCTTCCTCGTTAAGCTTCGCTGGCTCGTCTGCTCCAGTGCCGGCAATTCTTGAATCCCTTAATCCCGATCCCCATTCCCGCATCCCCTTCTTGCAAAGATGATGCGCGTA
>NC_041389.1:218747734-218805079 GCF_002162155.2 Triticum dicoccoides | reverse complement strand
CCGAGCGACATCGCCTGCGCCGAGAGCGCGGCCGCCTACACCGAGAGTGCCACCGCATCCGCATTGAGTGCGGCCGCTTCCGCCGAGACAGCGTCTGTCGTAGCCGACAGGGCAGCTGCAGCAGCCGAGACGGCTGCAGCTGCTACTGCGACGGCGGCTGCAAATGCCAAGAGCGCTCGAGCTGCCGTCCGTGCCGCCGATGTCGCCTTGGCCCAGGTCGAGGCCATGCACGCTAAGATATTCCAGGCCACCTCGGAATCCAGCATGCAACCCATGTCCGAAAAGGCGGCGGTGGCCATGGAGCACCTGCTTCCTCATGAGGTCGTCGAGCGGGAGCTGGAGATGTGGGAGGCAGCGGAGAACGAGGAGCGCTGGGAGGAGGAGTTGCACGTGGCCCAGGTCGAGGTAGAGAAGAGTCTGTCCGTCGAGGAATCGGTGGTGGAGTACCAGCGCGAGCATTGGCGCAACCACTACTACGAATACTACAACCTTGAGGGCGGCGCCGAGGACGAGGACAAGGACGCGGTCGACTTCAACAGGGGGGACACGAAGTCTACCAATGGCGGCATGTCACCAGGACAAGTCATCGACATCTCATCTCACACCAGTGATGCATAGGCCGGCGCGGCGGCGGATTTGTTAAAATTATTCGTACTTAGGCTTTGTTTTTAATGCTGGTCTTTTGTTAGAGCATGTTTAGGTGAACTGTCTCTGTTTAATTACTAAAATTGCTCGATTCAGTAAGTCTGGTATGTGTGATGTACGCTCTTTTGTGTGCCCAAATTAGCAAGTGATGTTAAATTATGCAATGACGTACGCAGGGAAATTTGCACAAAAATTTCTATTTTCAAACTCATCCCATTCGCGATAAGCAGAAGAATCGTCTGTGATGCACACTATCGTTCAAAGTGAATGGTGTCCGGCGGCACCGTGATACTTCTCCAGCGTATCTATAATTTTTGATTGTTCCATGCTATTATATTACCTGTTTTGGATGTTTATGGGCTTTACTATACACTCTTATATCATTTTTGGGACTAACCTATTAACCGGAGGCCCATCCCAAATTGCTGTTTTTTTTGCCTATTTCTGTGTTTCGCAGAAAAGGAATATCAAACGGAGTCCAAACGGAATGAAACCTTCGGGAGAATATTTTTGGAACAAACGCAATCCAGGAGACTTGGAGTGGACGTCAAGAAGCAAACGAGGCGGCCATGAGGTAGGATGGCGCGCCCCCACCCTCGTGGGCCCCTCGTGGCTCCCCTAACCGACTTCTTTCGCCTATATATATATATATATATACTTGCATACCCTGAAAACATCCAGGAGCACCACGAAACCCTATTTCCACCACCGCAACCTTCTGTACCCGTGAGATCCCATCTTGGAGCCTTTTCCGGCACTCCACCGGAGGGGGAATTGATCATGGAGGGCTTCTACATCAACGCCAAAGCCTCTCCGATGAAGTGTGAGTAGTTTACCACAGACCTTCGGGTCCATAGTTATTAGCTAGATGGCTTCTTCTCTCTCTTTGAATCTCAATACAATGTTCTCCTCGATCTTCTTGGAGATCTATTCGATGCAACTCTTTTTGTGGTGTGTTTGTCGAGATCCGATGAATTGTGGGTTAATGATCAAGTTTATCTATGAGAAATATTTGAATCTCCTCTATATTCTTTTATGTTTGATTGGTTATCTTTGCAAGTCCCTTTGAAGTATCAGTTTGGTTTGGCCTACTAGATTGATCTTTCTTGGAATGGGAGAAGTGCTTAGCTTTGGGTTCAATCTTGCGGTGTCCTTTCCCAGTGACACCAGGGGCAGCAAGACACGTATTGCATTGTTGCCATCGAGGATAAAAAGATGTGGTTTATATCATATGGCTTGAGTTTATCCCTCTACATCATGTCATCTTTCCTAATGTGTTACTCTGTTCTTATGAACTTAATACTCTAGATGCATGCTGGATAGCGGTTGATCTGTGGAGTAATAGTAGTAGATGCAGAATCATTTTGATCTACTTGTCGCGGATGTGATGCCTATATACATGATCATGCCTAGATATTCTCATAACTATGCACTTTTCTATCAATTGCTCGACAGTAATTTGTTCACCCACCGTAATACTTATGCTATCTTGAGAGAAGCCACTAGTGAAACCTATGGCCCTCGGGTCGATTTTCTATCATATAAGTTTCCAATCTACTTTATTTTGCAATCTTTACTTTTCAATCTATATCATAAAAATACCAAAAATATTTATCTTAATATTATCTCTATCAGATCTCACTTTCGCAAGTGGCCGTGAAGGGATTGACAACCCCTTTATCGCGTTGGTTGCGAGGTTCTTATTTGTTTGTGTAGGTACGAGGGACTTGCGTGTAGCCGTCTACTGGATTGGTACCTTGGTTCTCAAAACTAAGGGAAATACTTATGCTACTTTGCTACATCACCCTTTCCTTTTCAAGGGAAAACCAACGCAATGCTCAAGAGGTAGCACCTGACATGCAAAGTTTCCCTCCACATTTCAAAAAATTTGGCCTACCGCCGAAATATCTACCCTCACCCCTCCCCATCCCCTTTTCTCCCCGACCACAAGTCATATTTCCCCTGTTTCCCCTTCCTTCCTTCCTAAGCTATAGCCGCTTCCTCGCTTGCTTCCTCGCTCTCGCCGTCTCGCATCCTACCGTCGGGGTCACCATGGTCATCTTCAAAGACCTCTCCAACGGTTCCTCCTCCGACGATGAATCCACCACTCGGGTATGCCTCCGTTCTCTCTCTCGGGCTATGACTTTGAATGAAGGATTTTTACCCGGCGGTCGATTTGAGTCATTTCTTCCTCTTGTAGTTTCATTGGACCTTCAGTTGCAACGAATGGAGTGGGGTGGCTGAAGATCTGTCTGCTCGCTGTCACCATCAATCTCCATGCGTGAAGCTAGTTGCGTTTGAATCTGTGGATAGTGGGAGGAAGTTTCTGGCATGTGCAGAGAAGGTTAGATCCTCTTTCGTTGTTACAAATCATTTGTTAGATGTGATTCAGACACTGTCACGGTCCCAACCCATTCATACCACACCTTCAACTATACGCATCCTAAGACAGTGTCACAGTTTGTACCAGTTGTCACATCCTAGTTAGCCATGCATTAGAGTGTTGCATCATGTTTACTTTTTCATCAGAAACCTGAAATGGGGATGACAGAACCCCCAGTCCCCTCTGAAACCAATTAGGGTTTACTAAAAACATTTTCAATGAACCTGAAATGCCCTTCTAAAATGCCCATCATTTTTGTCTTGGTTCAGAACCTCTGCCAAAAGTGGTGCACATTTTCCTAGGTCATCCTAGGGTTTTTGAATTAAATCATAAATATTTGAATTTGGGCATTTAAAATTATATAAAATATTTAAATGCTCAAATATCTCCAAACTAAAATGTTTCATGTTGGAAATAATCCAACTATGGACCAGGAGTAGTTTGGTGATTTTTGAAGTTGCCTAGGTATTTTATTAAATTCAACAAAGTTGTAGAAGTATTAAAAAAACAGAAAACAGAAGAAAATGGAAAAAAACTTACCTGTCGCCCAGCACCGGCCCACCTGCCGGCCCAGCCCAGCACCGCGCCAGCGAGCTGCTTGCGGCCAGGCAGGCAGGCAGGTGCTCGACGGCGAGCACCGCATGGGTGCCACGCACCTGCTCGCCGCCTCGCCGCCTCCCTCGCCCGGCTAACGCCGTGGATCGGCCTCCCTCTCTTCCCCGAACCCCCCAGACACCCCCTCTCCTCTCCAGCTCCCCCCCTCGCACGCCCCAGCCATGGCCGACGCCATCGCCGCCACCCCCTCGCCGTAGCCACGCCCTCCGTCCACCCCACGCCGTGCCACCGTGTCCAGGAGCTCCGCCGCCGTCCACTTCATCGAGCTAGCCGAGCCCCGTGTGCTCGTGCGGCCCGAGACCACCGCACCAACCTCGCCCGAGCTCACCGTCGCCGGAGATCCCCTTCAACGCCGTCGCCGCCTCAGCTCGTCCCCGACCTCGCCGGTGGCCTCTACGGGAGCGCTGTGAGCCTAGCTACTCCTCCGACCCTCTCTCTCTCATTCCTGAGCCGTGTAGCCACCGCACGAGGATCACACGCCCGCACCGCCACGGATCTCGTCGCCGACGTGCTTCCGGCCACACTCCGGCCACAAGATGGTGTCCATCTTACTCACCGAGTCCCGCAGCACCTAGCTAGCCACTCCACGAGCCTCACCGACCCCTCTAGCGCCAAGTTCATCTTCGACCGAACCTCGGTGGCCGCCAAAGTCGTCGCCGGCGCCAACTCCGGCCACCCCGACCCCAATGGACTCCACCAAGAGCTGCGGCTTGTCCTCAGCTCCACTCCGGTGGTCTCCGCGGCCCATTTGGTGGCCGAAATGGCCAAAACCACTCCCGCCGCCGCGTCGGGCTTGCCGGCGGCTAAACGCCGGCGCCGCTGGCTTTGACTTTGACAACGGGTGGGCCCTGGTTGACTCCCCTGAGTCAATGACAGGTGGGGCCCAGCCCTGTTAATTAAACATGTTTAGTTTTAATTAAACATTAATTAAAATAATCACCCTGACATGCGGGACCCACTGTCAGGTTTGACCCAGACCTGTTCCGTTGACCTGCTGACGTCACACTGACGTCAGGCTGACGCAATAATGATTTTCTGGAATTATTCTAATATAGGAAATTCCAGAATATAATTTAAACTTCAAAAATTCATAACTTTTATTCTGTAACTCCAAATCAGACAAATTATATATGAAAAATGATCAGAAAAATCCAATCTATCCATCTGTACTACTTTCATGCATGACTAAACAAGTTAACTTGATGTTTAATGCAGAACAAGGAAAAGCACTTTAAAAGGCCATGGTTGAGTTTGAAATTTGAATCTTTGATTCAAATTTGTTCAAACCCTTCTGGTTTTTAGTTGCATTAGCCCAACACACTCATATTGCCATGTTTCATGCATGCATCATATTGTTGCACATTGTTTGGTGATGGTTGTGTATCGGTGTCCTTTGCGACAGGTTCTGCCTCCGAGGAGTACCGTGATTACCCTAACGAAGAACCGTATCAGTGCATCAAACCATCAGGCAAGCAACCAACCATTTGATCATATCGATACAATCCCATGTTCTCGCTCCTGCTCTCTTTTACTGCATTAAGACAACGCGTTTCAAACTGCTGTGTGCTACGGTAGTTGAACCCATTTCCTCTGCATGACCTGTCATTGCCACAGTAACTAGATGAAACCCACTAGCATGTGTAGGAGTTGATAGAGCCATATGTATGTGTTGTTCCTACCTTGCTATGCCTGCTATGCTTAGAGTCGTGTCAGGTCTGGTTCATCTGGGTGATGGGCTAGAGTGAAATGATTATGTCGGTAATGAGAGTGGTGTGGTGAACACGATTTGGTAAAGGTATCGATGAGAGGCCATGTAGGAGTACATGGTGGGTTGTTTCATTGAAGCCGACCTTAAGCACTGAGATCTGTATGTGTGATTTAAGAATCAGCTACTACCATGCATTGGGCCCGAAACCAATGGACCCTCTCGGCTTCTTATTCACCCTAGTTCTCCGTCCAGGAGTTGCAAGTAGTTCTGGTGTTTGTAGCCTACTGGAGGCCGTGGACAGCGCTGACCGTAGGGGTGGGCTGTGATGCGGTAGGTACGTGGCCGGGTGTACCGAATACCCGTTAGGTATCTCGGGAACCCTGTTCACATTGTTCGGGGCAGTATGGGAAACCTCGGCCGGACTCCCTGCGGATGGAACCTGGATAGGCGATAAACCTGGACTGGAGGCTTAGGTGGTTAGGTAGGTCGTGGCCGACACCCACGTTGGGCTTCCGCTTGAAGGTTGCCGAGTACATGTCGTGTAAACGACGGTAAGTGGTGAGAGCGTGTATGAAGAAGTACACCCCTGCAGGGTTAACATGATCTATTCGAATAGCCGCGTCCGCGGTAAAGGACTACTTGGTTGCCTATACAGTTCATAGACAAGTAAATGGAAACTACTAAAAGCCTCAAGATAAGTGTGAGTGCCGAGGATGGCTCTTCCGTAGGAAGACAGAGGCGGATCCTCGGTAGTGTATTGAAGTGGTGAGTAGTGGACTCGTGTGCGCAAAACCATTTCAAGTTGAAGTATCGTAGGATAGTCTAGCCAAGAGTCAAAGCTGGCTTGCTGCAATAACTCCACCAACCCTTCTTGACAATGTGCATGTATGTAGGATCTGATGTAAGTCTTGCTGAGTACCTTTGTACTCATGTTGCTATAATTTACATTTTACAGAAGACGCTGCAACCCCTTCTGATGGGTTCTACGTAGACGTTGACATCAACGAGTAGGCTGAAGGCCCAGGTGGTGATCCTGAGCTTATGAAGGACCATGTAGTATAGCTAGGCTTTCCAAGCCTCTTTTATTTTACTAGTTGTCTGTACTCAGACAAGTTACTTCCGCTGCTGGTTTGTATGACTGTATGACTTGAATGTTGGGTCGTGAGACCCGTACCTTTGTGTATGTTATGTATGGCTCCCTGAGCCTTAAATAAAGTACTTGTGTCATAGAGTCATGTTGTGATGCTTCGTTGTATTTGCACATATCGAGCATATTGTGTGTATGATTGAAATGCTTGGTATGTGTGGGATCTGACTACCTAGTTGTTTATCTTCAGTAGCCTCTCTTACCGGGAAATGTCTCCTAGTGTTACCGCTGAGCCATGGTAGCTTGCTACTGCTCTGGAACACTTAGGCTGGCCGGCATGTGTCCTTCTTCGTTCCTGTGTCTGTCCCTTCGGGGAAATGTCACGCATTGAGTACCGGAGTCCTGTTAGCCCGCTACAGCCCGGTTTACCGGAGTCCTGCTAGCCCAGTGCTACAGCCCGGACCCACTTGCTGATGACCGACACGTTCGAAGCTGGGTCATGGATGCCTGTCCCTGTAAGTCTGTGCCACTTTGGGTTTACGACTAGTCATGTCAACCCGGGCTCCTTATCATATGGATGCTAGCGACACTATCATATACGTGAGCCAAAAGGCGCAAACGGTCCCGGGCAAAGGTAAGGCGACACCCGTGGGGATACCGTGCGTGAGGCCGCAAAGTGATATGAGGTGTTACCGGCTAGATCGATGTGACATCGAGTCGGGGTCCTGACAGCGTTGGCATCAGAGCCGGACTGCCTGTAGGTTCTCCAAGCCAAACTGGTCGATGTTGAGTCTAGAAATTCTTTAGTTATATGTAGGGGAATTGTTTGTGGGTTGGAACGTAAGGCTCTTTTTACTCCTTTATCTTATGACATTCTGATCTGAGTCAGTCTATTCTTCCACCGGGGGTTAAGGAATTAGGATCTATGCTCTCTATTAGGTTCACGTGTTACTAATCAGTAGTACCTTATAGGTTTGATGGATACAAGCCTAGTTCAGTTCTACTACCACATTATGTTGCTAGGATGGACTCAGAACTTGATATGATGATGTTGAGTGTGTATGTAATCCTTTGTCAAATGTCTCAAAATCCTTCTTGAGCATTTACAGCTGTTATGCTGCCGAAATTTTGCTAGAAATTCTAATGCCTTTGCATTATGATTGTGCTTTCAGATGGCCACTCGCGACCTCAATCAAGTGGTTCGCCTGACTCGATGCCTAGATGTACCCGGCCATACTGCCATGTTGGTCAGGGTAATGACCGAGGCTGGATACCGCTGGTATCCTGAGTACACGGTCGAAGAGCAATTTCGAGACTTCAATCAAAGCCAGTATCTCTGCACTGTCAGGATATTTCCATCTTATCCTGGATCCACCGAGCCCCTTCACTGCTCCTACGGACTCGGGGTTACTATTGAGATGGATGTGCAGGACGCCGCCTACTCTATGATGACCATCATGCGAGTCAGATCTGGTCTATTTCGGGACTCTGATTTCCGGTATATGCCAGGATCACTTCCGGGAGCACAAGGGTATCTCCAGGCTATCTATGCTGACCCCACCCAGGAGGATTCACGGACTCGCACCACTGCTGAGATGCTCGAGGATAAGGACCGTGAAAATCAGGCCTTGAGGTTAGAGCTCTTCAATACCCGTGCTGACCACTGGGCCACTTTGACTCGGTTTGCACCGGCGGTGCAAGCTGGATATTCGGATATGCACGATCTCTATCCTGTGAGATCTGCTCTGCCAGACGTGATGGGTTGGCGTGATGTAGGAGGCATCACCCCACCTCGCGGTCCCCGCAGGCCACCGTCTGTTGGTCCCCGACCTCATCCTAGCCCCTATGGTCCACAAGCTCCGCGAGATCGTCTGTTTCCGGATGATCATGTTGAGCTTCCAGGCTATGGAGGTGACTTCTACGAGGACTACTACGGATCGGTCTAAGTTAGTGGTAGTATCACTAGTTCGTGATACTGTGTCGTCTATCGTCCTGCGTGACTCGTGGGATATGACCTAGTTTGTACTCTTTCCGGAGATGTAGAAAAACAATGTATAGGAGCTTGGGATGCCTCCGATAAGATGTAATCCTCTTTTCACCATAATAGTACTTTGTTTGGTCTTGTACTAAACCCTGTATGGTGTGTATGACGATGGAATGAAGAAGCAGTTTCTGTATCTTCCATGTCATACGGATGATCATCTTGCATTTCGAGTTATTCCTTACATTCCGTATCCTATGTCGGAATTTTATCATTCTGGCTAAATCATTGTCTTGTTTACCTAGGATGGTCAACACGCGCACTAACCCTGCTCCTCAAGAGCCGGCCGAAGGCAGTGAAGTCAGGGATGCAAATCTGCCTCATCCCCCTTCCCTAGCCGAGGTTATGATGGAACCTGAGAGAAACAAGCGGGAGACCAACCGTTTGTTGGAGCGTATTGAACAGAACACGGCACACCATCAGAGGACTAATGTGGTGTCACTCAGTGATTTTATCAAATTACATCCACCCACGTTCCACCACTCCGTCGAGCCTCTCGACGCTGATGACTGGCTTCGCAGTATCTCTCACAAACTGCATTCCGCGCTGGTAGCGGAGGCTGACAAGGTCACCTTTGCTGCATATCATCTTGAAGGCCCCGCCAGTCTATGGTGGGAGAATTATGGAGCTATGCGCCCAGCGGGTCATGTTACTACTTGGGCTGAATTCAGTGAGGCTTTCCGTGAACATCACATTCCGGAGGGTCTCATGGACCGTAAACGTGAGGAATTTTGCAATTTCACCCAAGGCCGACTCTCTGTGGATGCTTACAGCAGGGAGTTTGGTAACCTCGCACGATATGCAACCGAGGAAGTTTCTACTGACGCCAAGAAGCAAGCAAGGTTCCGTAAGGGACTTAGTCCTGAGCTTCGCCGCGACCTCCGTCTGCATGAGTGCACATCTTTTCAGAAACTTGTCAACAAGGCCATCAGTGCTGAAACTGGTCAGACTGATTATGACGCAACACGCAAGCATGGCCGTGACATGGGTTCCTCATCCGGTGCTGGTCCTCAGAAGCGCCGCGTGTGGGTGCCCAACACCGCCCTGCCACCCAGGTTCACACCGAGGCCATCTTTCCAGGCGCCTCGCCCTGTTCAACAGTCTGCACCAGCCAAGCCCTGTGGGGGTCCAACCAACAATGCTCCCCCACGTACCAGCTCCGTGACCTATTTCAAGTGTGGGGAATCTGGCCACTATATGCGTGAGTGTCCCCAGACCAACCCCAACCAGTCTGCTAAAGCTGTTGGCCGTGGCAAGCCGACAGGAAAAGTATTCCACGCCAAGCCGGTCACCGCCTCACGTGGCCATGTCAACTGTATCTCTGCCGAAGAAGCTCAAGAAGATCCCAACGTCGTTCTCGGTACGCTTCTTGTTAATTGCCACCCGGCATCTGTTCTTTTCGATACAGGAGCCTCTCATTCATTTATATCCGAGAACTATGCTCGTTTGCATAACACTGCATTCTGTGACATGCCATCCACTATGGAAATTTCTACTCCTGGGTCTAGATGGCAGACCTCTAGGGTAAGTTATGGAAATGAAATCCAAGTCGACAGACTTGTTTTTCTTGCATCTTTGATAGCTCTCAAATCTTCAGATATTAATATCATTTTGGGTATGGACTGGATGTCAGCTCATCATGCCAAAATTGATTGCTTCTCTAGGACTGTTCAACTCACTCACCCTTCGGGCAAGATAGTCAATGTCTTGACCCGATTAGCCAAGCGACAATTATATTCTCTTAACGCCAGCCCTTTGCCAGACCTTGAGGACGTTCTGGTAGTCCGTGACTTCCCGGATGTCTTCCCAGAGGAATTGCCAGGTGTTCCACCTGACAGGGATGTCGAGTTCGTAATAGACCTCATCCCAGGAACCGTGCCGATTGCTAGAAGACCCTATAAGATGGCACCCCTAGAACTAGCCGAGCTTAAGAAACAACTCGATGAGTCCTTGAAAAAGGGTTTCATCCGACCTAGTTCATCTTCGTGGGCTTGCCCCGTCCTATTCGTCAAGAAGAAGGATGGTACGGACCGGATGGTTGTGGATTATCGACCTGTCAATTTGGTCACAATCAAGAACAAATATCCGCTCCCCAGGATCAACGACCTGTATGATCAGCTCGCTGGATCCTCAGTCTTCTCCAAGATGGATTTTAGGTTGGGCTACCATCAAATCAAAATCATAAACGGGGACATTCCTAAAACGGCCTTTGTTACTCGTTATGGCCAGTACGAGTACACCGTCATGTCCTTCGGCTTAACCAACGCTCCAGCCACCTTCTCTCGGTTAATGAACTCAATCTTCATGGAGTATTTGGATAAATTCATCGTGGTTTACCTCGATGATAGACTCATCTACTCCAAGAACGAGGAAGAACATGCCGAACATCTAAGGCTAGTGTTGAATAAACTTCGAGAGCATCGCCTTTATGCCAAATTTTCTAAATGTGAATTCTGGTTGTCAGAAGTGACCTATCTGGGTCATGTAATATCTGGTAAAGGTATTGCTGTTAACCCTGAGCGAGTACAAGCCGTCCTTAATTGGACTCCACCTGAATCAGTCAAGCAAGTTCGGAGTTTTCTGGGCTTAGCGAGCTATTGCCGTCGCTTCGTCGAAAACTTCTCCAAAGTTGCCAAACCTCTAACCGAACTCCTCAAGAAAGATAAGAAGTTCGAATGGACTCCACAATGTGAGCACAGCTTTCAGGAACTGAAAAGACGCCTGACTTCTGCTCCCGTACTGGTACCGCCAGACTTCTCCAAGGACTTTGTTATCTACTGCGACGCCTCGCGACAAGGACTAGGTTGCATTCTCATGCAAGATCGACACGTAATTGCCTACGCTTCACGGCAATTGCACCCACATGAGGAGAATTATCCTACTCATGATCTAGAGCTTGCAGCCGTAGTCTATGCACTTAAGACCTGGCGACATTACCTCCTCGGTAACCGTTGCGAAATATTCACTGATCACCAAAGTCTGAAGTACATTTTCACCCAACCGGATTTGAATCTCCGGCAAAGACGTTGGGTTGAGTTGATCACAGACTTCGACTTAGGAATAACCTACACCCCAGGGAAAGCCAACGTCATGGCTGATGCGCTAAGTCGTAAATCTTATTGTAACAACCTGATGTTACAACAAAGTCAACCGCTTCTCCATGAGGAATTTCGGAAGCTTAACCTTCACATTGTTCCTCAAGGTTTTCTTTCCACCTTGGTGGCAAAACCTACCCTTACGGATCAGATTATCAAAGCACAGAAGGTAGATCCGGGAATCTCCCGCATCAAGAGAAACATCAAGAAAGGAATTGCGAATTGTTTCTCCATTAATGATCAAGGGGTCGTATACTTCGGGAATCGACTAGTGGTTCCCAAAGTGCGAAACCTGAGGCGATTGATTCTTAAGGAAGCTCATGAATCTCCTCTCACCATTCATCCCGGTAGTACTAAGATGTATCAGAACCTACGCCAGAGGTTCTGGTGGACTAGGATGAAGAGAGAAATTGCTCAGTATATTGCTAATTGCGACGTCTGTCGTCGCGTGAAAGCAGAGCATCAACGGCCTGCTGGCACCCTTCAACCCTTAGCTATTCCTGAATGGAAATGGGATAAAATTGGTATGGACTTCATTACCGGTTTTCCCAAGACCAAGAGAGGGAATAATGCTATCTTCGTCGTTGTCGATCGTCTTTCCAAAGTTGCCCATTTCCTACCTGTTCGTGAGAGTATAACCGCTAGTCAATTGGCAGACTTATACATCTCCCGTATAGTGTCTCTCCATGGTGTTCCTTTGGAAATTAACTCGGATCGAGGAAGTCTTTTCACCTCTCGATTTTGGGAAAGCTTCCAAAATGCTATGGGAACCCGTCTCTCCTTTAGCACCGCCTTCCACCCTCAGTCGAGTGGTCAAGTGGAACGCGTCAACCAGATTCTAGAAGACATGCTTCGAGCCTCTGTTATCTCATTCGGAATGGATTGGGAGAAGTGCCTTCCATTTGCTGAATTCGCTTACAACAATAGCTATCAATCTAGTTTGGGTAAAGCCCCTTTTGAAGTTCTCTATGGACGACGGTGTCGAACACCCCTTAACTGGTCAGAGACCGGGGAAAGACAATTCTTTGGCCCGGATATGATTCAGGAAGAAGAAGAACAAGTTCGCATCGTTCGTGAAAAGTTGAAAACAGCCCAATCCCGTCAAAAGAGTCAATATGACCGAAAACATAAGGCTATGACTTTCGAGGTTGACGAGAAGGCTTATCTCCGGGTCACCCCTCTGAAGGGAACCCATCATTTCGGTATCAAAGGCAAATTGGCTCCTCGTTACATTGGACCCTTTCGCATTCTCGCCAAACGAGGAGAAGTTGCCTACCAATTGGAACTACCTCCGCACCTCTCCAGAGTCCACGATGTCTTCCATGTTTCTCAACTCAGGCGTTGCTTCTCGGATCCTATCCGTGGAGTGGACCACGAAACGCTTGATCTCCAAGATAATCTTACATATCGAGAGTACCCCATTCGTATCCTCGATCAGGCCGAGCGTACCACTCGACGTCATAATATCAAGTTTCTCAAAGTACAATGGTCGCACCATTCTGAGGATGAAGCAACTTGGGAAAGGGAGGATCGTCTTCGACTCGAGTATCCCGCCCTCTTCCCGGAGGAACCCAAATCTCGGGACGAGATTCTTTTGAGTGGGGGTGAGTTGTCACATCCTAGTTAGCCATGCATTAGAGTGTTGCATCATGTTTACTTTTTCATCAGAAACCTGAAATGGGGATGACAGAACCCCCAGTCCCCTCTGAAACCAATTAGGGTTTACTAAAAACATTTTCAATGAACCTGAAATGCCCTTCTAAAATGCCCATCATTTTTGTCTTGGTTCAGAACCTCTGCCAAAAGTGGTGCACATTTTCCTAGGTCATCCTAGGGTTTTTGAATTAAATCATAAATATTTGAATTTGGGCATTTAAAATTATATAAAATATTTAAATGCTCAAATATCTCCAAACTAAAATGTTTCATGTTGGAAATAATCCAACTATGGACCAGGAGTAGTTTGGTGATTTTTGAAGTTGCCTAGGTATTTTATTAAATTCAACAATGTTGCAGAAGTATTAAAAAAACAGAAAACAGAAGAAAATGGAAAAAAACTTACCTGTCGCCCAGCACCGGCCCACCTGCCGGCCCAGCCCAGCACCGCGCCAGCGAGCTGCTTGCGGCCAGGCAGGCAGGTGCTCAACGGCGAGCACCGCATGGGTGCCACGCACCTGCTCGCCGCCTTGCCGCCTCCCTCGCCCGGCTAACGCCGTGGATCGGCCTCCCTCTCTTCCCCGAACCCCCCAGACACCCCCTCTCCTCTCCAGCTCCTCCCCCTCGCACGCCCCAGCCATGGCCGACGCCATCGCCGCCACCCCCTCGCCGTAGCCACGCCCTCCGTCCACCCCATGCCGTGCCACCGTGTCCAGGAGCTCCGCCGCCGTCCACTTCATCGAGCTAGTCGAGCTCCGTGTGCTCGTGCGGCCCGAGACCACCGCACCGACCTCGCCCGAGCTCACCGTCGCCGGAGATCCCCTTCAACGCCGTCACCGCCTCAGCTCGTCCCCGACCTCGCCGGTGGCCTCTACGGGAGCGCTGTGAGCCTAGCTACTCCTCCGACCCTCTCTCTCTCATTCCTGAGCCGTGTAGCCACCGCACGAGGATCACACGCCCGCACCGCCGCGGATCTCGTCGCCGACGTGCTTCCGGCCACACTCCGGCCACAAGATGGTGTCCATCTTACTCACCGAGTCCCGCAGCACCTAGCTAGCCACTCCACGAGCCTCACCGACCCCTCTAGCGCCAAGTTCATCTTCGACCGAACCTCGGTGGCCGCCAAAGTCGTCGCCGGCGCCAACTCCGGCCACCCCGACCCCAACGGACTCCACCAAGAGCTGCGGCTTGTCCTCAGCTCCACTCCGGTGGTCTCCGCGGCCCATTTGGTGGCCGAAATGGCCAAAACCACTCCCGCCGCCGCGTCGGGCTCGCCGGCGGCTAAACGCCGGCGTCGCTGGCTTTGACTTTGACCACGGGTGGGCCCTGGTTGACTCCCCTGAGTCAATGACAGGTGGGGCCCAGCCCTGTTAATTAAACATGTTTAGTTTTAATTAAACATTAATTAAAATAATCACCCTGACATGCGGGACCCACTGTCAGGTTTGACCCAGACCTGTTCCGTTGACCTGCTGACGTCACACTGACGTCAGGCTGACGCAATAATGATTTTCTGGAATTATTCTAATATAGGAAATTCCAGAATATAATTTAAACTTCAAAAATTCATAACTTTTATTCTGTAACTCCAAATCAGACAAATTATATATGAAAAATGATCAGAAAAATCCAATCTATCCATCTGTACTACTTTCATGCATGACTAAACAAGTTAACTTGATGTTTAATGCAGAACAAGGAAAAGCACTTTAAAAGGCCATGGTTGAGTTTGAAATTTGAATCTTTGATTCAAATTTGTTCAAACCCTTCTGGTTTTTAGTTGCATTAGCCCAACACACTCATATTGCCATGTTTCATGCATGCATCATACTGTTGCACATTGTTTGGTGATGGTTGTGTATCGGTGTCCTTTGCGACAGGTTCTGCCTCCGAGGAGTACCGTGATTACCCTAACGAAGAACCGTATCAGTGCATCGAACCATCAGGCAAGCAACCAACCATTTGATCATATCGATACAATCCCATGTTCTCGCTCCTTCTCTCTTTTACTACATTAAGACAACACGTTTCAAACTGCTGTGTGCTACGGTAGTTGAACCCATTTCCTCTGCATGACCTGTCATTGCCACAGTAACTAGATGAAACCCACTAGCATGTGTAGGAGTTGATTGAGCCATATGTATGTGTTGTTCCTACCTTGCTATGCCTGCTATGCTTAGAGTCGTGTCAGGTCTGGTTCATCTGGGTGATGGGCTAGAGTGAAATGATTATGTCGGTAATGAGAGTGGTGTGGTGAACACGATTTGGTAAAGGTATCGATGAGAGGCCATGTAGGAGTACATGGTGGGTTGTTTCATTGAAGCCGACCTTAAGCACTGAGATCTGTATGTGTGATTTAAGAATCAGCTACTACCATGCATTGGGCCCGAAACCAATGGACCCTTTCGGCTTCTTATTCACCCTAGTTCTCCGTCCAGGAGTTGCAAGTAGTTCTGGTGTTTGTAGCCTACTGGAGGCCGTGGACAGCGCTGACCGTAGGGGTGGGCTGTGATGCGGTAGGTACGTGGCCGGGTGTACCGAATACCCGTTAGGTATCTCGGGAACCCTGTTCACATCGTCCGGGGCCGTATGGGAAACCTCGGCCGGACTCCCTGCGGATGGAACCTGGATAGGCGATAAACCTGGACTGGAGGCTTAGGTGGTTAGGTAGGTCGTGGCCGACACCCACGTTGGGCTTCCGCTTGAAGGTTGCCGAGTACATGTCGTGTAAACGACGGTAAGTGGTGAGAGCGTGTATGAAGAAGTACACCCCTGCAGGGTTAACATGATCTATTCGAATAGCCGCGTCCGCGGTAAAGGACTACTTGGTTGCCTATACAGTTCATAGACAAGTAAATGGAAACTACTAAAAGCCACAAGATAAGTGTGAGTGCCGAGGATGGCTCTTCCGTAGGAAGATGGAGGCGGATCCTCGGTAGTGTATTGAAGTGGTGAGTAGTGGACTCGTGTGCGCAAAACCATTTCAAGTTGAAGTATCGTAGGATAGTCTAGCCAAGAGTCAAAGCTGGCTTGCTGCAATAACTCCACCAACCCTTCTTGACAATGTGCATGTATGTAGGATCTGATGTAAGTCTTGCTGAGTACCTTTGTACTCATGTTGCTATAATTTACATTTTACAGAAGACGCTGCAACCCCTTCTGATGGGTTCTACGTAGACGTTGACATCAACGAGTAGGCTGAAGGCCCAGGTGGTGATCCTGAGCTTATGAAGGACCACGTAGTATAGCTAGGCTTTCCAAGCCTCTTTTATTTTACTAGTTGTCTGTACTCAGACAAGTTACTTCCGCTGCTGGTTTGTATGACTGTATGACTTGAATGTTGGGTCGTGAGACCCGTACCTTTGTGTATGTTATGTATGGCTCCCTGAGCCTTAAATAAAGTACTTGTGTCGTAGAGTCATGTTGTGATGCTTCGTTGTATTTGCACATATCGAGCATATTGTGTGTATGATTGAAATGCTTGGTATGTGTGGGATCTGACTACCTAGTTGTTTATCTTCAGTAGCCTCTCTTACCGGGAAATGTCTCCTAGTGTTACCGCTGAGCCATGGTAGCTTGCTACTGCTCTGGAACACTTAGGCTGGCCGGCATGTGTCCTTCTTCGTTCCTGTGTCTGTCCCTTCGGGGAAATGTCATGCATTGAGTACCGGAGTCCTGTTAGCCCGCTACAGCCCGGTTTACCGGAGTCCTGCTAGCCCAGTGCTACAGCCCGGACCCACTTGCTGATGACCGACACGTTCGAAGCTGGGTCATGGATGCCTGTCCCTGTAAGTCTGTGCCACTTTGGGTTTACGACTAGTCATGTCAGCCCGGGCTCCTTATCATATGGATGCTAGCGACACTATCATATACGTGAGCCAAAAGGCGCAAACGGTCCCGGGCAAAGGTAAGGCGACACCCGTGGGGATACCGTGCGTGAGGCCGCAAAGTGATCTGAGGTGTTACCGGCTAGATCGATGTGACATCGAGTCGGGGTCCTGACACCTAGTATGTAAAAATGTTGCCATCTCATCAGCGGTGCCATTAGAAAATTATTTGGCACCGCTTCAGCAGTTTGTGGAGCCAACTTGTCCACACATCTAAGCAGCCAAGCAGTAAAATACTAAATATTTATGCCACGAAGGAACTGGGCGTCGAAGCAACTAGGTGCTCCGGAGTTCGGGCCCTGATTTTTGTTCCGCTGCATCCGCTCGCCAGTGCAGGGCACCGGTGCGAGATGTAGCAATAGTTGTCTTTACACTGGTTTTGGCATACATAGTGGATGCCTTAGTGCTATTAGTTCTATGTTACTAAATTTGTGCATGTACACACCTGTTAGTATCAATTTGTTGTCATCCAAACACTGTTGCTATGTTGTTGCAGTTATATTTACCTTCCTCTTAAAAAGTTCAATTTGTTATTTATAGTACATGAGTAAGAACTTGTAGCATTGTTGTAGTTAATTATAGCTTCTGATGTTTCAGATTTTGGTTGTTTTGTCAGTAGCAATTAATTTATTTGCACATTGATCCTTTTGAGAAGATATGTCATAATTAACCTGTTTCTTCAGTTTTTCAAAATGAGTATTGGTGATTTTCTATGTTGCTATAAACCCATTTTCCCTTCAATTGTTACTGATCTAGTTTTAAATATTACATGATGAACATAAGTGTTCTTACTTGGAGTGGGTTGATCAAGAGTGGGCACAGTCTTTGAAGATGTGCCTAGCAAAGCTCTGGAGTATGTAAAAGGAAGAGAACAGAGGTAGGCTTAGAGATAGTGTTGTCAACGCTGAAGAATATTTGAAGATGCGGGGTAAAAAGAGGAAGGTGGAGAAGGAGCTCAGATTTTTTTAACCAGACTTTGCTAAGATGGTGTTGGTGAAGGAGGAGGCACTTTCCTAGTTGGCCAGTGCAAAACAGGTTCTTATTGAACTGAAAGCAGAGGTGGATAAGGCGAGCCTGGATGATCTCTATTAGGGAAATGTATATATTGTTCTAATATTGTTCTTATGAAGTTGAACTATCTATATGTTGTACTTTGTTGTTTTTCGGTAGCTATCGTACTGTGATGTTAAAATATATCTATGAAATTGGCAAACAACTGTTCTATATGAAATGTGAATTTGCGTAATACTGGAATTATTAATTATAAACTAATAAACCTACTAAATGGGTCACAGAACTTTGCAAACGGTTCTAGCAGTAAAAACGCTTGTGATGGATAGCCCAATGCCACACAATTTTCTTCATCAAATCGTGTGTGATGTAGTTGATAAAAGCAAATCGTTAACCAAGGCAGAGCGTGTGTGATAGTTACATGTATCACACACGAGCCTATACATAAACCTGTGTGGGATGTACATACGAACGGAAACGTTTTCCCTAGATTGACTTTGTGGGATGTACATAAGAACGGAAACGTATTCCTTGGATTGACTGTGTGTGATATATATACCTACAGAAATGTTTTTCTGGGATTCACCGTGTGGGATGTACCTACCTACGGAAATGTTTTCTGGGATTCACCGTGTGGGATGTACATACCTACGGAAATGATTGGATTTCTGTGGGTCACCTGATCGCACACAAACTCATTTGGTTTCCCGGGAGGGCCTATCCCCGATGGTTTCTGGGTCATGTGGGAAGGACCCACTAATCGCCCACACTCACTAGGTGACGGTTCCAAATGCCATCGCGGAAAGCGGTTTTAAACCATTTATATAGCACCGACGCATATACCAGTGTGATAAGAAACTAAATGTTATTCATTATGCTAGTAAAACTCTAGACGGTGCTCAACGGAACTATGCTACTACTGAAAAATAATTCTTAACAATGGTGTTTGCTTGTGATAAATTCAGATCTTACATCGTTGATTCTAAAGTAATTGTTCACACCGATCATGCTGCTATAAAATATCTTATGGAAGAGAAAGATGCTAAACCTAGACTCATTAGGTGGGTTCTTCTGCTACAAGCATTCACTAGAAAAAAAAAGACACATCCGTGATATTTTGGGCCGAACGAAAAAAAATTCTGTCATACATATGACACTTCTATGACGATAATTGTGACAAAAGCCGGTATCATCATAAATGTGGTGGGCTCCTACTTCTATGACAAAAAATCATGACAGAAAATGGGCTCTTCGTCCTGGGCGGGCCGGAGATGCAGCTGCATCACATTCTTTGGGCTGTCCATGATGGAAAAAACCGTGGTAGAAGCGAGGGGGAGGGGGGAATTTCGGGGAGTTGCCGGTTACGGTGGGAGGTCAGGGCCGAGCAATGTGCGTTTCTCTCGTACAGGTATGCGCGTGTGTGCGAGGCGTTTTCTCTAACTGAACCCAAGCGAGGCGTTGGGCTCTAACTGAACCCGAGCGATTGCACTGCAGGCTACGCGTTACTGAACCTGAGCGATCGATCGATGGCTGTTAACTGAACCCGATGGAGCGATTCCTTGCTACTGCTGCTAACTGAAGCCGATCGATTGGATGAACAGTGAGCGTTGCGGGGGGGTCTGGATGAACAGTGAGCGGTGGCGTTGCCTCTGGATGAACAAGACCCCGTGGTGTGGAGGGCTGGATGAACAGTAGACGGTGGAGGGTGGTTGAACAGGACCCCGTGGTGTGGAGGGCTGGATGAACAGTAGACGGTGGAGGGGTGCCCGTGGAGGGGTGGTTGAACAGTAGCCGGTGGAGTAGCACGCGGTGGAGGCTGGATGAACAGGAGCCCGTGGAGGCTGGAGGAGGTCGACGGTAGCCCGTCGAGGCTGGAGGAGGTCGATGGTGGAGATGAACAGTATCCCGTGGAGTCCCGTTTTGCGGTACGCCACACCCCTCCCGATGAACAGGACCCCCGTTTCGATCGTAGGAGGTCCGTTTCGTCCGTTTTGCGGTAAGCCACACCCCTCCTGATCAACAGGACCCCCGTTTCGACCGTAGGAGGTCCGTTTCCTCCGTTTTGCGGTACGCCATACCCCTCCCGATCAACGGGACCCCTGTTTCGACCGTAGGAGGTCCGTTTCCTCCGTTTTGCGGTACACCAGGCCCCTCCCGATCAACAGGACCCCGTTTCGAATGTGAGCGGTCAAACACAAGGCCGTTTCCTCCGTTGTGCGGTACGCCAGGCCTCGTTTCCATCGCCTGTTCTGTCCGAGCCCTCCCGATGAACACGACCACACATTCCATTCCGACCCAGCCGGTTGGCTCCCCATGAACACGACGACGATGCTGTTTCTCCGTTCCGACCCAGCCATGTACGTATGCGCGATAGGCGTTCGAGACCCTGCCCGTATGTACGTATGTGGCTGTATTTTCTTTCTTGCACCCTCGTCGACGTACGTACGTGTACATGTACGTGCACGCCTCTACTACGACACGTGCGCGCCTCTACTACGACACGTGCGCATCTCTACATCCACCAGTATATATGTACGTACACGTTCGCGACCAGAATGACAACGCTACGTACGCTTCGACCAGGTGGGTCCCGACTGTCAGGCACTTCCTTGCGTGCGAAGATGTAGCTGGTGGGTCCCAGCAGTCAGGGGGGCGAATTGTTTTTTTTTCGGACGCACTTCCTTGCGTGCGAAGATGTAATTGGTGGGTCCTAGCAGATAGGGGGAAACGTTTTTTCCGTAAATACGGTGGCCCGTCCGGTGGGTCCCCGCTGTCAGGTGGAGGAATAATTATTTTGCGCATAATAAGGAAGCAGTTCCTTGCTGCGGCCGTGGACCCAACTGTCAGCATCTCCACGTACAGTCCACGTCCAATGGAAGCCATTCCTTGACCACGTTGACCACGCCGCGCCGAGAGCACCAGGGCGGTGGAAGACGACGAGGCCTAGGAAGGGGACGACACAAAGCCGGGGAAGACAAGGCAGTGGATGCCCACGCGTAGAGGAGTATGAGGGTTCACTCGTTCGGCTGCGGTGTGAGGCTGCCGTCGCTGCAGAATAACAAGGGGTGTGGGTGCGTAGAGGGATGGCCTGGCCAGCGGTGGGAGTAGTAGGGGGCGGTGAGGCCTCCAGAGCATCATAGGCGATCACGGGCGGCAGGAGCAGGCGGCACGACCGGTGCTGCTTTGGGCGGCTGGAGCAAGAAGACCAGAGGTTGAAGAAGCACTACGGCCATTGGATGGATATCGTACGGTCACTGGAGCTAGAATCGTTCATATACTGACTAAAGTTGACAAAGGCCTCTGTCCCAGTCAACTTAGTAGGCCCACAAGTCAGCCTCTCACCAAGGTTGGTCCCAGCTAGCAGGGGGTATTCATTTTTTTGTGCGTAATAAGGAGGCACTTCCGGTGGGTCCAAGCTGACAGCGGGGGGAACGTTTTTTTCGCGAAATATGGTGGCCCGTCCTGTGGGTCCCAACAGTTAGGGGGAAATGTTTTTTTCGCGAAATACTGGTGGCCCGTCCGATGGGTCCCTGCTGTTACGTGGAGGAATAATTATTTTCCATGTAATAAGGAGGCACTTCCTTGCGGCTGCCGTGGAACCAGCTGTCAGCCTCTCCACGTACAGTACTCTTCCGATGGAAGTCGGTCGTTGACCACATTGACCACGCTACGCCAAGAGCACCACGGTGGTGGACGACGGCGAGGTACAGTACTCTTCCGATGGAAGTTGGTCGTTGACCACATTGACCACGCCGCGCCAAGAGCACCACGGTGGTGGACGACGGGGAGCCGTGGAAGACGCGACAGCGGAAGCCCGCGCGGAGAGGAGTACGAGGGTTCACT
This sequence comes from Triticum dicoccoides, assembly GCF_002162155.2. Lineage (NCBI taxonomy): Eukaryota > Viridiplantae > Streptophyta > Magnoliopsida > Poales > Poaceae > Triticum > Triticum dicoccoides. Next base: position 218,783,108 of record NC_041389.1, on the reverse strand, counting down.
GGTTCGGCTACGGTGTGAGGCTACCGTCGCCGCATGGCCTCGCCAGCGGTGGGAATAGTAGGGGGCGGTGAGGCCTCCGCGGCAGCACAGCCGGCCACGGGAGGCAGGAGCATGCGGCATGACCGGCGCTGCTTTGGGCGGCTGGAGCAAGAACACCAGAGGTTGAAGAGGCACTATGGCCGTTGGATGGCCATCGTATGGTCACTGGAGGTAGAATCGTTCATATTGACTAAAGTTGACAAAGGTCCCCGTCCCAGTCAACTTAGTAGGCCCACAAGTCAGTCTCCCACCATGGTGGGTCCCAACTAGCAGGGGGAGTATTCATTTTTTTGTGCGTAATAAGGAGGCACTTCCGGTGGGTCCGAGCTGACAGCCCGGGGAAAGTTTTTTTTCGCGAAATACGCTCGCCCGTATGGTGGGTCCTAGCAGTCGGGGGGAAACGTTTTTTCCATGAAATAAGGAGGCCCGTCCGGTGGGTCCCTGCTGTCACGTGGAGGAATAATTATTTTGCGCGTAATAAGGAGGCACTTCCTTGCGGCCGCCTGGACCCAGCTGTCAGCCACTCCACGTACAGTACTCTTCCGATGGAAGTCGGTCGTTGACCACGTTGACCACGCCGCGCTGAGAACACCAGGGCGGTGGTCTGGACGACGGCGAGGCCTAGGAAGGGGACGACGCGGAGCCGAGGAAGACGCAGCAGTGGTAGCCCGCGCGGAGAGGAGTACGAGGGTTCACTGGTTCGGCTGCGGTGTGAGGCTGCCGTCGTCGCAGAATAACAGGGGGTGTGTGTGAGTAGAGGGATGGCCTGGCCAGCGGTGGGAGTAGTACGGGGCGGTGAGGCCTCCGCGGCATCACAGCCGGCCACGGGAGGCAGGAGCACGCGACACGACCGGCGCTGCTTTGGGAGGCTGGAGCAAGAAGACCAGAGGTTAAAGAAGCACTACGGCCGTTGGATGGACATCGTACGATCACTGCAGCTAGAATCGTTTATATTCACTAAGTTGACAAAGCCCTTGGTACGCGTCAACTTAGTAGGCCCACAGGTCGGATTTGGCAGAGAACATATAGCCCATTTGCGATTTGTAAGAATGTACAGCCCATTTTTCAATTCTAATGGAATTTACTACAACCCATTTACGGGTTTGTTAAAAGTACAGCCCAACTTCTAGCTAGGACAACGATTAATAATTTCAAACAACCGCTCAAAACAGAATTCAAAAAAAAATCTCACATTTTGATGGGATCCGAAATATTTTTATCCGAAATTTCTAGTCAGGTTAAATATAATTTCAAAATAAAGTTGTATCACGTTAAAATCCAACGAAATATTACGCGCGCAACAAGTAATGAAATTAAAATTTCCAAATTCCAAACATAATTTATTTTTCAAACTAATTACGTGTTTGGTGCATAGTAATTGCCCAGTTATTATAATTACATCCCATCTATTATTTCTTAAAGTCCATTTTCCTGTTAATCCTAATGCATACCTCCTAAGAAACTTTGCAGCCCAGCGGGGCGGATAACAAGTTGACCCAGATATTGTGTAGAACTGTCGTCCCAGTTGCATTGCTGATGTTGAAAAAAAGGCCTGTGTAGTACAGTACAACCTAACATGGTTACTCAGCCCACATTCAGGGACGCCGGAAAGGCCCAAACAAGGCTTCTGTTCAACTTTTTGAAGTCACTGAGCTCAATTAATAACTTAAGAAAAAAGTTAGATTACAGTGAAACCTAATTAAAAGCATCCAACTATAAAACATCTTTCAGCCATATGCATTGCTGATGCTCAGTAAAAACTTATATAGTTGACACAATCATATAGAACATCATAGCACACTGAACTTGCATACAAAAATTTCACGCAGGCGGCACAATCAGGATGGAAGCAGTGGATCACTACGGGAAGGGCTATGTTGAAACCAACAAAGTCGTACATAACGGTTCATCGTCTTTATAAATGACGGGGAAATATCTTGAATGTTGTGCAAAGAAAACAGACAGACAACACAATAAGTTCTGCTAGCACATTAAGTTGACGTACAACCCTTTCTAAAAAAAGTTCAGGTACAAAATTAGAACAGGTCACAATCAAATGTACTGGCATATTAGTGCTTCAGACCCATAGCTTGGATTTAACTAGTACTATCTGACAAGATTCAGTTGTTACCTCAAATTAGAGCACATCCAGGCAGCCAGTCATGCCTCTTCTCCCAAAGAAGCAGTGGCCTCCGTCGTGCGATGGAGTAGGCCCTGTGCCATCCATCGTTCCGAGCAACACGGGGAAAGTCTGACATTGACTCCTGTAATGGACGTCGTCGACGAACCCTGGCACCAGTGGCGGCGGCAGGACTTCGATTGATGGATTGACCACTTCTTCGACATGCACGAACACTTGATACAGGTACATCCCTAACGTGGTCCACGGCGGCCTTGGTGGCGACGAATAGTACAACCCCGGTTCCTGCACCGGTATCTCAAGACCAATCACCTTCGGTATGGTGGACGGCTTCTTCATCCATGCCATAACCATCAGAGCCCAGCTGTCTGGAGGAACAAACATACTTACGAGCTCACCTCCAAGGTCGTTGATAAGCTCGTTCATGGACTCGCTGTTCCAAGCACGTCGAGGCATGCTGTGGAAGGTAAGCTTTGTTAAAAACTCAAGCTCAGAGTGCACCGAGCCCCATCCTGGGTGCCACCGATCAAAGCTCACCAGCGCGCCATCGCAGAACAAACGCCGGGAAGATTCAAACACACGACTGCAGTCAAAAGTTGTTCGGAACCCGACGAAGAAATCAGTCGGTGGCGGACAAACTTTGATGAGCAAGTCACTTATTTGGATGTCGTGCGCAATGCCAAGAGCTTTGACAAGGTCCTCCAGCGAGACGGGAGGCCGGTCACTGTTGATGGTTACCATCAGCACTTTGCGGGCAAACTGGTCGTCAAGCGCCGCCATGCCACTATTGAGCGACAGCACGCAGCGACCGAAGGCAGGACGGACCTCAGGATCTCCAGCTCGGAGATCCGCGTTGACAGGCGACATGATAGTGCGCTTGAGTATAGGGAGTACAGGAGGGGGATTTGGGGGAACTGGAGTAGGGATCGAGATTCCAAAGGTGGGGGAGGGGCGGGAGACTGGGGATGAAAAGGTAGCATGAATTTTGAGCACGCGCCAATATGCTCTCGGCGCGCAAGCGCACGAAAACACCGGTGGCGCCCACATGTCGGCCTAAGAGTCCTTATTCTTTCTTTTTTGGAGAGCCTAGCCTTTTTTCAGGATCTTTTGAGAGCCCGGCCCGAGAGTCATAATTGACCTGTTTGGCATTGCGTTACTACTCGGCCATATTCAACGACACCTCACTGGCCCAAACAAGTGTACATCATCGAAAAGACAGTGAGCTCAAATTATATAACTTGAAAAAAAGGAGATATACTCTGAACACTGGAGAATGGTGATGCCCTCATTTAGCCCACTAGTAGTTCGAGACAATAAACAGTTCGAAACAACTATATATACAACATTCAAACACTGACTAGTGACTACTACTGACATAAACAGCAAGATATGATAGTTCATAAGAAGTCTTGCTACACCACCAAAACGTACCCATCTGCAGCGCTCAGACTCTCGTGATCCAGACAAGAATGACATTCTAAACAGAAGCAACTATTATATAGAAAGAGTGACATAGACGAGGATGACCAAATGACAAGGAATATGCATAACAAAAGAAAGAACTACCCATCCAGAACCAGTAGCAAAGACAACAAAGTCATTCGAAGAGATGATCCAACACCATCATAATTTGCAGCCCCGCTTCAGCGACCAGTGATCCGGAGACACCAGTACTCCACCCTTTCGATGCAACAGCCCAATTACCTATCAACCTGAAGGCTTGAACCACATCACTGCCTGTCGTAATTGAGACATCCAAGCATCAAAGTTAATCCGGATGCCTTTGTCATTCTCACCTTCTTTTGGCTGCATGCTGTATCATTGACAATCAGGGGAGTATGCTCCCGAACTCCTAGGGCTCGCCGTGTAGACACAGTTTTCCATAGCAAACAGAGCCTCTCTGCCATCAAGGTCCTTGCCAACGGTGATCTCCTGGTTAATCGGATAATTGAGTCCGAGAAACAGAGAGTGTGAACCAAGGCTGTTTACCCGCCTCCAACTATAAATCCTAAAGGCCCCAACAAGCTGGTATCCTGCTCATAGACGTAACAGCCACTGTCCGGATACTCACGTATTACACGGTGCTTGTAGACAGTGGGGTTTTTGCAATATAACTTTTCCGGCTCATGTGTATGAATGATCATCAGTCTTTTGTCGTCGTCTGACCGAGCGAGGAACCAGTTGTGCTTCCCTGTTTTTGGCAAAGGTGGTGTAATTACAAAGGGCAATAACTGTAGGGACACTGCATCATATCAAAAAGGACAGGCATTGTTAATGTAAGATCAGCATTGTTCAGAGTATGAGTAGGATAATGCAAGAAACAGCATTGATATGCCCCTGCTGGAACTGGGAGGAAAATACAGGGAAATGTATACTGGGTTCAAAAATATAGAAGTGCCATGCATGGTTATACTCATGTTATCTCGCAATCGATTCTTCACAGGAAACTACCATGTCATGCATGTTATGTAATCATGTTCTATCCTCACAAACAAATTCTTCAAGGTAACTAACAGACCATGCATTGTTATATACTCGTGTTCTGTGGGAAAAAAATTTGTGAGGATATTATTCTAGCCATTGATTGTTGAAGGGCGAATATAGGTATGTACACATGGTAAGCATTGCAGGATTTCACTACTTCCAAATATAGAGTTCTCCATATGCACATTTACTTCCCTAATGTATGGTTAGATGAAACCAACAGTGTGGTGCATGTTTCTACATCATGAAAATGAGGAAACTAACATGGCCATTGATACACACTCATTTTCAGGGTACAAATTGGCTGTAATGACATGGTCACAATCGCATGAATTAACTCATTCCAAATATAGCTGATTTACGACGTCTCTAATATATTGCCATAGTTCTACTCAAATTCTGCTCGAACAGGGATATGCCAATCATCACAAAAAGTTCAAACAGTGTCATGGCGTCGTCATTAACATGAGACGGAAACAACTTACACGCGCCGTCCCAGCAATACGTGGTGCCATCTGCTTTGTCGATCGCGTAGATGATGCCATTGTGTTTAATAGCATCACAGAAGTGTGTATCAGCTTTGATGATGATCCACTGCGAGCCGAGTTGTCTCCAGCTAAAAAAGGCACCGCCGTAAAGATAGGCGAGTCCGCGGTCGAACAAGGCAATTAGCTTAAAGTCTGCGTAATTCGCATGTCATGTGGGTTCTTGGCAGATTACAATATTCTGCAAAACAAGGTCCGTCCAACTGACGTAGTAATCTAGATGACTTGGATCGCGATGGTAATACTCTATATAATCCAACGGAGGAAGGATAATCTCATGGGAGGTCTGGAAGTTCACGAGCACCAAATTTTTACCGTCTTCTCTGAAGGCAGCCATCTAGTGGGAGTTCATGCCGACCCAGTACATACCTGCCAAGAAGTTTTGGGCGATGGTGATCGGAGCGATGTCGAGGGAAATGATGTACGGCGACACACTACATACCTGCAAAGAAGTTTCAGCTAATGGAGATCGGAATGAAGTCGAGGGGCATCATGCACGCCTCCGTATCATGGTGAGCCAATCTCGCAAGACCAGATAGCAGCAAGCAGGGTGTCTTGAAAAGCTTAGGCCTCACTTTGACGATGGCTGTGTGCATGTCCCTCGAGCATGCAGCCAGCCGCAGGGCGGTCAACATATCCATACACGAACAACAAAGGTCGAGGATGTCACTGGGGAGATTTCTCCAATCGCCGCTCATATGGATGCTGCACGATTCGCGTTCGGCCGTGGTGGAGTTTGGAAGGGGGCTTGATTTACGGGGGAGAAGGATGTCGGTGCTGGAGCCGCTAGCGAGGGAATAGTGGTACTGGGGGAGGCGAGTGAGGCGACGGTACACAGGGGCACAGTGAGATGGAGACGGAGAGGGATACGGAGAAGGAGATGGAGATGGAGTGGTGCTATGGGAGCGGAGAGGGAGACGAGGTGAGGTGCCAATGTGATGTACAACGGCGGTGACAGACTGCACAGTGCACAGGGTGAGGCTGACTTTGGTAACCTGAACACGCCGCCTCGCCTGGACTAGTGTCAGGCGCAGGGTGTTGTCACTTCACTGTGAGGACCAGATGAATAGTATTTTGACCATCAAGTGTACCACAGTTGTACTACTACTACTACTACTACTACTACTACTACTACTACTACTACTACTAGTAGTAGTAGTAGGAACATGAGTACTCCAGTATTGTATAGCAGAAATAGGTCTCCCGTGCTAGCATGCCTGTTCACTTCATCGTTCAGGTATCATCCATATTGCGAGCAGAACCAAATTCTCGTGCATGCCCAATCAACGCCCTGCCGCGATGCATGCAGTGGTCGTTCTGGTGCATCAAGGACGGCATGCAGATCGTTCCACACTTGAGAAGAGGAAAAATGGAAAGGTAGAATGCGGCAGCAGAGGAAGAGAACGCTGGCTAACGAGGCTGGGAGGGGATCGAGCAGGAAGTTAATGCTCCACGCCTAAAGGTTTTGGGAAAACCTGATTTTCATAAGGTGACTTATACTACTCACCTAAACGGAGGGAGTATTCCTTAACCAGAGAATGTTGTGTCTCCCACTCACGCGCTCAAAAAAAAGAAGCTACAACACATTTTTTTATCTGTTTGCATAGGCCCCACCTATCAGGAAGGATGGGCACGTACACGAACAGGTACGACTCCTCAGTCTACCCACATAGCTTTTTCGTTTAGTCTACCTAGCCGTCTAATCAACTGCCTGCACGCCACTTCTCCCATTTACTTCTCCATCGGGAACCGATTCGCTTCGGCTTCTTCACCTCCCCTTCGTCTTCATTTGCATCCAAACCCCACTGCATTCACATTGTTTTAACCTCTTTAAATAATCATCTACTACTTCAGTTAGACTAGCCATCTAATCCTAATTCTCCAAACCATAGCCCTCCGTTCCAGCGGTTCCAAATGGCGAAAGAGATCGAGATGCAGTTTTTAGCGTCCAACATGTCCTCATCGAAGGCTCGATGCACATAGTTGCCACCGTCACCGTCCACCCAAGGGTTGTTCGGCAGTGGATCAACAATGTATCCAACTCCCTCAAAAAGCTAGAGACGAGGGTCATCGGTCTCGATGCAGAGTACACGGAGCGTGCCCCTGGGAAGATCCAGCACGCCGCCGTCCTTCAGCTGTGCCTCGAAGATGATGTTTTGGTGTACCACATCATACACTCGCCCTCCATACCAGGTGAGCTTCACGATTTCTTGTCTCGGGAGGACGTATACTTCTGTGGGGCAGCCATCGAAGGGGACAAATAGAAGCTGGAGCCGTACAACCTTGATTTGAAAAGCATCGCTGACCTACAAACCAGAATAAAAATTCCTGTAGAAGATTGTGCTAAAGAGACACCATCCCTATTCGACGTAGAAAATTTTGTGCTCGGTACAAATCTTCAGAAGGGTGACGAGACGGTGGCATTAAGGTCGTCTGGATGGGAGAATTATCCCTTGACGTACGAGCGAATAAAATATGCTGCCCTCGATGCCCGTGTGAGTTTCGAGATAGCTGCAAGGTCCAAAGAGCTTGTTGCGAAGCCGTCTCCCACAGAGAATGAGAACAAGAAGAAGAAGAAGAAGAAGAAGAAGAAGAAGAAGAAGAAGAAGAAGAAGAGGAAGAAGAAGAAGAAGAAAACGTTGCACCATTAGGAGGGCATTATGGATGGATGAACTATTTCCTCTCTTGTAAAAAAAATTATTCCCTCTCGGTGTATATTGATATAGATGGACTATTTCGATGGTGTGCATGTCTTTGGAATAGAGTAGTAGCATGGGTCCGCTTGACTATAAGGAACTATTTATCCGCATATATAGCTTTCTCTGCTACTCCTTCCAGTGATTGGTATGCAGTGCATGTGTCCGTAGACATGACAGCTTGTCCATGGAAGTTCAACTACGGCGACCATCACGTTTCATCTCGCGATTCCCACGACGCCTCTCCAACCCACGGCACCACGCCCCCCGACGTGCGCCTCACCACTCTCGGCCGCACCGCCCCTATGCCTTTGTGTGCATGACATGTGGGCCACCTAAAATGCAGCGAGCATCAAGTTTCTACCACAGCCACCCGCGATTCCCACGATGCTGCTCGAACCCATGAAACCACATGTCCCCCGACCTGCGGCTCACCCCTCTTGGCCCCACTGCCCCTCTGCCTTCGGGAGCATTACATGTGGACCAGTCACCTATCGGGTCCACATGTTATTGACTCAAAGGTAGGTGTAGTAAGGCGCTGAAGCTCAGTCCCGACGGCCCTGAGAGGGAAATGTAACTCCTGCCAAGGCTTGTGGTGCTCCCGCAGCACGAACTCGTGCCAAACTCGAGATTTGTTTCTTTACTATACATGCACGCAACGATTTAATGGACATTGTAATCTCAACATGTGATGGGGAGCTCTAAATTTGAATTTGAAACTTATAAAATGAAAAGATTCAAAACAAATAAACTGGGAGAGAGGGAGTATATCATAGGATGTTTTCCATACAAAATAAGTCCCCTGGTTTGTCACCGCGAAGATGCGGTTAGAAAGGAGCACAGCGTCTTCCTACTCGTACGGCAACAAATCGGCTGCAGACAGCATGGTCCGCCTTTGACTGCCATGTGCATGGTTCGTGCTATCTTTTATTCAATCTCACCGTGGTTCCATCGTACCAATTCATGCGGTGGCCCATTGCATGGCTGATCCCAATGTTGGACAAAGGTTCTACGGGAATGGTGTCACCGTTGTAAATGTTGTGCAAATTGATGTTGGTACCCTCCCGTACATATGCAAGCCAATCTCCACTCGCACCGAGCCTAGCCTGTGAAACAGTGGGCAGGGGGAGAATTAGGATGCATTTACTACGTGATCAAACTCATCTTACCTGCTCATCGGAGGAAATTCGAGTGCCCCTCAACATCGGCATCTCAAGGGGCGTCAACTTGCAACTACGGCCATGCCGCGCTGGAGAGACCCCCAAGGAAACATCCTCGTGCATTCCACGGAACATCAAGATGCATTTGTATGAGTAGTTTATCTTGTGAGAGAAAAGGATGAATGAGGGAAGGCCTCTAGAGATAGAGATGGACACTACTACTACCAATTTACTGGCCCGTGCGTTGCAATGGATCCAAACTAGTAGAATAATACTTGTTCACGTGCTTGAAATATAAACACTCTAGTTTTGATATACATGTGTCAGCAGACACGACAGCTTGTCCATGGAAGTTGAACCACGGCGACCATCACGTTTCTTGTTTCAACCACTGCCACACCCACACGTGATTCCCATGACGCCGCTCCAACCCATGGCACGACGTCCCCCGACGTGGACATGGATCCTCTGATGTGGCTATCACTGCCTTGCCCTGCCTTTCCTTCGCTAACATGTGGGACCCATGCTTATGGGTCCCACATGTCAGTGACATAATGGTAGGATTGTTCGTGCCCCTCATCCCTCTCAGCCCCACCGCTCCTCTGCTTTTGTGTGCATGACATGCAGGCCAGCTGAACTGCAGCGACCATCAACTTTCTACCACAGACACACCCGATTGGATGTGGTTTGCCTGCTCCGCTGCTGTGCTCCGATCCGTACTCCCGCACCATCAAATTTTCATCCAGCGGCTGTGACACATTTTGTCCCGGGCATCAATCTTCAGTTGGAGTACTTATGTACTACATGTAGTACCCGCTGGTGTGGCCATCTACGCCTCGTAACGCCCCGACGCCCAGCTGTGGTACCCTCGCCACGGCCACGCCACAACCGACCGGTTCATCTCGAATGAGTGAGTCGCGAACCACGCCACCACCATGAGGATGACATGTGGGCCGGCCGCATTTAAGGCCCGCATGTCATTAACTCATAGGCCGGGCACTAAGCCAATGAAGTTCGGTCCCATGGGCCCCGAGAGGGAAATGTAACTCCTGCGGCAGGCCTTGTGGTGCTCCCGTAGTACGAGCTCATGCCAAAACTGGAGTTTGTTTCTTACTACTACCAACTAGTACTAGTAAGGTACACGTGCATTGCACGCATGAGATTCTGGTGGTTTGTCCATCATGCTTCTACATGTGGAGTTTTCTGGATTCTAACATGTGACAGAATCTGGTGGAATGTAAGGTTAGGCAAGTTTGATTAACTTAGGTGAGTGTTTGGTTCAAGCCACACCTTAGGCAAGCCACACTGGCCCCACATGACATACACACAATAAATGTGGCAAGATTCCCTTAGGCTTGCCAACTTGTGGCTCTCATTTTGAAGAACTTATTAATAACTTTGCCTGAGCTTAGTTGTGGCAAAGTTAGTCATGAATTAAGTTCAACCATGGAGTCTTCTAGATTATACATGTGGCAGAATCTGGTGGATGATATCCAATGGCCAATAGTGCTCGGATTTGCCATCTTTGTACCGTCGGATTGGCTTCATCCAACGACCAACTCTCAAAGGTTTTCACACACTATATAGGGGGTATAGATATAGATGTGCCGGTCTGTTGCAATGGATCCAAAGTATATCTATTTAGTGGAGTGCACTCTAAACACATTATCTATTTATTTTTCTCTAACCTTCCGTAGCCATGCAACCAAGCCACATAAGCTTCATGGGTGCCCCCCACATCATATTATTCATACTATGTTGATTGAAAAAAAGATAAATCACCCAAAACAAGATCTTCCCATTTTTTGTTCCTACGATGTTGTGTCGTGCACGTATCTACTAGTTGTATAATTGTAGTACTAGTAATATAGTATTAGGAGTACAAACTTGGTAAGTACTAGTAGGAGTAGTACTAGTACGGAATGCTCCTACTCTATCAACGAGCCCCGTCTGACACAAAATTTCTTGGCTTTCGTGCTACAGCTAGATCTTCCCCTTGTTTCTGTTTTCCAACCCGACGGCGGGCGGGGTGTCGGTTTTCTCAACACGCGGTCCCACATGAAAGTGAAAATGCTAGGCAAAGGGGCGGAGCTACATGAGGGCCAACACATGCCCTGGCCCGCCCAACCTAGCAGGATTTTCGTAGTTGTACATCCAGTTTTGAGGCATGTAACGTCAACGCAAGGGTAATTTCTATAGCCTGGCTAGACTGGCACGCCCAACGTTTTGCTTCAAGCTCCGCCACTGCTAGGCAACACGCCTTCCCTAAACTATGTGTCGTGCCAGATGGGCCGTGTTGTACTCCCGATACCCGGGCGTGTGGGGGTGCGACGCGAACGTGGCAGGCCTTTTCCTTTTCCTAGCAATGTGCCCGCGCGTTGCGACGGATCAAAGTAGTAGAATAGTAGTATTTGTTCACACACTTGAAAGAAATCACTATTGTTTTGATATACTCCTAATATATTACTCCCTCCGTACCTAAATATTTGTCTTTTTTGAGATTTCAAATGGACTATCACATATGGATTATATAGACATATTCTAGTGTTTCTAGCAAGATGCCCGCGCATTGCACGAAGTTGATGGAAAAGGTAAGCACAACTTATAAATTGACGGATGGAGTACTAGTTACAGTGATGCATATAATTAAGCAAAGGGATCGCACATGTCGGTATTGACTGGAACGAGAATGCAACAGCAGAATAAGAATTAAGGCCACGATGATGTGATCACAGTGGTGGTTATAGAAGGCAAGAAGAAAGATGGATCCACGAACATACGACCTCCTCCTCCTCAACTTAGTGCGTCGGGCCACCGACCGGCGGCTAAGGAGCGGCGGCTTTTGTGGCGAGGTCGAGGTGCTTCTCAACAAAGGCATCCAAGGCTTCCAGCCGGATGAGGAAGGCCAACGTCGTAGCATCCTCACTGGCCTTGTAGATACCTGTGTACACGATTTGCTCGTACGCGTGGATGTGTAGGTCGACGAATTCTTGCAGGGCGAGGCGCCTCGCGGCGAGTGCGACCTCCAGGTGGACATTCTTTGTGGCGTCGGTGGGCAGTCGCAGGGCCACCAGTGCTTGAAAGAGGTTCCGTCCATGGAGGCCGATTAGGGTGGCAGGTAATGAGGAGCCCAGGCGCGCGAGCTGGAGGAGTATGGCGATGTCGTCCGCGAGCTTCTTGAGGATGGTGAACTTGTTGCTGGTGGCAACGATCATCTGGTCCAACTGAGAGTCGTAGTTGGCGTCGACGGCGGCCATCCACCAGCCGGTCTCCAACACCGTCTGGAGACGATCCTCGGTGCCATACCGCAGGCCGGCATCGTGGACCATCTGGCGCAGCCGCTGGCCGCTCACGCGCATCGCCGCCATGGGTCTGGAGCGAGCACTTTTGCACTTAGTGCAGGTGCTTAGGCAAGTGCTTAGGTGCGTATGATGTGGTAGATGCATTGGAATGGAGGAGGGGCGCCTTTATATGAGGGCAATGAGGGCAAACTATGTTGCATTCACATCGTGCAGCCTCTTTTCCCGGACCTCCTCCCATTACTTCCCTCATGCATTAATTGAAGGAGGATGCATTGGCCGCTCAACATATCGGGAACCGCTACTCCCTCCCTCGTCTGCATTAAAGGCGTATCGGGAACTGCGCGGCCCGCTGTCAAATCGAATACTCCCTCCTTCTAGGTGAGTATTAAGTCATCTTACGAAAACCAAATACTAGTAAGACTAGCCACAGTGGGAGTAACTTCAGCAGTAACATCGAGTCCAACTCAGCAAATTTGCTTATGTGGCAGTGAGTTAATGAGGAGAGAGGTAGTTATAGTAACTTAGCTAGTTACTGTAACATCACATGTCCCAATGCAATATGAGTCTATAACCTAATAAATGAAGCTTTGCATGTTACCACACTTATGTTACTACCCACTATGAAGGGTAGTAACATAGTCTAGGGATATGTGTATGTTACTAGTGTATGTTACCTACCATTGTGGCTAGTCTAAACACATAGGCGTGGTGCATTAACTCTCACGTTATTTCTTATTTTTCGACATAAATAGAGGAATCAACCAAGAAGAGATGTGGGGCTTGTATGCTTTTAATGACTTGAGACTATCAAACATGACATGAAGTGGTCAGTTCGTTGCACAAGAACATATACAAACCACGCCAGCACACACACATCTTATAGCATCACATCCAATGGCTATAAAAGATGAATGAGACCAAGCGGCTGTTTGGTTCTAGGCCTTGCATTGCCACACTTTGCCACATATTTTTGCCAAGCTTGCCTGAGGTTAGTTCATCAAAATGAGAGCCACAAGTTGGCAAGCCTAAGGGAATCTTGCCACACTTTTTGTGTGTATGCCATGTGGGGCTCTAGTGTGGCTTGCCTAAAGTGTGGCTTGAACCAAACACTCACCTATGTTGGTCAAATTTGCCTAACCTTAGGTGTGGCAACCTTTGGCAAAGTTAGTCACAAACCAAACAGCCCGCAAATTATATCTCATCTAGATGAGTTCTAGCAAAACTGTATTAATAATACTTAGTACTCCTGCACCATGTATCATATAAGTATCATGTAGTACTTTATTTATTGCCATGTATGACACATAGTTCACGAGCGCTCTCTATATGTACCACCTTTTTTTCAATTTCAAGTTTTGCTTCATGGCGCAATCCATCGATACTACTACTATACAAAAGTGGAGTATATATATTTTTTAAAAGGCTAGAGGGCGGGGCAGTCTAGCTCGGTCGGTTTCATGAGAGGCGAGGGCCTTTGTGATTTGACGGCTCATTAATGCTGTCAAATCGAATAGTACTGCGCCGCCTGCTGCACGCCCGGCGCCTCCATTAAACTCCTCCGTTAAACCCGCATGCAAACCGAGAATCCTACTCCGGCCACACGTCCCTTCATGAGCGGGCCGGAATTAAACGCAACACCGGCCGAGCTCCTCCCGTCCGCCCTCAGTTTAAACGAGGCCAGACACCGGCCAAGCTCCTACCGTCCGCCCTCTATTACACGAGGCCAGACAGACAGCGGGCAAGAATCGCACCCCTCCGCCGCTCCCCATCTCCTCCTTCACCATTTTCTCGACCCTTCCGATGTCTTCCGATGAGCCATTCTCCGGTATATTACCCGGCTGGGTGGCCCGCCGAGCCCTCCGGATACGGGCGAGGCCGCTCGGTGCTTCACCAACCTTGCTTGGCCCGACGGAGCCAGTTGCCGCCCCAAGCAGGCGCATGGTTCAGCAACTCGCCGCTCCAGTTCAGCTCGATGAGGAGTGGTGAGTTGCTCCACGCCGGCACGGCGGCGAGCACGTCGGTACGAGTGCCGTCGCTGCCGCGTCGTACCGCGCCACCAGTGTCTACGGTGGCTGCGCCTCCCTTGTCTGTGGGCGCGCCTCCCATGCCTGCGGCAGCGCCATGCAGGCAGAGACAGAAGCCGGGTGCATGGAGAGCGACGAGTCGGTGGCCAGCTTCTCCGTGTCCGCCGCCATCATCAAGGAGAAGTAGAACACGGGAGGCCGCCGCCACTTGGGACCCATGAAGGCCACCGCCGAGGCGACGACCGCGGATTCAGGTGGTTTCGTTGCTGCTTCGTCTCTTCCGAGGACCTTCGTCGACCCCGCAAGTGTCTGACGGACATGAGGAAGACAAAGGGATCCGCGGGCAGCCATTTAGAACTAAAATAAGTCTAGATATATCCATTTCTAGGACAAGTATTTCCGGACGGAGGGAGTATTAATTATACAAGAGAGCCGGATTGGCACCTCTTAGTTCATGTAAATGTAATGAAATCCATCATGTTTATATGAAGATCTGGCTTTTTTATACGAAATCCTTCATGCTTATATGAAATCAGTCTGTGTTTGCACGAATTTCATCTGGTTGGTTAGAGTTGTAAAAATGTATGCCGCTGGCGTTTGATGTCGTCCTCCGCGGAAGGAAGCGGGAGGAAATTTGCCGGCTGCCGTTGGAGATGCTCTTTATGCTGGAAATAATAGAGTGACATCCAATCCATTTGAGTTAGTTGCCTATATGATTATCCATCTATATAAAGTTAATTGCATGTATAGTGTACACGTGACTTGCAGGGTGGCTACAGCTTCGTACAGAAAGTTAAAAAGAAACAAGTCCATCCTTAATATTCTAAGTACTCTGTGGGTTCCACTGTCAGTACAGTAGCGAAAGAAGTATATATTAAATAAGTAGAGTAATATATAATATACAAATCTAAAGTTAAAAGACAGAATTTGAACTCATGTCATCGCATTGCGAGCATCCGGTGCTAACCAGCCCACGACATTTTTTTGTAGACCATGCTGGAGATATATCTCCATGTCTACTCTTATATATACTCCATTCGTTCCTAAATATTTGTCTTTTTCAGATTTCAAATGGACTACCACATACGGATGTGTATGTAGACATATTTTAGAGTGTAGATTCATTCATTTTGCTACGTATGTCTTTTCAGGAAGGGGTCAGATTTGTCCTTGATTTATTTATGAGGTATCCAGATGGCACTGCACCGCCAAGAAAAGAGGGTAACATCAAAATTATGGACTACTTTTTTGAGTATGTTGGTAAGGTTCGGTCATAATCACTTGTTGAAATCTCTAAAAAGACAAATACTCCCTCCGTCCAGAAATACTTGTCATCAAAATGGATAAAAGGAAATGTATCTAGACGTATTTTAGTTTTAGATACATCTACTTTTATCCATTTTGATGACAAGTATTTTCGGACGGAGGGAGTAGAAAACAGAGTTGGTGATGATGGTGTGCGTGCCATCCTGCAATATAGGTCTTCGGATTTATATCTAATGGATAGGAAATAAACTATGGCAATTTTGCAAAAATATACCCACACGTCTCTCCACGTTCGCAAATAAGGCCTTCCCTCGTTCAGCCTTTTCTCTCACAAGATAAACTACTCATACAAATGCATCTTGATGTTCCGTGCAACGCACGGGCAGCTAGCTAATTTCTTTTAAAATAGTTGCTGCGATAATTGGGTTGAAGTGATATATTTTATGTCTGCCCTGAATGATTTTAGATTCACTAGTAGTAACAAAGAAAAGGTTGCCTTGTTAATTAACAGAAAACAGGGTGAAAACTATCACATGAGGCCGGTAAAAACAAGGCACACTTGCGTCATCGTCACTACAACTGTGCGCGCGCGAGAAGTCTACATATCGAGGGGGCTACCGAGTGAGGCACCGAGACACAATGTTTGAGAGAGAAACCAATTGACAGATTATGATCAGATCGAGTTGTCACCCTTCTGCTGTCATTGTTGGGGGGAGGTAGAGAAAGACGTATGAAGAGTGTGCGTGGTAGGCACAGAGGCACAACTAGCGAGTGTGTGTGTGTGTGTTTGAAAGAGGAGTCGATAGATTATTATCAAGATCGATGTGCCACCCTACTCCTTCGGTGCCGGTAGTGTGTGTGTGTATGTTTGAGAGAGAATCCAGTCGATAGATTAGTATCAAGATCGAGGTGTCACCCTACTCCTTCGGTGCCGGGTAGTGTGTGTGTGTGTCTGTTTGAGAGAGAATCCAGTCGATAGATTAGTATCAAGATCGAGGTGTCACCCTACTCCTTCGATGTTGGGAAGTGTGGGTGTGTGGGGGGGCAGTGACACTCACATATCTCTACTCTTATAAAAAACAGAGTTGGTGATGATGGTGTTCCTGCCACCCTGCAATATAGGCCATCCGATTTATATCCGACGGACAGGAAGGAAAATATGGCAATTTTGCAAAAAGATACCCACACCCCTCTCCGCATTTGCAAATAAGGCATTCCCTCGTTCATCCTTTTCTCCCACAAGATAAACTTCTCATACAAATGCATCTTGATGTTCCGTGCAACGCACATGGGCATCTTGCTAGTAGGGAGAAGGAGTTTGTGTGACACATATCTAGCTATATTAAGGGATAGGTAGGTGGCATATGTGTGAGAGACATTATTATACTTTGAGACATTAGTGGCTGTGGGTGGGCGGAATTAAAGGGGTGGGCGTGTTAGACATAGAGAGCGTGTGTGTTTCTGTGTGAGAGACTTGTAGGACGGGGTAGAAAGACGAATTTAACCCTGACGGAGGGAGAGAAATACACGAAGTGCGCGTGTGTGATTCCGATGCCCACAGGAAAATGAGATATGTATGCGTGTGAGAGATATTGCACAATTCATTCACGTATCACTATCTAGCGATCATGGACGTGCATCGCTTGAACATAAGTCAATATCTACTTCGTATCGTGGCCAAAGGTACAATATCTATTCAACGCTATAAAGATTGGACACTCACATATGACATTTTTTTCTATTTAAATAAACCTTTTCAGTTATGCATGCCAAAGTTACAGTGATGTTTCTTCAAACAACCAATGTAGCTATCATGCACATGCACCATTGTTACTCTTGCATTCAAATTCATTAGTCTTGGATGATTTAAGTTTCTATTTTGAAGTAATATATGTAATATTCATATATGAATTCAACGGGTACGCAATTGATGAAATGGAGGCTATGTAATCATATGAGGTAACACTTTTAAGTAGCTAACTACAATATCCATTTCTTTTTGTGCGCCTCTACACTAACACGTCAATGCATTATGTTTAAAGTAAATAACCAATGGCACTAAATTATCTATTTACACGAGAAATACATAGGCTGAGCGTTTGATTCCTTTTTTTTGTGAACGCGCCACTACACCCGTACGATTGGCCGCGCCCGTGTGAACGTCCAAGTTATCGGCGCATCATCCCGAGTTATTGTCTTTTTTTCTGGGGTGGACTTCACACCAGTTATTAACTGCTGACGCGTGCCCCGTGTACACAGTCTAGCATGACCTTCCCGCTAGCACGGTCATAAATTAGTTGAAACTGGATACGAACGATCCCGCGGGCGGCAAAATCTCCCGCCTCCTTCTAAAATTTCCGCCACCTTAGTCTTTAGCATGCGAAATCCCCCTTTTGTCCTTGGTGCACGGAGACCAACAGTTACAATACCGCCCTCATCTACATGATAGGTCGGGGCTGCTTGGTAACTTCCGGTTCCCCCCACTACACTGCACCCCCATTTCCTCTCCCCCTCCCGCAAAAACGACTAACTCCACAGCACCAGAGCATCTTACATCACGCCGTCCGTACTTCATCGCCCTTTCTCCCCTCCCCTCTCAAAACCCTAGACTGCTCATCCACCGGCGTACCATAGCCCATTCACTGCCAGCGGCGTCCACCTCGCCGGATCTACTTCTGCGGCCGCATCTACCCCTCCCACCTCCCCTAGAAACAAGTAGACTGCTCATCCACCACTGTACCACAGCCCATTCAGTGCCGGCCTTGTCCACGGCGCCGGATCTGCTTCGCCGGTACTCTCGTCAACCACCGCGCATCTGCAGCGGCTCATTCGTACTCCCCACCGGAGACGCTTCGTCCACACTCCCCGGAGCCGCCCCACCGACGCCCCCATCGACGGCCTCTGATCCTCTTCGCCAACACCTTCCTCAACCATACCGGAGCCGCTTCGCCGACACCTTCCTCAATCCTACCGGAGCCGCTTCATCGACACCAGTGTCAACCCTACCGGAGTAGCTTCGCCTATACCATTCTCAACCCTACCGGGACCGCTTTGCCAACTCACAAGTCCACGGCCTTAGATCCGCTTCCTCGCACCCTCATCCAACCTACCGGAGCAGCTTCTGACGCCCCGTCCACGGCCGCAGATCCGCATCGTCGACACCACCCTTAACCCAACCACTGGAGCAGCTTCTGACGCCCCATCCACGGCCGCAGATCCGCATCATCGACACCATCCTTAACCCAACCACCGGAGCAGCTTCTGACGCCCCGTCCACGACCGCAGATCCGCGTTGTCGACACCATCCTTAACCCAACCACCGGAGCAGCTTCACCTACGCCCTCGTCCATGGCGACAGATCCGCTTCGCCCACACCGTAGTCCACCCTACCGGAGCCGCTCCACAAACACCCTACTCGATGGTTCTAGATCTCTTTACCGGACCCCGACAGCCAGCGCAGCATCATCACCCTTGACGTTTCTAACCTGATTCCCACCGTCTGGAGAGATGCCAAGCACCCGCCACGGCCTATGTACTTGTCACCTTTAAACCCGTCCAGCATCACCTGCCCAATGTACTTCAAATATACTAACCGGTTGATGTTACCTGTTATGCAGCTGGCAAAAACTACAAGGATGATGTTTCTTCTGGATCTAACAGCTTGGCCAACCAAGATCCTGGACTGAGGCATTGCTATGATCTTGTAAGCGTGTCTCTCTCTCTTGTATTGTTCTGTGCCTGCCAGCGTGCTTTGCTAGGATTTTCGACCAGTAATCCCTTTGTGCAAACAATGATTTCTACTACTGGCTGCTAAATTAGATATGTAGATGTCATACATGATACTACCTCATACCTCCGTTCCTAAATACAAGTCTTTCTAGAGATTCCACTATAGGCTACATACGGAGCAAAATGAGTGAATCTACACTCAAAAATGCATCTATATAAATCTGTATGTGGTCCATACTGGAATCTCTACAAAGACATATATTTAGGAACAGGGGCAGTACATTACACAAAATCGTAGGTGGCATGTAGGAATTCCAGTGCACTACATTAGGCTCCCTTAGAGTGCCTGCCAGTCCAGCATACAGAGTCATGGCTAGTTTATGGTACGCACACAATCGTTAATTGGTTGTTTAAATATGCGCAAGGGATATGCAATGTAGTATCATGTAGAGATGTCTGAAATTAGCCGTGGCAACTTGCAGATAGGGTTACACAATGAAAAAAGTACAAGATGTATGTGGCAATTTCATGGAACATCACAAAAAAAGGAGAGGCAGCGGTGAGCCTATACAGTTTGCTATGGTACGTCACTCCTCCATTGCAATCATCGTGACATGTTATTTGTATGCCAGTTCTATTAGCCAAGTTTCTTAGGTACAGTTATTACGAGTTATCCTAAGAAA
Organism: Triticum dicoccoides; assembly: GCF_002162155.2. Taxonomy (NCBI): domain Eukaryota; kingdom Viridiplantae; phylum Streptophyta; class Magnoliopsida; order Poales; family Poaceae; genus Triticum; species Triticum dicoccoides. The sequence goes on along the minus strand of NC_041389.1, from coordinate 218,763,040 downwards.
ATAAGCACCTATGAATATAAGCTCCATGTAATACGCCAACCAGTTCTTTTCATTGCGTTTTCAGCTTATCTTTGGTATGATCAGTGGAAAGTCTAGATTGCATTATATATATTTTTCATTTTGCTGCCCATATGGAAATTAATTTGACTTGCAAACATCATAAATTGAACCTAGTGCAGTAATTAATATGATAGGAAACAGACCATCACTATTTGCTCAAAATGCAAATACAAAGATACCATCTACTTGGCACAATCTACTTTGGTCAATGTTTTACATAGAGATCCCATTGCCTAATTTAAACGAAGAACGCATGACCCACATTTAAATGAAGAACAATTATTTATTGAAATTCAATTGTCCAAGTGGCTGGTTATTATCATATAGCAGCACCACCTGAAAGCATCATATAGCAACAACAACAGCTCATAGCAACTCATACAGTAGCAGCAGTCTGCAATTCATCATATAGCAGCAGCAGGAGCAGCTCATAGCAATTCATCATATAGCAGCAGCAGGAGCAGCTCATAGCAATTCATCATATAGCAGCAGCAGGAGCAGCTTGTAGCAACTCATCATATAGCAGCAGCAGCAGCTCATAGCAATTCATCATATAGCAGCAGCTCATAGCAACTCATCATACAGCAGCAGCAGCTCATATCAATTCATCATATAGCAGCAGTAGGAGCAGCTCATAGCAATGCATCATATAGCAGCAGCAGAAGCAGCTCATAGCAATTCATCGTATAGTGGATCAGAATGAAAATTTGGCAAAAAATCATAGGAGATCCTCACCTTGTTGGATGAGCTCATCCTTCAACAGCACCTCAAGGCCATGGCCTGGGAGGAGGGGAGGAGGAACAAGGTGCCTTCTGCCGCAGTGTGGCATCAGCCATAGTTGTGCAGCGCCCGCCGGAGTAGTGCGTTGGACGAACCACAGTGGAGCAGCTGCTGGAGACCATGAGAATGAGGGGTGGCACCAAAGGGAGGAGCAGCCAGGGAGATTTGCCCCTGCCCGCCAGCCATGTAGCCTAGCTAGACATGGCATCGTCGAGGACCAGGCTGGATGGGACCAGTGGCGACGACTCACTGGAGGAACCCTAGTGCTGCAGGCAGGGGATCGAGGTAGAGGGAAAGGGGAGAGGAGATGCAAGAGGGCAGGGCAATGAATGCTTGCGTGTTTGTTTTTACTTGAGGGTCAGGTGTGACACGGGCGTCAGCAGTTGCATTTTGAGTGTAATATAGGCAGACAACAGAGTCATTTCACTATTCCCCTTCCCTTCAATTTGTAGTGAGGTTCTACCCGAAACACCCCCCTCCAAAGCAAAATTAGTTAAGCCCAAGCCCATAACTCAAAAATGACTTCTTTACATCTTTTATGGCTTATTTTGACAATATACCCTGAAAAGGCGGAATCGAACTGGCCCTTAACCTGCAATTCAATTGTGCGTGCAATGATGAATCATTCCTGCCTGCTATCTGTACATTTAGGCATCATCATACATGGCATAACGTAATACATGTGCATTCCATTGTAGAATCTGGAATATGCAATGTTTATGTTAGTTCATACGTTGCACATGATGTTTAAATGCCCCTTAAATCTGGTCAGTCAAGTGATGGTCTTTAAGCCTCCTTATTTGCTTCTTTTCTTGATATGTAAGATTTGCTCACACATCTGTTCAATTGCGTGTTTGCATCAGCCAGCCATACTAGGACTGTTTGCTTTGATTACTTGCTGTTCTTGACCTAACACTCTAACAGAGCTTGTCAACGATTTAAACACTAAGGGCTGCTGTAGTGGGGCCTTGTCTAACTCATAGGTGACATAAAGGTTTGGCTGTACACTACAGTAGGCTCTCCAAGAGTACCTGGAGATCCAGTTCGAAGGTATGCCTAGTTTTTACATAGTGCAGACATAGTAAATGCTCGTTTCATTATGTGCAAGTGCAAGAGATGCGGCATGTTTCATTGTGTGATGTTGTTTTGTTATAATCTCACCCTTTTGTTTTCACAAACTGGAAAGTATGCATATTTATCTTCCAAGGAGACGAGTAACTAGTTTGTGTCACCTTGCAGAGGGGGTGCAATGAAGATAAGATTGAGGATTTCCAAGTACAAGATGTTAGAAAGGAGCCTTGCAAGAGAAGTAGGAGCTGCTATGAGCCTCTTCAACCTGCTAAGGTAAGTCACTGTATGCAACTCAACAGTTCAATTCCTTGTTAGTTTCAGGCATAGTTAATTTTCTCTTTTCAATTGCTTTATTTGTCCTCACTTAATGAGATGCCCAAATAATTATGCCTGATGTTCGGTACTTGTATCACTATTAGTTGACATAATTAAAGGCCTTACCATTTAATTACTCTGCCGAAGTGTGTTTGAAGCTTTGAAGTCTATTAACCAACTATTATTGCATGAGGCTCACAATCTAGTTTATACTACGCTAATGATTGCATAGTTTTGCCTGCTGTAGTATGTTTGTATGAAACCCTGGGCCTGGGGGCTCGTGAAGATCGTCTCCTGCAGCGCACGCCATCCGCTACTTCAGCATCCCTCCATCTTCAGCATCATCAGGTGACATCCTTCGAGTTTCATTTTCAGCTGGGAGCGCCCCCCGAGGGCTGCATCATTCCCAGGCCGCGTGTGTCCGTCCCTGCGGCGTGTATCCCCTTTAGTTCATGTTTTCAGCTTACCTTATCGGGGCGCCCCTCGGGCCGCATCATCCCCAAGGACGCTTGGGCCCGACCCAGCGGTGATCATTTCTTTCTGCGTCTATCTAAATGAATTTGCTCCTTCATGACTAACGTGCACGACCTAATCGCCCGCTCGATTGACACCAACTGATGGAGCTGCTCCCTCACGGCACGATGCTTGCGCATGGGTCCGTCCCTGCAACGTCGACAAACCTGGACGGCTAAGCTCTGGCCGCGGCAACCCTGTAGGGCGCCACCTCACCAAGCCTTTAGTGCCTCGTCACCCTCCTAGAGCAACCAACAGCTGGCCGCCAGTTGTAATGGCAAACCCTCGTTTTTCTCATGGTGAACTCACAGGATCGTTTTAAGGAGCAGCGTCCGACGAGGCCTCTGCAGCGTCTCCTTCGCTCTCATCCATGCAAACCGCTTGCACGTTAAAGGGGCGGTACCTGAGCATCGCGACTCATGGGCTCTTACTAGCTCTCCAGCCCTCACCCTCTGGCCTTGTCCACGGCATCGCGACCTAGCATACCAGCGATGGCTGAGCCCGCTCGAGGGCCGGGACCTGAGGACGTAGAGCACGAAGTGGAGCAAAGACAAGAGGGAAGAGGCACGTAGGGGACCTGGACAGGCAATTCCTCGGCTACCAACGCGCGGGCCCGGCGCCGCGCCGGGGAACGGTTTCCAACCCCAGAGATAAGTCACCCCCCGGAATCACTAGTTGTCACAACGCTGACCTCGCACCTAATGCATTTCCATTTTGGCGACATCGCACTCCTTTCTCACCGAGCGATGGCTGCTTGAGCGCTAAAGGGGATCTCCTGAGCATCGCGACTCAGGGGCTCTTACTGGACCCCGGACCGCTCACCTCCTGGCCTTGACCACGGCATCGCGACCTGGCATACCAGCGACGGCTGAAGCCTGCCTTGGGACCGGGACCTATCAGCACAGAGCGTCAAGCCCTCGCGAGGTTCGAAAGGAGGAACTAAGCTAACACGGGACGAGCACCCCACACCACTTCATGATAAGGATCATATTAACAAACAGAACTGCAAGCACCTTACAAACCCCCGCGGGGTGCGTTCTTCGATTCCTTGCATGGAACAAAAGGAGTAGATCCTAAGGAGTGCTAACTACGCGCGCCACCACAAGAGACGCCATCATCAACAGTGGGTCGTCAGCCACCGGCGCCAACCCCATACAGATCAGTGGCGACGGCGGCCTGACGAGCCTGCCCTGCTCCGGGAGCGACGCAAGCTCGGGGGCTCGTAGCTGTCGTCGCTCGTCTCCGGGGTCGCGAGGAGCTCGGCGGAATCGCTGGATCCTCCGACACCTCCGCTGCCTGAGGAGCTGCTAGGGAAGCGGTTGACGGGCCTAGTCCTCGCCGCGGCAGGACCCCGGCCGCCTTCCTCAGGGCAGCACTCCAGCCAGCGCCCCTCTGCGTCGAAGACCTTGAAGAACATTAGGGAGGTGCCATCGTACTCAAGGTGGATTGCGAGGGCGCCACTCGCCTGCCGACCCGGGCGATCTCGCCCCAGCCACGGGTCAGGTAGACCCTGCCCGGAGCGACGACCTCAACCTCCGCTTCGGTCGCAGGGGCACTGCAGCCATCATGCTGAGCCAAAGCTCGATAGGCCCCCTCGGCGGGATCTCGAAGGCGAAGGAAGGAGGGAGGCAAATCCAGGACCGAGGAGGCGTGGCGGCGTGAAGCACGAGCTCTCGAGCAGAGCCCATGGCGTGAACCCCAGGAGGAACGACGCGCACCGCCGTGATCCGCCGGCAGCGACGGTGCCTCTGGCGATGCTGCCCCGCGCCAGCACCTTCAGGGCCCTCGATCCGGGCGTACAAGGGCAGTGGGAATCCCAGCGGCGGCCGCTCGAACCAAGGCCTCGACACCTCCTGCCAAGCACCTCCTTCCCCGTGGCAAGGGACGAGCTGTTTCTTCGGAGGAAGCGGGACAGGACTCTCTCAGGGGACCTTCCGTTTCTCTTCGGCAGAAAACCGACGGATCGGTGCCATTGGCGAAGGGAGGAGCAAGGACGAAGAGGAAGACGAAGAGTAGCGAGAAGAGATGGATTGGAAGGGCTCGCGCCGTTTCGTACATATAGCCTAGGGAGGCCAACCGTCGACCTCCACGATCACAGGTAATCATGACCCGTTTTGCATGAAGGGACTTGTCAAATCGTGCAGCCACCGAGGCGTCGTGGGGGAGCTAGGACACCCACATCCAATCAACCGCCATGCGGCGCCCAAGGTCGCAGGCTATTGGGGCCCGCGGCACTTCGCACTTGCCTCTTCGCTTCTCTGCTAAGCCAAGTCCAAGCGCGCCTTGGCCCTGGGGGCTACTGTCGGTGTTCTGGGAACGGGGGTACCTAGACTTGCCTGCCTGCGGCCTGCAGCGTGGCTCAAGGAGTGGCCCAGTACGGCCCATCTTCATCAACGCATGCCCAAGACCCTCGCGAGGGGCCAAGCCTCGTGGGGCGGAGGACAGGAGGCTTCCTCAGGCACGGCCTCGTCAGGCTGGCTCACGAGGAGGCGGAGAGATCAAGGCGGAGTACCTCACGAGGTGCCCGTGACGCAAGCCATGACGACCAAGGCGCAGGCTGGCGCCAGGCGGGCGCCGGCCTGCACAGAGTCCTTGTTTCCCCTTTGGTGCAAAGGGGGCAAGCGCAGGCAAGGGTATCAAGCAAAGGCAACCATTTCGGTGCAACAAGACCAAGAGCAGCAGGGCGGCTGAGTGGAGGTCATCGTGGAGCCCAAGCCAGCGTCATCGTTAGGGTCTTTTGGCAGGTGAGGACCAACTTTAGTCAGGATAAGTGTACTGGATGTTCCCCTTCAAAATGGCCAATTGTTGGCGTCCTTCCCGCTCAATATTTGGGAAGAGGCCCAGGGCCTTCGCCTATATATAGGACTAGCCACCCACAGGGTAGGGGCATCGGATCCGCATCGAGAGAACAAGGATAGAAAGACACACACAGAGAGAGAGAGAGAGAGAGAGGCGACTGAACTCCCCTAGCAGTTCATCGTCTCAGCCAAGGACAGACCCTCGCGAGGCTGTTCTTCCTTTGTACCATTCCTCACCAGCCCCAGAGGCAATCCACACACCACAAACTGGAGTAGGGTATTACACCACAATGGTGGCCTGAACTAGTATAAATCTTGTCTCCCTTGAGTTGTTCTGTGAGTAGTTTAGATCCTTGCGAGGCGGTGAAACATGGGTAGGCTGAGGGTGTGATTTCCGCGCGCACCCCAGTGTTCTAACCTCAAGGGTCTGCCGGAACCCGAAATCCAACATATGCTATTGTTATGATTGTGTTTTGTGTTTTAGTTAGTGTTTGTGCCAAGCAAAGCCTTTGGGATAATTTGGGTGATAGTTGATTCGATCTTGTTGAAAAACAGAAACTTTTGTGCTCAGTAAAATAATTTTCATAAATCACATAAACGTGATTTATCTTTGAATATTTTACACAATATTAATATACAAATGGCCCACGTTTTCCTAATCTTTAGTATTTTCGGAGTTACAGAAGTATACGAAGTTCCCTGATTACTAGAAACTATTCTGTTTTTGACAGATTCTGTTTTCGTTGTGTTATGTGCTTGTTTTGATGATTCTATGGTTTCATTTGAAGAGTTTTTGCCATGGAAAAGTTAAAATAAAGTATATATAATAAAATAACAAAATATGAATGGGTTTCCAACACTACTTAAAGTAGTGATTTACTTTCTTATACTAACGGATCTCACGAAGGTTTTGTTGAGTTTTGTGTGATTGAAGTTTTCAAGTTTTGGGTGAGATCGCGATGGATGAAGGAATAAGGATTAGCAAAAGGCTAAGATTGGGGATTCTCGAGGCACCCCAAGATAATATTCAAGTAGTATAAAGCAACTAAGCTTGGGGATGCCCCCGAGTGGCATCCCCTCTTTCTTTTCACAACCATCGGTATTTTACTTGAAACTATATTTTTATTCGCCACATATTATGAGTTTTGCTTGGAGAGTCTTGTATGATATGAGTCTTTGCTTGTTTTTCTTTGTGTTTTAAGTCATCCATCCATACTGGACACACCTAGTTGAGGAAGCCAAAATTATGCTATGACTTGTTAGAATTGCTCTCTATGCTTCACTTAAATCTTTATGAGCTATGGAATTGCTCTAGTGCTTCACTTATATCTTTTTGAGCATGGTGTGCTTTACTATTTTTGAAGAAATGCTCTCATTCTTCACTTAGATTGATTTGAGAGTTAGTAAATTTTTAAGAAATTCTCTCTTGCTTCACTTAAATTATTTTGAGAGAAGAAATATTTTTATGCTCATGTTCTTCCCTTAGATTTGTTTGAGCTATCAAAAGCAACATATGAAATTAGTCCCAAAGTGATAGATATTCAAGAGGGATATAATAAAGACTTTCATGAAGATCATTGGACAAAATAAACTTGATTCTTTGTAATAGTTTTGAGATATGATGACAGTGATATGTGAGTCATGTTGATGAGTAATTATGCTTTAGTAATAATATTGGTGTTAAGGTTTGTGATTCCCCATGCAAGCATGAAAGTCAATAGTTATGCAATGAAATTACATCCGACTTGTGGTGCGCTATTCGGTTTTAGTTATTCTTAATGCTTGCTTATGAGATTTTTCGTTTATTGGTTGGATGCTTCCCAATCTTTTGCTAGCCTTCATTTGCACTAAGTATGATCACTACTTGTGCATCCAAAATCCTTTAAACCAGTTTTTGCCACATGAGTCCACTATACCTACCTATATGCGGTATTCTTTTGTCGTTCTAAGCAAAATTGTTTGTGCCATCTCTAATTTTCAAAATAAATTCTCTTTTGTGTGCTCGTACCGCTCATGTAACGGTATGGGGTGGCTGATATATTTCCATGCTAGATGTGTTATTCTCAAGATGAGTGCTTATTCACTTGTCATTGCATGAGAGTACGGCAAAGGTATTAGGGATGCCCAGTCCCGAAATGAAAAAAAATGAATTTACTTTATGTTGTCAAATAATAAATTCCTTGGAAAGTGTTGGTATGGAAGGCACCCGTGAATACGGTTATCCATGGAAGTGAAAGTATGGTGGAAAAAGGAATAAACTTTATTTTCTATTTGGGAACCGCCTATGATATATCTAGCATGGAAAGTATTGGGAACTACTCGATCGTTTCGTTGACAGGAAAAGCACGCCACCCAAAATGTTTTATCTCTATATTTTTGCTTTGAGCTCTGGCACCTTTACAAATCCCTACTTCCCTCTGTGAAGGGCCTTTCTATTTACTATATGCAATTTTTATTTTTACTTGTCTCCATCTTCTCTTATAAAGCACCAACTAAGGGGCATTATGATCGCACTTGAGCATTGGGTGTAGCTAATATGCGAGTGTGTTTCATGAATGGATCAATGATTGAGCATAATGGGCTAGGGATAACTTGCTTTAGTGTTGATATTTTGAAAGACATGGTTTCTTGTTGATATGCTTGAGTATGAAAGTCTTCATGTCAAAATTAGACTATTGCTTTGAATTGTATAAAAGTCCAAATGTCCATGCTACAAAGAAAAGAATATGTGATGAACATGTTAGGCAGCATTCCACATCAAAAATTCTGTTTTTATCATTTACCTACTCGAGGACGAGCATGCATTAAGCTCGGGGATGCTGATACATCTCCAACGTATCTATAATTTTTTATGTGTTCCATGTTGTTATACTATCTGATACGTCTCCAACATATCTATAATTTATGAAGCATTCATGTTATTTTATTATCTGTTTTGAATGATTATGGGCTCTATTATACACTTTTATATTACTTTTGGGACTAACCTACTAACTGGAGGCCCAGCCCATATTGCTGTTTTATTGCCTGTTTCAGTATTTCGAGGAAAAGGAATATCAAACGGAGTCCAAACGGAATGAAACCTTCGGCAGCGTGATTTTTTGGAAGAATATGATCCTAGAGACTTGGACTCCACGTCAAAAGATCCTCGGGGCAACCACGAGATAGGAGGGTGTGCCCCCTGTAGGGCGCCCCCCTGTCTCGTCGGCCCCTCGAGGACCCCCCAACCGACTTCTTTCGCCTATATAAGCCTACGACCCTAAAACCATCGAATACGAAGATAGATCGGGAGTTCCGCCGCCACAAGCCTCTGTAGCCACCAAAAACCTCTCGGGAGCCCATTCCGGCACCTTGCCGGAGGGGGAACCCATCACCGGTGGCCATCTTCATCATCCCGGCGCTCTCCATGAGGAGGAGGGAGTAGTTCACCCACGGGGCTGAGGGTATGTGCCAGTAGCTATGTGTTTGATCTCTCTCTCTCTCTCTCTCTCTCTCTCTCTCTCTCATGTTCTCTCTATGGCACGATCTTGATGTATCGTGAGCTTTGCTATTATAGTTGGATCTTATGATGTTTCTCCCCCCTCTACTCTCTTGCGATGAACTGAGTTTCCCTCTTGAAGTTATCTTATCAGATTGAGTCTTTGATTTGAGAACACTTGATGTATGTCTTGCCATGTTTATCTGTGGTGACAATGGGATATCACGTGCCACTTGATGTATGTTTTGGTGACCAACTTGCGGGTTCCGCCCATGAACCTATGCATAGGGGTTGGCACACATTTTCTTGACTCTCCGGTAGAAACTTTGGGGCACTCTTTGAAGTACTTTGTGTTGGTTGGATGAATCTAAGATTGTGTGATGCATATCGTATAATCATGCCCACGGATACTTGAGGTGACAATGGAGTATCTAGGTGACATTAGGGTTTTGGTTGATTTGTGTCTTAAGGTGTTATTCTAGTACGAACTCTTGAATAGATTGATCAGAAAGAATAACTTTGAGGTGGTTTCGTACCCCTACCATGATCTCTACATTTGTTCTCCGCTATTGGTGGCTTTGGAGTGACTCATTGTTGCATGTTGAGGGATTGTTATATGATCTATCTATGTTATTATTGTTGAGAGAACTTGCACTAGTGAAAGTATGAACCCTAGGCCTTGTTTCCTATCATTGCAATACCGTTTACGCTCACTTTTATCATTAGTTACCTTGCTGTTTTTATATTTTCAGATTACAAATACCCATATCTACTATCCATATTGCACTTGTATCACCATCTCTTCGCCGAACTAGTGCACCTATACAATTTACCATTGTATTGGGTGTGTTGGGGACACAAGAGACTCTTTGTTATTTGGTTGCAGGGTTGCTTGAGAGAGACCATCTTCATCCTACGCCTCCCACGAATTGATAAACCTTAGGTCATCCACTTGAGGGAAATTTTCTACTGTCCTACAAACCAGTGCACTTGCAGGCCCAGTAACGTCTACAAGAAGAAGGTTGTGTAGTAGACATCAAGCTCTTTTCTGGCGCCGTTGCCGGGGAGGCTAGGTAAGCGGCACTCACACCCCGTCAACTAAGCTCTTTTCTGGCGCCGTTGCCAGGGAGGTTAGTGCTTGAAGGTATATCTTTAGATCTTGCAATCAAATCTTTTTGTTTCTTGTTTTATCACTAGTTTAGTCTATAAAAAGAAAACTACAAAAAAATGGAGTTAAGTTTGTCTCATACGCTTTATCTTTTTAATATCTTTCGTGAGTTTGATGGAAAGGAAAATTGTGCTCAAGTGCTAGAAGAAGAATGCTTTAAAATGCTTGGTACTGAATCTTTCAATGATGAGCATGATTGCAATGTTGTTAGTATAAACTCCTTGAATATCCATAGTATTAATGATGATTTCTCTAGTCATGATGAAAATATCTCTTATGAGCATGTCAATTTTTGTGGAGTGCATGTTTGCATGAACACACCAAATAGAGAAGATATATATTGCAAGAGGCATAAGCATTTAGAAACTAAATGGTTGCAAGAAAGGCTAGATGTGAGTGCTGAAAATTTAAAATTCCTTTGCCGTACTTGTGAACTTCGCAATGAACATGGTCATTTACATCTCCAATGCAAATTGTTTCATGACCGAATCGTGTCCAAAAACTATGATGATTTGATTTCCCTTGCACATTATAATGAACTTAGCTTGCTTTTGGGTTATGAAGAGTTGAAACGTTTAACTAAGCCTATTCCAGAATTTAATCTTGGGCATTTCCTTGATATTGATCTAGAAAAGATTTATATGTTTTGTGCGGAGAATTGCATTGAAAATCCTTATATTGCCAATTACCTAAAGAAAAGAAAGCAAATAGAAGATGATGAGAATACTAATGAAAGGGAAGAGACTTCCCAACATCCTCCTATTATTTCTTATGATGAATCAGGTAACGAGAAGGAGCTTTCTATTCAACCAATCTCATCTAGAAGGAGCAACAAAGGTAGAAAGGTATCCCTCCCAAATGATATTGCTCCTACTACTCATTGTGATGATGATAATTGCTATACTATTGGTGTTATCAATATTTTTAATGATGAGAGTGATTATGCTTATGATATGAAAGGGCCCAAGCTTGGGGAAGCTATGTTTGATGAGGATGAAATATTTGAGAATGTATTTTCTGAAATTAATGTTTGTCCCAAGCTTGGGGATGCTATGTTTAATGAAGATGATATTTTTAGCATCCCATGTTTTGATATGCAAAGTTGTTATGATGATAGCATGCCTCTTACCTATGATGATTATATTGATGAAAGTGGGTTTGGAAGAGTGTCAACTTTAGGAAGTAGTTATCCCACTATTTTGGAGGATGTTGAATCTTATTGTGATGAATATGAAAGTGGACTTGGAAGAGTGTCAACTTTATTTAGTGATGACTCCACTACCTTGGAAGAGGTTTCAATCGATTATGATGAGAACGAAGTTGCTACTTATGATGATTATTGTGATGAAAGTTATGCTATAAAAAGTAGTGATAATTATATTTACAAAACTTGTCATGGTTATGATTACCCTTTTTCTGAACATTACTCTTTTAATGTGGAAACAATTTTTAGTGTTCAAGTCTCGTATGATACTCCCACTATTCCGAATGAGAAGAATTTTGCTTATGAGGAGAGTAGTAAAATTTCCATGCTTATAGATCATGAAAAGAATGCTTTAGGTGCTGGTTATATTGTTGAATTCATTCATGATGCTACTGAAAATTATTATGAGGGAGGAATATATGCTTGTAGGAATTGCAATAATGTCAAGTTTCCTCTCTATGTGCTTCAAGTTTTGAACTTATGCTTGTTTTGCCTTCCTATGCTAGTTGATTATTGTTCCCATAAGTTGTTTGCTCACAAAATCCGTATGCATAGGCAGTGGTTTAGGCTTAAATGTGCTAGTCATATGCTTCATGATGCTCTCATTATGTTTCAATTCTTATCTTTTACGAGAGCATCATTGTCACCATCATGCCTAGCTAGAAAGGCATTAAAGAAAAGTGCTTGTTGGGAGACAACCCAATATTTACCCTTACTGTTTTTTTGTGTTCACATGATTATGTGACTGTAGTAATCATATTTTATAGCTTTTATTTCAATAAAGTGCCAAGTAAGACCTTTAGGATAGCTTACGGTGATAGTTGTGTTGATCCTGCTGAAAATCAAAAACTTTTGCACTCAGTAAATTAGTTTTGTTAATTCACAGGAACGTGCTTCTGATCTGATTCATTTTGATCTCCATTGTTACACAAATTTATTAGGACTTCCTAATTTTGTAGGATTTTTAGAGTTCCAGAAGTATACGTTTGATACAGATTACTACAGACTCTTCTGTTTTTGACAGATTCTGTTTTCATTGTGTTGTTTGCTTATTTTGATGAATCTATGAGTAGCATCGGAGGGTATGAACCATAGATAAGTTGAAGTACAGTAGATATTACACCAATATGAATTTAGAATGAGTTCACTACAGTACCTAAGAGGTGGTTTTATTTTCTTATACTAACGGAGCTTACGAGTTTTCTGTTGAGTTTTGTGTTGTGAAGTTTTCAAGTTTTGGGTAAAGGTTCGATGGACTATGGAATAAGGAGTTTCAAGAGCCTAAGCTTGGGGATGCCCAAGGCACCCCAAGGTAATATTCAAGGACAACCAAGAGCCTAAGCTTGGGGATGCCCCGGAAGGCATCCCCTCTTTCGTCTTCGTTCATCGATAACTTTACTTGGAGCAGTATTTTTATTCACCACATGATATGTGTTTTGCTTGGAGCATCATTTTCTTTTGTTAGTATTTGCTTGCTGTTATTTATAATAGTGTTTTGCATCTTTAGTTTCAATAAAAATGTCAAGGATAGCCTTTACCATGCTTATTTTGCTAGTTTACATGTTGCTATTTGAAAACAGAAAGTTTACCGCTGTTGCAAAAATTCCCTAGAAAATCTACAGTGGGAATTTTATTTCATAATTTTTGGAGTTAGGGAAGTATGACGACTCTTGCATTCTTTACAGACTATACTGTTTTGGCAGATTGCTGTTATGTTTGCATTGTTTGCATATGTTTGCTTGTTTAATGATTCTGTTTGAGGATAGGAGTATTAAATATGCAGAGGCATTTAGTATGCATTGTTGAATAATAATTTTAGTGATTTGTTACAGTAGAAAATGAAAAGGTTTTGCATTGGTTTATACTAACCTATCTCACGAGTTCTTGTTGAGTTTGTTGTGGATGAAGCTTTTGATAAAAAGAGAAACCATGATATGAGAGGAATTAAGGAGACACAAAAGTTCAAGCTTGGGGATTCCCAAGGCACCCCAAGATAATATTTCAAGAAGTCTCAAGCATTTAAGCTTGGGGATGCCCCGGTAGGCATCCCACCTTTCTTCTTCAAACAACTATCGGTTAGTATCGGTTGAGCCTAAGTTTTTGCTTCTTCACATGAGTTGTGCTATCCTTACAATGTCATTTATCTTGTTTTGCTTTCTGTTTGAATACAATACCAAGATCTGAAATTATTTAATGAGAGGGAGTCTTCACATAGCTACATAATTATTTAGCTACTCATTGATCTTCACTTATATCTTTTTGGAGTAGTTTTTCATTTACTCGTGTGCTTCACTTATATCCTATGAGTAAATGGTTGAATGAGTTGAATGTCATAAATCTGAAATTATATATGTCTCATTTGCTTATCCCATGGGGAGTTATGACTTTTCACATCTAAAGAAGTAGAGGTTGTAAATTTATTGAAGGTTAGCAAGCATTGTATTAGTCATTTGAACAATTCATGAAAGAATATTGAAGGAAGAGAGATTTCATATATAAATACACTATCCTAGACATCTTTTATAATTGGGAGCACTCATTAAGTATGACATGCTAAAGAGTTGATGTTGGACAAGGAAGACAACGTAATGGTTTATGTTTTCTGACATCTCAGTTAAAGTATATTTTCATGGATCATTCAAACATGTTAAGCTTGCCTTTCCCCCTCATGCTAGCCAAACTTCCTTGCACCAAGTAGAGATACTACTTGTGCTTCCAAATATCCTTAAACCCAGTTTTGCCATGAGAGCCCACCATACCAACCTATGGATTGAGTAAGATCCTTCAAGTAAGTTGTCATCGGTGCAAGCAATAAAAATTGCTCTCTAAATATGTATGATCTTTTGGTGTGAAGAAAATAGCTTTATACGATCTCTTGTTATGGAAGCAATAAAAGCGACAGACTGCATAATAAAGGTCCAAAATACAAGTGGCAATATAAAGTGACGTTCATTCACATTAGGATGTTGTGCATCCAACCCTAAAAGCGCATGACAACCTCTGCTTCCCTCCACGAAGGGCCTATCTTTTACTTTATGTCTTTTACTTTATGCAAGAGTCAAGGTGATCTTCACCTTTCCCTTTTTCATTTTATCCTTTTGGCAAGCACCTCGTGTTGGGAAGATCTTGATATATATATCCAATTGGATGTAAGTTAGCATGAACTATTATTGTTGACATCACCCAAAGGTGAATACGTTGGGAGGCAACACTATAAGCCCCTATCTTTCTCAGTGTCCGATTAAAACTCCATAACCATTAGTATTGCGTGAGTGTTAGCAATTGTAGAAGACTATATGATAGTTGAGTGATATTCCTGAAAATAAGATGAATTGCAATTGTTTGATGACTGAGAATGAAGTTTGCTAGTTTTCAAGAAGGTTTATGGTCTATGCTTTGACATGTGAATTGCTTGTTACTTTATCGTGAGAAGTTTTATGAGATGAACTACTGTTATGACATATTATCATGCTAGAAAAGGTGATTGAAATTATCATTGATCAAACTTGTGCACCTTCTAGCATTCACACTTCATAAATTCTTTCTTTTATCATTTACCTACTCGAGGACGAGTAGGAATTAAGCTTGGGGATGCTAATACGTCTCCAACATATCTATAATTTATGAAGCATTCATGCTATTTTATTATCTGTTTTGAATGATTATGGGCTTTATTATACACTTTTATATTACTTTTGGGACAAACCTACTAACCAGAGGCCCAGCCCATATTGTTGTTTTATTGCCTGTTTCAGTATTTCGAGGAAAAGGAATATCAAACGGAGTCCAAACGGAATGAAACCTTCGGCAGCGTGATTTTTTGGAAGAATATGATCCTGGAGACTTGGAGTCCACGTCAGAAGATCCTCGAGGCAGCCACGAGATAGGAGGGCGTGCCCCCTGTAGGGCGCGCCCCTGT
>NC_041389.1:218705166-218747343 GCF_002162155.2 Triticum dicoccoides | reverse complement strand
TCTTTCGCCTATATAAGCCTACGACCCTAAAACCATCGGATACGAAGATAGATCGAGAGTTCCGCCGTCGCAAGCCTCTGTAGCCACCAAAAACCTCTCGGGAGCCCGTTCCGACACCTTGTCGAAGGGGGAACCCATCACCGGTGGCTATCTTCATCATCCCGGCACTCTCCATGATGAGAAGGGAGTAGTTCACCCTCAGGGCTAAGGGTATGTACCAGTAGCTATGTGTTTGATCTTTCTCTCTCTCTCGTGTTCTCTCTATGGAACGATCTTGATGTATCGCGAGCTTTGCTATTATAGTTGGATCTTATGATGTTTCTCCCCCCTCTACTCTCTTGTGATGAACTGAGTTTCCCTCTTGAAGTTATCTTATCAGATTGAGTCTTTGATTTGAGAACACTTGATGTATGTCTTGCCGTGTTTATCTGTGGTGACAATGGGATATCACGTGCCACTTGATGTATGTTTTGGTGACCAACTTGCGGGTTCCGCCCATGAACCTATGCATAGGGGTTGGCACACGTTTTCTTGACTCTCCGTTAGAAACTTTGGGGCACTCTTTGAAGTACTTTGTGTTGGTTGGATGAATCTGAGATTTTGTGATGCATATCGTATAATCATGCCCACGGATACTTGAGGTGACAATGGAGTATCTAGGCGACATTAGGGTTTTGGTTGATTTGTGTCTTAAGGTGTTATTCTAGTACGAACTCTTGAATAGATTGATCCGAAAGAATAACTTTGAGGTGGTTTTGTACCCTACCATAATCTCTATGTTTGTTCTCCGCTATTAGTGGCTTTGGAGTGACTCTTTGTTGCATGTTGAGGGATTGTTATATGATCTATCTATGTTATTATTGTTGAGAGAATTTGCACTAGTGACAGTATGAACCCTAGGCCTTGTTTCCTATCATTGCAATACCGTTTACGCTCACTTTTATCATTAGTTACCTTGCTGTTTTTATATTTTCAGATTACAAATACCCATATCTACTATCTTTATTGCACTTGTATCACCATCTCTTCGCCGAACTAGTGCACCTATACAATTTACCATTGTATTGGGTGTGTTGGGGACACAAGAGACTCGTTGTTATTTGGTTGCAGGGTTTCTTGAGAGAGACCATCTTCATCCTACGCCTCCCACGGATTGATAAACCTTAGGTCATCCACTTGAGGGAAATTTGCTACTGTCCTACAAATCTGTGCACTTGTAGGCCCAACAACATCTACAAGAAGAAGGTTGTGTAGTAGACATCACTATCATTCTTGGATGTTTTACAATCATTATATAGCAACTTTATATCATTTTTTGGGACTAACCTATTGACATAGTGCCAAGTGTCAGTTGCTGTTTTCTGCTTGTTTTTTACATCGCGGGAAATCAATATTAAACGGAGTCTAAACGCAACGAAACTTTTGTGGATTTTTATGGACCAGAAGACACCTGTTGGGCCAAGAAAGTACCTGATGGGAGCTCCGAGGGGAGCACAACCTACCAGGGCGCGCCTGGGGGCCCTGGCGCGCCCAGGTGGTTGTGTCCACTTTGGTCGCCTCCCGCACCGCCTCTTTGCTCTATAAATACCCCAATATTCCAGAAACCCTAGGAGAGTCAACGAAAATCAATTCCAGCCACCGGAAGTTCCAGAACCACCAGATCCAATATAGACACCATCACGGAGGGGTTCATCATCCTCATTGATGCCTCTTCGATGATGCGTGATTAGTTCATTGTAGACCTACGGGTCCATAGTTAGTAGCTAGATGGCTTCCTCTCTCTCTCTCTCTATCTCTTTCTCTCTCTCTCTCTCTCTCTCTCTTGATTCTTGATACAATGGACTCTTGGAGATCCATTTGATGTAACTCTTTTTGCGGTGTGTTTGTTGGGACCCGATGAACTTTGAGTTTATGATCAGATCTATGTTTTTATCCATGAAAGTTATTTGAGTCTTTTAATCTTTTATATGCATGATTACTTATAGCCTCGTATTTCTTCCTCGAATCTTTAGTTTAGTTAGGCCAACTAGATCGATTTTTCTTGCCATGGGAAGAGTGCTTCGTGATGGGTTCGATCTTACGGTTCTTGATCCCAGTGACAGAAGGGGAACCGACACGTATGTATCGTTGCTATTGAGGATAACAAGATGGGGTCTATTTCTACATAAATAGATCTTGTCTACATCATGTCATCGTTCTTATTGCACTACTCCATTTCTTCATGAACTTAATACACTAGATGCATGCTGGATAGCGGTCGATGTGTGGAGTAATAGTAGTAGATGCAGGCAAGAGTCAGTCTGCTAATATTGGACATGATTCCTATATAATGATCATTGCTTGGATATCTTCATGATTATTTGAAGTTCTATCAATTACCCAACAGTAATTTGTTTACCCACCATATGCTATTTTTCTCGAGAGAAGCCACTAGTGAAATCTACGGCCCCCAGGTCTCTTCTTTATTATATTTGCCTTCAAGATCTATTTTTATTTGATTTTATTTTCAGATCTATTAATCCAAAAATACAAAAATACCTTGCTGAATTTTTTTTTATTTTATCTCGCGTTCCCGGGAGATCTATTTATCCAAACTACTACAATTTTACCTATCCTTTTACCCGTGAGGGATTGACAACCCCTCTCTTACGTCGGGTTGCAAGTATTTGTTATTTGTGTGCAGGAGCTGCTTACGTGGTGTTGTGTGGTTCTCCTACTGGTTCGATAACCTTGGTCTCATCACTGAGGGAAATACCTATCGTTGTTGTGCTGCATCATCCCATCCTCTTTGGGGAAATGCCGACGTAGTTTAAGCCAACATCAGTGGCCATCACCACCTCTTCCCCAACCAAGGTGTCACTCTTCGACGCACCCAACAAGAACCTTATAGCCAAGTGCCTCATGGACAAAGGCATCAATAAGGTAACCCCCAACATCAAAACTTCCATCACTAATAATCTGTCTTTGTTGGATTGTGTGGATGATCGTGAGGAGGTAAAGGTGGATGAGAACGAGTTGGATAAGTTCTTGGATAAGCTCAAAGGTGAGACCAAGAAGCATTTTGTTGCTCTCTTGGAACAGCTAGGTGAGGCTAATGATATCATTGAATCTCATAAGAAAACCATCACTAAGAGGGAGGGCATAGCCGTGATTATGCCGATGAGATAGCGGATCTTTCCATTGCTCTTGAGGAAGAGCGAGGTCTTCGTTTGGTTCTTGGGGATTCATAAATGATGACCTTGCTAAATTACGAAAAGATCATGATCATGCTCTTGTTCTTACTCGTGTGATTAATTCTAAGAAGGTTGCACTTGCGGTTGGCCATGATAGACTCAAGAAAGAGTCTGACACACTTGACAAGGCTCATAAGGCTTTGAAGAGTTCTTGTGCTTCTCTTAAGGAGTCTCATGATCAACTCCAAGTGAAACTAACCAATTAGATAGCCACTTTCCCTCCTTTTGTTTTAATTGATAATGCACATGCTACTAACCCTTGTTGTGAGCATGTGCACCTTGTGGAGGAGAATGCCAAGTTGAAAGAGTAACTTGAGAAAGGCCTTGCGAGTAGCATACAAGGTGAGAAGAACCTCAATGACCTTTTGAGCAATCAAAAGGAAGTTGCGGCAAAGGAAGGGATTGGGTCTGTACCCAAGTCAAATAATAAGAATAAGAGTAATACCAAGCAGCCTCTCCCACTCAAGGAAGTCTTCATAAAGGGGTGCTCATGAGAAGAAAAAGGAAAAGGGGGTGCTACGTCTTGAGCTTGCGTTGGTTTTCCTCGAAGAGGAGAGGGTGATGCAGCAATAGTAGTGTAAGTATTTCCCTCAGTTTTTGAGAACCAAGGTATCAATCCAGTAGGAGGCTCCTCAAAAGTCCCACGCACCTACACAAACAAACTGAGAACTCGCAACCAACGCAATAAAGGGGTTATCAATCCCTTCACGGCCACTTGCAAAAGTGAGATCTAATAAAGATAGTATGATAAGATAAATATATTTTTGGTATTTTATAATATAGATGCAAAAAGTAAAGATGCAAATAAAAGTATATTGAAAGCAAATGTGATAAGAGATAGACCCGGGGGCCATAGGTTTCACTAGTGGCTTCTCTCAAGATAGCATAAGTATTACGGTGGGTGTTGGGGATATAACTATTTGTGTAAGCCGCCCAGGAGGGGGTGGGTTACGCAAATAAGACTCGTCAGAAAGAAGCCCAAGGCCAAGCATGAAGATGGCGGTTCAATAAAGGGTCTAAGGCCCACAGGTGGCTTAAGGCCCATAGTGGTAAACCGCCATGATGATATGACTTGTAACATAAGGTAGACTTAACTAGTCACCGAGCCGGACACTGTCTATGAGCTGGCCGGGAATCTATAGGCCGCAGGGCGTCCACCCGTTGTATATAAGGGGACGACCCGCTGGCGGCTTAGGGCAAGAAACAACTCATCGAGAACCGGGCAAAGCATATCTCGCTCCCTGGTCATCAAAACATCAAGCAATACCAACCCAACTAGACGTAGGTCTTACCTTCACCGTAAGGGGCCGAACTAGTATAAACCTCTCGTGTCTCTTGTCCTGATTAACCCCTTCAAGCTTCCTAGTTGCGATGGCTCCACAACTAAGTCCTTTCACTAGGACATCTGACATGACAATTCCACGACAGTTGGCGCCCACCGTGGGGCTAGCGCATGGTGGATTTGAGTTCTTGAAGGGAAACTTCGAAGGCTCAAGAGATACGTAGTGGGCCGGATGACCAAGAGTCACCGCGGCAAGATCTACATCGACGACGAAGGCTGGGACCCCGACGCCGGCTCAATTGAGTACGGGTACCAAGTCCCCTTCCGCGGAATCCACGTCTTCATCGGTCGGATTGGTGAGCCGGGCCCTGAGCCGGACAACTGCACCGACCTCGTCGAGACGGCTCAGCATGCGAGAAAGGCCCGAGTTCAACCCATCATGAAGCATGCCTTCGTGGGCTGCATCCACGGAGAGGAACTTTCTGAAAGATCTGAAGATGGTGGTGAGACGGCCGTCCTCTCTAACGGTGATTCGTCCACCGGTTCAACAGATTCGCTGTACCAAGTGCAAGACGGCGTGCTCGGGGGCTGTTCCATGGCACCAGTGTTCCGGACCCCTATGAGCCGCCAAGATGGGCAGGAGTCTTCATGGCTGGGACTCAACCCGGCCAAAACTCTACAGCCGCTACGGCAATGACGTTCGGGACAGGAGCAGCCGGGGCAGGAGGCCTTGTGCGCCCGTAGGCTCAGGTGCTGATAGATCTCATGGATAAGCTTACGGCCCTGTTACAGTTATTCCTGCAAATAAAAATGAGCATGACGCGGAGGTGGCACGGGTGCGCGAGGAGATAGCTCGGGCCAAGAAGGCCTTGGCAGCTGAGGACACCAGGTTAGCCACAGAACGGGCGGCTTTGGATGCGCGGGCACAGCGGCTACAGTCAGAAGCCTACCAGCTCACGATGAGCCTAAACGCGTCTAACGAGGTGATGAGGAGGAGACATCAGAAAACCCAGTCCCGTTTACCTTCGGTTTATGATCCTCGGAATCTTTTTGCTACACCCGGAGCCGGCCCAAGTAACCCGCCAGATGCAAATCAGTTTAGGACAGCCGGAATAGGAGGACCGGCTCAGCCTCGGGAGATGGCACCTCCTCATGGGAGCATGGCACCGCCCCGTTATGTGCCGATACCGCCGGGTCACTTTTCCAACCCCATGGAGAATTTAATCGCAGCATCGGCGCGCTTGGCAGCTCTCCCAGTGGACGGTGATGACCCGACAGCGGTGGAGGCCCGGAGGGTCAGAGAACTTATCCAGACGGCCCTCGCTCAGCAAGAGACTTATTCTTACCGGGACAGGATTCATTCAACTCCTCCACCTTGGTTAGCACCGCCTCAGCAAAACCGGAGTCCAAGTTACAGCAGGCACATGGAGTCGGAAGCTTTGTCAAGCAACGCCCTGCGCCGTAACCAGCCGGGTGGCTATAATCCAGTGCAAGACCGAATATGTCAGGAGAACGAGCAGGCGGCTCAGCTAGCGGCTCAACATACGGCTCATCAAGATTTCCCAGAGTATCCGATGACTTCCGCTGAGACGGGAGTGGCTACTAGAACCGGCGGTGTTCCTTGTTTGGTACCGGCTCTGCGTAATGTATGTTTGCCCAAGGACTTCAAGGGACCTCGAAAGGTACCGAATTACACGGCCAACTTATAGCCCGGAGCGTGGATTGAAAGTTATGAGATGGCCATGGAGCTATTGGAGGTCAGCAACGCAGCAATGGCTAAGTACTTCACCATGATGTTAGATGGAACGGCCCGGTCTTGGTTAAAGGGCTTGCCACACAATTCCATTAATTCGTGGGCAGAGCTAAAGGCCCGGTTCATTCAGAACTTCAAGGACACTTGCAAGCAATCTATGTCGATTGTCGACTTGACAAATTGTAAGCAGGAGGAGGGTGAATCCACGACTCACTGGGTACGCCGGGTTAAGGAGTAATACATTCATCTGACAAGATGGATGCCGGCTCTGCAGTCCTTATGTTGGAGAAGAACTGTCACTTTGAGCCGCTGAGACAGAAACTGGGGCGCCTTAAGCGTGATTGCAATGACATGGGTACGCTGATGGCAGCTTTAGTCAAATATGCAGACTCTGATAGTACCAAGGATCCCGTGTCTGATGAGGAAAAGACAGGGAAGGGAAAGAAGAACGGCAATGGAAAGGGCCAACAGCATAACCCGATGAATCAAGGAGGCAATAAGCATAAGGCGGAGGGTAACCTGGAGTTTGTGGCCAATGCCAATGCGCAGGGTAATAATCAAGATGTAAGGGAAAACCACCCCCTAGATCTGGCGGGTCAGGCCCATCTCTTGAGCAGCTACTCAATGAGCCTTGCCCGAGACACGGCACCCGGGAACGACCCGCCACCCACTTATGGAAAGATTGCGTGATCATGAAGGCTTTCAAGAATTCCAACATGTTTGATGGCAATCATGGGTCAGGCGGCGGCTCAGGAGCGGGTGGCTTTCATGGCCCGGGCGGCGATTCAAGCTCCGGCTTTCAGGGACATCAAGGCGGTTATAATCAACAGCAGTCTGGTCAAGGGGAGCAACAACAGCAGCAGTCGGGTTATCAAAGCCATCCGAAGCAGCTGAATAGTGGGCAGTATCACATGTTCACCACCAGCTTGTGCAAACGTGACCAGAAGATTCATAAGAGGGCTGTGAATTCTGTTGAGCCGGCGGTTCCCCGTTATTTAAGGTGGTCAGAACAGCCCGTTGTATGGAGCAGGGCAGATCACCCCCACCGGGTTGATAATCCGGGTCAGTTAGCCTTGGTGGTAGCACCTCAGGTTGGTGGATATAAATTCACTAAGGTACTCATGGACGGGGGTAGCAGCATCAATATCCTCTATTATGAGACCTTTTGGTGCATGGGGTTAACTGATAAGAATTTGAAGACGTCCAACACTGTTTTTCATGGAGTGGTTCCTGGTAAGTCGGCTTACCCAGTTGGCAAGATTGAACTGGAAGTGGCCTTTGTAGATGAGTATGATTCCAGGGCTGAGAAATTGACGTTTGAGGTGGTCAAAATCAGGAGTCCATATCATGCTCTGTTTGGACGACCAACTTATGCCAAGTTTATGGCACGGCCGCGTTATGTTTATCTGCAGCTTAAGATGCCGGGTCACAAGGGCACCATCACCATGCATGGGAGTCGAAAGGTAGCCCTGGCATGTGAGGAGGGCGATGTGGCTTATGCTGAGTCTGTTTGTGCAGTAGAGGAGCTGAAGTTTTATCAAGACAATGTTGACCCGGCAGATATGACCTCTTTAAAGAAGCCAACCACCGAGCATGATCCGGCTATGAAGTTTAAGTCGGCTGCTGAAACCAAACTTGTGGATTTCAATCCAGGTGATTCATCTAAGCAGTTCAGTATCAGTGCCAATTTGGATCCTAAATTGGAAAGCGCGCTCATCGAGTTCATCCATGAGAACCGGGACATCTTTGCATGGAAACCTTCTGACATGCCGGGTGTGCCGAGAACTCACTGAGCACACTCTTAATATTGATCCGAAGTATAAGCCGGTCAGGCAGTTTCTTCGACGGTTCAACGAAGAGAGGCGGAAAGCTATTGGAGAGGAAGTTGCCCGGCTCTTAGCGGCTAGGTTTATTGTTGAAGTTTTTCACCCAGAGTGGTTGGCTAACCCGATGCTCGTGCTCAATAAGAATGGCACCTGGCAGATGTGTGTGGATTACACGGACTTAAATAAGGCTTGTCCGGCTGATCCCTTTGCTCTCCCCCGTATTGATCAAATCATTGATGCTACGGCGGGTTGCGAGCGTTTAGGCTTTTTGGATGCTTACTCTGGTTATCATCAGATCAAAATGGCAGTTAAGGACCAGGAGAAGATGGCTTTCATCACTCCATTTGGAGCCTTCTATTATGTATCTATGCCATTTGGGCTCAAGAGTGCTCAGGCGACTTATCAGCGATGTGTACAGAACTGTCTCCACGATCAAATTGGGCGCAATGTCCAGAGAAAAGGAAATCTTGATATCTGACTTGAAGAGACCTTTGATAATCTCCGGGTTTATAAGATGATGCTTAACCCGGCCAAGTGTGTGTTTGGTGTACCTACAGGCAAGCTCTTGGGTTTTCTGGTCTCAAACATAGGCATTGAAGCTAATCCGGAGAAGATCAAGGCGATTACCTCTCTGGCTAAACCGGCGTGCATCAATGATGTTCAGCGACTGGCGGGTCGTGTTGCTGCTTTAAGCCGGTTCATAAGCCGGTTAGGTGAGAAGGCCTAACCGCTGTATCAGATGATGAAGAAAATGGATACTTTTGTCTGGAGTGATGCTGTTGATGCTGCCTTTGAAGATTTAAAGAGATAGTTGTCCGAGCCACCTGTCCTTGCGGCTCCCATTGATAAAGAGCCCTTGCTATTATATGTAGCTGCTAATTCATGAGCTGTCAGTGTTGCCATCGTGGTGGAGCGTAAGGAGGCAGGCAACGAGCATCCGGTTCAACGGCTGGTTTACTATATCAGTGAGGTGCTTATTGAGTCTAAACAGAGGTATCCACATTGGCAGAAACTTGTTTACAAAGTGTTTATGGCAAGCCGGAAGCTAAAGCAGTACTTCCAAAGTCATCCTATAACTGTGGTAAGTTCTGCCCCCTTGGGGGACATCATCCAGAACAGGGAAGCCACAGGACGAGTCGCCAAGTGGGCTATTGAGCTTGGGCCTCATGGTTTGAAGTATATGCCACGCACTGCTATTAAGTCTCAAGCCTTGGTGGACTTTATCAGTGATTGGACAGAGTTGCAGGCACCTGGGGAGAAGCCAGATAACACATATTGGACCATTCACTTTGATGGGTTCAGGCAGTTAGGAGGCTCGGGGGCTGGAGTTGTTTTAACTTGCCCTCGAGGTGACAAATTTTGTTATGTGCTCCGGCTTATGTTTCCTTGTACTAACAATGCAGCTGAGTACGAGGCCTTACTCCATGGTCTCCGGATGGCCAAAGAGATGAATTTGAGCCGGGTAAGGTGCTTGGGCGATTCAGATCTCGTGGCCCAACAGGTGTCAGGCAAGTGGGACTCCAAGGATCCCCTTATGGCAGCTTACCGCCGTGAAGTAGATGTCGTGGCTGGGCACTTCAAAGGTTATAAAGTGGAGCACATTGATCGAAGGAAGAATGAGGCGGCTGATGCTTTAAGCCGGTTGGGATTTTAGCGTAAGCCGGTGCCGCCTAACACCTTTCTCAATGTTTTGCATAATCCTTCTGCCAAGGTACCTACAGAGGAGGAACTAGCAGTGCCAGACCCGGAGGCACAGCTGGTGGCAGCCCTTCACGTCATCCCGGATTGGACAGTGCCATATTTGGCCTATATGACCCGGGGGGGGGGAGTTGCCTGAGAATGAGACCTTGGCGAGACAAATCATCAGGCGGTCCAAATCTATGACGATTGTTCAGGGCGAGTTACATCACCGCAGTGTCACTGGGGCGTTTCAACGTTGTGTGTCGCCTGCGGAGGGTCAGGAGATACTTCATGAGATCCATGAAGGAGATTGTTGTCATCATGCCGGTTCAAAATCTCTTATGGACAAGGCTTTCCATCATGGTTTCTATTGGCTGACGGCTCATGCTGATGCGGAGGATCTAGTCAGCAAATGTGACGGATGTCAAAAATTCTCACGACAAGCTCATGTGCCGACTCAAGAGTTGAGGATGATTCCAATTACTTGGCCGTTTGCAGTCTAGGGGCTTGACATGGTTGGACCTTTCAAGAGGTCTAAGGATAAAAAGACACACCTCCTGGTGGCAGTGGATAAGTTTACAAAGTGGGTTGAGGTAGAGCCGGTCAGTAAGTGTGATGCAGCCACGGCGGTTCAGTTCATGAAAAAGGTGATTTTTCGTTTTGGTTTTCCACGCAGCATCATAACTGATAATGACACTAATATTTCCAAGGGTGCCATGGAAGAGTTCTGTCAACGAGAACATATCCGGCTTGATGTTTCGGCTGTTGCTCATCCTCAATCCAATGGTCAAGCAGAAAGAGCTAATCAAGAGATCCTGAAGGGTATCAAACCCCGGCTCTTGGTCCCCTTGCAGCGAACTCCGGGTTGTTGGGTGGAGGAGTTACCCTCTGTATTATGGAGCATCAACACTATGCCTAACAGATCTACAGTTTACACACCTTTCTTCATGGTATATGGAGCAGAGGCTGTCCTGCCAAGTGACATCCGGCACGATTCACCCCACGTGGCGGCTTACGTTGAGGCTGATAACGAAAAAGCTCGTCAGGATGCACTTGAGTTGTTGGATGAGGAGCGAGACTTAGCAATAGCCCGCTCGGCGATTTACCAGCAAGACCTGCGCCGCTATCATAGCCGCCGGGTTAGAAGCAGAACCTTTCAGGAAGGCGACTTAGTGCTCTGGCTCATCCAGGATCAGTCTGATATGCACAAGCTATCCCCTCCTTGGGAAGGACCCTTTGTGGTCAGCAAGAATCTGAACAATGGGTCATATTACCTCATCGATGTTCGAGAGCACAAAGACTCACGCAAGTCAGAGGAGGAGACCCGCCGGCCGTGGAATATCGCCCATCTTCGGCCTTACTATACTTGAGCCACCGGC
This sequence comes from Triticum dicoccoides, assembly GCF_002162155.2. Lineage (NCBI taxonomy): Eukaryota > Viridiplantae > Streptophyta > Magnoliopsida > Poales > Poaceae > Triticum > Triticum dicoccoides. The sequence continues at coordinate 218,736,190 of NC_041389.1, read as the reverse complement.
TCTCAAGATGTATATATTTTGATAATGTATATATTATATAAAGCAATAAAGTAGGACCTCTGTCCTTTACACCTTCAAAAGTTTATGTGTCCTCTTTATCAGGTGGTGGAAACAACCAACAGGGAGCGGATCATATCTGAATCTGGCTTTCCCTTTGGTCCGGCTTATGATCATATCTGAATCTAGCCATGATCACTTGGGGGCTTCCTGTTCAAACATAGGTCGTAGTCGAACCAAAGAGAACATAGCTGTCGATACCCACTTTGATCGGCACACTGCCAAACCCACTTGGGGGCTTCTTGATCATATTTGAATCATAGCTTAACCCCTTTGGGTCTGACGTGGATCGTATTCGAATCAGCGTCATTAAACAACTCTTATGGTCACATGGGGGGCTTCCTGTTCAAACATAGGTTGTATTCGAACCAAAGAGAACATAGCTGTCGATACCTACTTGATCGGCATCGCCAAACCCACTGGGGCTATATGATCGTATTTGAATCTTAGCTTAACCCCTTTGGAACGGTTTTCTGATCGTATTCGAATCAGAAGCCTTTGAATATTGTTTGTTATCCATTATATTTCATAAGCATAATTATTTGACTATCTTGAGACCTTCTCGAAAGCATTATGAGATGGTTTTTGTTCTTCCGGCTTAACATTAATCACCCCAGGTTGTTAAGTGCCAGGTGAACGTTATACGTCCCAACTTTTAGGAGTTAAATTTACGCGCATGGTTTAGGTCATATAAGCAGGCGAGATTACCAAAAGGATCACAGGTATGCTATTGTGATTATGTTTAACAAGAATAATCATAACCTGGCCCTTATATGATGTTTTGGTTTGCATTCCGGGTTATCAATACCTTATGTGACCCCTGAGGCGATAAATTGCCAAGGAATTTTTTTTGCTTGTTTTATAGGCAGGGTAAGGCAAGCAAAGTTTTTAACATCAAGGAAATAAAAGATCAAGATAAGATGGAAGTATATAGCGATGGCGGCCTGCGAAAGTATTAAGCGCCATAAACATGCGGGAAGGCATGACAAAAATTGAGAAGTTTTTCTACCCTATTACATGACTCCCCGAGTCTGAATACTGAAGCATCGTTTTCGCAAAGTCATAAACGCCTGGCGGTTCACTCCTTTGGTGGGCTTGAAGATTTCGGGTTATCCTTCTCCGCCTCTCCGTCGGTTGCCCTGTCCTGGAAGGTTGACGAGGCCCAGTCAATGCCACTCAAGGCATCAAACTTAGCTTCATCATCTATTAAACCGGCTGGGTCCACTTCAGGGGCAAAGGTATGCTTACGAGTTGGAGGGATCAGGCTGACTTGATCATAGGGAGGTGTTGGAATTCTCCGGTTCTCACTGTCATAGCCTGGCTGATACTTGGTAAGGTCAGTGTCGTTCCCAATGAGGGTAGCCACGGGGTGTATGTCTTTGACGCAGGCAGTGAAATCCTGATCATCAAATACGGTCCCATCCTCTTTCAGACTCGGGTATCCAAGAGCGAGGTCGGACGGGTCTAGTTCTGGAATCCATGCTTTTGCCTGGCTCAACGCGGCTATGGCCCCGGCTCTTGAGGACGCCAGCCTTAGATCTTCGACCCGTTGAGGTAGTACAGCAAGACACTTCAGCACGTCTTGCAGGAGGTGGGGAGTGTTATTTGATAAAGCTACAACGGCCAAAGCACGTTGTGACCCGGTGTACAGTTGCTCTACTAGAGTGTAAACCGCTTTTAGTTTGATCAACATGTTCTGCTTGAGGTTTGTGCTCCTGGGGCCTGCGTTCACAAGCATAAAGGTGAGCTGGAGATAACGATTAAAATAGTCGTCAAAGGAAGGATTACAATATTTGAGGTCATATACAGTGACTTACCGAAGATGGCTGAGACCATTTGAGATATCTGGCGCTTTAAGTCGGACAGCTCGGTTGTTGCTTCTGCAAGTGATGCCTCTGCCATCTCGGCCCGGGTCACTAGTGAAGCCTTTTCATCAGCCCAGATTTTCTTCTCCGCCTCAAAATTCTTCTTCAACTTTTCTTGTTCAGAGACGCTGAATTCAAATTTGGAGTTGGCCTTTTGAGTTTCAAGTTCTTGAGCTGTCAGACGGCTCTTCAGGTCAGCAATCTCCGACTTAAGTTGACTTATGGTGGCCTGCATTGATGCCGGGTTATAGTCAGAATCATGGTAAGATAACATTAAGTCCCAAGTACTTTGCAAGCAAAGATCTTGACACTTGGGGGCTAATGTATGCTGAAGAATTTTAACCTACAATGTCGGTTCATGCAAATTAAGTCCCAAGCACTTTATAAGCAAAGATACTTGACACTTGGGGGCTAATGTGTATCGCAAGTTCAACGTATCATGTTACAACCAGGTTAAATATCTTCTTTCTAAACCGGACAGAGCAGTGCTAAGCAGTTTTCTAAGTCTACAGCATATTTATTCATAAGCAATAGACTTGGGGGCTGATACAGTAAGTATGATTCAGAAAAGGGGCATAAGATATACCTTAGATTATTGCTGTATTTGCTTCACCATGTCAATTTCCAGGTCACGGCTGCTATGTACTTGATTAAGATATCCAGAGACTATATCTCCAATGCTTAAATGGGTATAATCAGCAATGTCCAGCTTGGCCTTTCGGCGTTCTAGAAGTTCCTCCTTAGCAGAGCACTTGGCAAGGACAGTGGGCCGCCCTGGCTCAACAAACTGAGTCTTCAGAATCTCCACTTCCGGGTCAATTGTCTTGGTCGGGCTAGGAGCTTCCGGGTTATCACAGCTGTTGAGAGTATCTTCGGCGGGTGGATCAGAGGTTGGTGCTGGAATGTCATAGGCTGGTTCAGGCGGCGGCTGATGGGTTGAACTGTCAGGAGCAGCCGTGCCAAGCTCCGTTTCAGTCACGACCAGGTTTTGGGACAGCTGACTCTTCTTTGCCCTCTTACTGGGCTTCACTTGCATGCTGTGGACAAAGGCAGAAGGATGAATACAAAAGCATGAGTAAGGTAAAGCATAAGGTAAACAAAGTTACATTACCCGGGGGCAGTTTTGAAAGCCGGCATGTTAGATTGCATAGACTCGCCGGAGGAAGGAGAGGTATCCTGATAATTGGAGTCAGATGAATTGAGAGGTTGGCGAATTAAACCCGCCAAAGGTAAAACGGAACGTAAATCGGAGATAACCTCAGTCCAATTCTTCCTGGTTACGTCAGGTAAGCCGGAGAAGAGCTCTACATCCTTGCTAGTCCGGGTCTGCCTCTGGCTTTCAAGCTGTTGTTGCTTCAAAAGAAATTGAGGATCTTGATAAGCTAGAGGATGTGAAAATCTTACTGTCCGGGTCACCCTTCGGATTTTTTGCTTTGGCAAAGGCTCTGAGTCAGAGGAGATTATAGTTACCTCTTCGTCAACCGCTTGGCTGTTCCCCGTATCCTCCTAAAAGGATAGAATGTCAATAAATAATGACAAAAGAGTCAGGAGAATTAAGGATTACGTCTTCATCATCCTCAGAAGTGTCGTCCAATTTGAGTAAATCTAAAGCGCATGGCTTCTTCTTCCTTGAATTTCCCGTTTTGGCGGCTTTTCTTTCGGTTCACTTGGCCGCTCTAGCTTGTTTGGCAGCTTCATGGTCATACTTGACCTTCCAGAAGTTGTCATCGGCCTGTGAAAAAAGATAAAGGGTTATGAGTAAAAGCAAGGTGCAATATAGTAGAGAGTATTCATTGAGGTTAATGACTCACTGCGGGGGCCGGGTTCTTCTTGCAGAAAGGAAGTAAGCCAAAGGCATTGCTAGTCACCGTGCCCTCTTTCAACAATGTATGGGTCGTAGCCTCCACCACATCATCTGGTAAGTCGCCGGGGCTATGCGCAGTGGGTCATCCTTTTCGCCTGAATAAGTGCACATTAAGCTGGGGCGGCGGCTTAACGGAAGCACTCGCCAGGTGACCCAGACTCGCACCAAATCAATACCGTTCAAGCCATTGCCTGAGAGGGCTTTGATCTTCTTGATGGTAGGGGCAAATGATACATGTTCAACAGCGGTTAGCATATCCGGCAGCGGATGATTTGATTCAAGGCGCAGAGCACGGAAGCCAGGTAGAGGGTTCTCGTCAGCCGGACAAGTGTCCTGGCAATAGAACCACGTCTGATTCCAATTCTTTGGATGACTCGGCAGTTCAGCATAAGGAAAAAGGCAGTCTCTCCGCCGCTGAATCGAAATGCCACCAAGTTCAAGACTGGGCCCGTTGGCACGTTCATTCTGTCGGTTTAAGTAGAATAGCTCTCTGAACAAAAGCAGATTGGGCTCTTCTCCCAGGTACACCTCACAGAAGACTTGGAAGTTGCAAATATTTGACACGGAATTGGGCCCGATGTCTTGAGGTCTGAGGTCAAAGAAATGTAAAACATCCCTGAAGAATTTTGAACCGGGTGGAGCAAATCCCCGGCTCATATGATCCGTAAAAACTATCACCTCCCCTTCTTTGGGCTGAGGTTTCTCCTCAGACGGGTCAGGGGCACGATAAAACATGACCTCCTTCTTGGCAGATGGCCAGATTTCACAAATTCAGACAATTTGCTCTTTGTGACAGTGGATTGGACCCAATTACAGGTCACAGGAGCCTTCGTTGCTTTAGGTGCCATGACGTAAGTGGAAGCCTATGAAAAAATAAGAAGTTCCGGTTCAATTTAAACCTGGAAGGAAAGTAATTTTAAGTCTATTCAAAATGGCAGCTTAAGACGGGGCCTAATGACATATGGCTAATTCTATCTGGTCAGTTAAGCCGCTATGAATATCAGAAGCAATTAAGTTATTTTAAACCGCCTGGAATTGGCAAGGCTATGATTCAGTGTTATCTTTTTTAAAGCCGGCGGTAAGAGTCGCTACGATTAAATGGATCCGATAGAAACGGATTTTTCCTAAGTGTCGCACAAACAGGTTTCGCAGTTGGCAGATATTATTTTGGATCAAACAAGTGCAAAGAAAAGAAAATATTCTAGACCTAAAACTAGTGCAGATAAGTTCATCAGTTCTAAACAAGGCTTCTGTACAGAGAAGAGGAATCTACTTGCATTCGAAATGGTTGCGAAATAGCTACCGTATCAGTTTGTATCATCTTAAGGATCAAGAAATGGCGGTGGTGATGAAATCTATGAGGAGTTCTTGACGAACACCGAAGAACACCGAGGAACTCGAAGGTCCTAATGCGGATCTGAGGAACAAGAAGGAGGAAACTCACAGATGCAGAGTTGCTGCGGAGGTTCATCGCGGTTTTCTGGTCAAATCAGGTTGATGCAGCGACCTGAGTTGGTGAGGACGAGGAGATCTGCGATGGCGGCGGCGGCGGAGCTCGAGCGGCAGAGAAACAGTGAGAGGAAGAACATGACCGAATGGGGAGAATGGGAAAGACCTAGGTCATGCCTATTTATAAGGAAGGGCTGACTGAGAAGGCGCGAGAAACGAGGAGATTGGTTATTATTATTCGGCGACCCCGACGCCTCGGGTTTCGGGACAATCAGTAAAGGCAAAGATCCGTTGAAGATATAGCAGAATAAAATAAGGATTTAAATGAAGATGATGTCATGACGGGTTAACGTGGATCCAGAAGATGACGTCATGGCGGGTTAAACCAATTTGCACAAACAGAGGACCGAAGGCTTATCTCTTAAGGTATTTTGAGATTGACATGAACCGGTTCAAATCAATCTGGGGCCTAATGTTGGGGATATAACTATTTGTGTAAGTCGCCCAGGAGGGGCCGGGTTACGCAAATAAGACTCATCAGAAAGAAGCCCAAGGCCAATCATGAAGATGGTGGTTCAATAAAGGGTCTAAGGCCCACAGGCGGTTTAAGGCCCATAGTGGTAAACCGCCATGATGATATGACTTGTAACATAAGGTAGACTTAACTAGTCACCGAGCCGGACACTGTCTATGAGCTGGCCGGGAATCTATAGGCCGCAGGGCGTCCACCCGTTGTATACAAGGGGACGACCCGCTGGCGGCTTAGGGCAAGAAAAAACTCATCGAGAACCGGGCAAAGCATATCTCGCTCCCTGGTCATTGAAACATCAAGCAATACCAACCCAACTAGACGTAGGCCTTACCCACCGTAAGGGTCCGAACTAGTATAAACCTCTCGTGTCTCTTGTCCTGATTAACCCCTTCAAGCTTCCAAGTTGCGATGGCTCCACAACTAAGTCCTTTCACTAGGACATCTGACATGACAATTCCACGACAGTGGGTGAACAAATTACTGTCGAGCAATTGATAGAAAAGCGCATAGTTATGAGATTATCTAGGCATGATCATGTATATAGGCATCACGTCCATAACAAGTAGACCGACTCCTGCCTGCATCTACTACTATTACTCCACACATCGACCGACTCCTGCCTGCATCTAGAGTATTAAGTTCATAAGAACAGAGTAACGCATTAAGCAAGATGACATGATGTAGAGGGATAAACTCAAGCAATATGATATAAACCCCATCTGGGTAAGGACACCGCAAGATTGAACCCAAAGCTAAGCACTTCTCCCATGGCAAGAAAGATCAATCTAGTAGGCCAAACCAAACTGATAATTTGAAGAGACTTGCAAAGATAACACAATCATACATAAAAGAATTCAGAGAAGATTCAAATATTGTTCATAGATAAACTTGATCATAAACCCACAATTCATCGGATCTCGACAAACACACCGCAAAAAGAGTTTACATCGAATAGATCTCCACAAGAGAGGGGGAGAACATTGTATTGAGATCCAAAAAGAGAGAAGAAGCCATCTAGCTAATAACTATGGACCCGTAGGTCTGTGGTAAACTACTCACAACTCATCGGAGGGGCAAGGATGTTGATGTAGAAGCCCTCCATGGTCGATTCCCCCTCCGGCAGAGTGTCGGCGAAGGCTCCAAGATGAGATCTCGCGGATACAGAAGGTTACGGTGGTGGAAATTGTGTTTCGTCCTGCTCTTGGATGTTTTCGGGGTACGTAGGTATATATAGGAGGAAGAAGTACGTCGGTGGCCGCCCGAGGGGCACACGAGACAGAGGGCGCACCCTACGAGGGGGGCCTCCTAACTAGTGGGAGCCTCGGCAGCTTCTTGGCTTGCACTCCAAGTCCTCTGGATCACGTTCGTTCCAAAAATCACGCTCCCGAAGAAAGTTATCCCTACAAAATCATATAGTCTGGCTGTTGCTCTATCTTCATCACACAAAGTATTTAATCATGCACAAGCCCGATGACAAGCCAAGAAATTGTTTCATAGTTTAATAATCTCAAACTCTTTCAACTTTCACGCAATACATGAGCGTGAGCCATGGACATAGCACTATATGTGGAATAGAATGGTGGTTGTGGATAAGACAAAAAGGAGAAGATAGTCTCACATTTACTAGGCGTATCAACGGGCTATGGAGATGCCCATTAATAGGTATCAATGTGAGTGAGTAGGAATTTCCATGCAACGGATGCACTAGAGCTATAAATATATGAAAGCTCAACAAAAGAAACTAAGTGGGTGTGCATCCAACTCGCTTGCTCACGAAGACCTAGGGCATTTTTGAGGAAGCCCATCATTGGAATATACAAGCCAAGTTCTATAATGAAAAATTCCCAATAGTATATGAAAGTGACAACATATGAGACTCTCTATCATGAAGATCATGGTGCTACTTTGAAGCACAAGTGTGGAAAAAGAGATAGTAGCATTATCCCTTCTCTCTTTTTCTCTCATTTTTTTTCTTCTTTTTTCTTTGGCCTTCTTTTTTTTGGCCTTTCTATTTTTTTCTTCTTCTTTTTTTCTTTTTTTCTTTTTTTCTTTTTGTAAAGTCTGAAGTCTCATCCCAACTTGTGGGGGAATCATAGTCTTCATCATCCTTTCCTCACTAGGACAATGCTCTAATAATGAAGATCATCACACTTTTATGGATTTACAACTCAAGAATTACAACTCAAAGCTAGAACAAGATATGACTCTATATGAATGCCTCCGGTGGTGTACCGGGATATGCAATGAATCAAGAGTGACATGTATGAAAATTATGAAGGTGGCCTTGCCACAAATACAATGTCAACTACATGATCATGCAAAAAGCAATATGACAAAAGTAATGTGTGTCATATGAACGGAACGGTGGAAAGTTGCATGGCAATATATCTCGGAATGGCTATGGAAATGCCATAATAGGTAGGTATGGTGGCTGTTTTGAGGAAGGTATATGGTAGGTGTATGGTACCGGCGAAAGTTGCGCGGCACAAGAGAGGCTAGCAATAATGGAAGGGTGAGGTGCGTATAATCCATGGACTCAACATTAATCAAAAGAACTCATGCACTTATTGCAAAAATTTAGAAGTCATCAAAAACCAAAGCACTACGCACATGCTCCTAGGGGGATAGATTGGTAGGAAAAGACCATCGCTCGTCCCCGACCGCCACTCATAAGGAAGACAATCAATAAATAAAATTGTGCTCCAACTTCATCACAAAGCGGTTCACCATACGTGCATGCTACGGGAATCACAAACTTCAACACAAGAATTCTTTAAATTCATAATCACCCAACTAGCATAACTTTAATATTACTACCTCCATATCTCAAAACAATTATCAAGCATCAAATTGATCATAGCATCCAATTCACTTTCTATGATAGTTTTTATAATACCCAACTTGGATGCTCATCATTCTAGGACCAACTTTAAAACCATATAAAATACCATGCTGTTCTAAAAGACTCTCAAAATAATATAAGTGAAGCATGAGAGACTAGAAATTTCTTCAAAATTAAGACACCACCATGCTCTAAAAGATATAAGTGAAGCACTAGAGCAAAAACTATCAAGCTCAAAAGATATAAGTGAGGCACATAGAGTATTCTAGCAAATTATAATCAAATAGGCTTCTCCCAAAAGGTGTGTACAGCAAGGATGATTGTGGTAAACTAAAAATCAAAGACTAATATAATACACGCTCCAAGCAAAACACATATCATGTGGCGAATAAAAATATAGCTCCAAGTAAAGTTACCAATGAACGAAGACGAAAGAGGGGATGCCTTCCCGGGGCATCCCCAAGCTTAGGCTTTTGGCTATTCTTGAACATATAGGGGTGACATGGGCATCCCCAAGCTTAGGCTCTTGCCACCCTTTATTCCATAGTCCATAAAAGCTTTACCCAAAACTTGAAAACTTCACAACACAAAACTCAACAGGAAATCTTATAAGCTCCGTTAGTGAAAGAAAACAAAACCCCCACATAAGGTACTGTAATGAACTCATTATTTATTTATTTTGGTGTTAAACCTACTGTATTCCAACTTCTCTATGGTTCATAAACTATTTTACTAGCCATAGATGCATCAAAATAAGCAAACAACACACGAAAAACAGAATCTGTCAAAAACAGAACAGTCTGTAGCAATCTGTAACTAACGCAAACTTATGGAACTCTAAAACTCCTACCAAAATAGTAAGTCATGAAAAATTTGTTTATTGAACATCAGCAACAAGAATCAACACAAAATCACGTTTATGTGATTTAACAAAATTATATTTGTGCGCGTAAAGTTTCTGTTTTTCAGCAGAATCAAATCAACTATCATCATAGGTTATCCTATAGGTTCTACTTGGCACAAACACTAATTAAAAGATAAAAACACATATAAACATAAGGTATATGCAATATTTATTAATAAACAGGAGCAAAAAGCAAAAAATATAAAGAAAATTGGGTTGCCTCCCAACTAGCGCTATCGTTTAACGCCCCTAGCTAGGCATAAAAGCGAAGATAGATCTAAGTAGTGCCATCTTTGGCACTAAATTCATAAGTAGCCCGCACGATAGATTCATATGGTAATTTGACTTTCTTTCTTGGAAAGTGATCCATGACTTTCTTTAATGGAAATTGGGATCTAATATTCCCTTCCTTCATATCAATAATCGCGCCAATCGTTCTAAGGAATGGTCTACCAAGAATAATAGGGCAAGAAAGATTGCAATCTATATCAAGAACGATGAAATCCACGGGCACCAAATTTCTATTTGCAACAATAAGAACATCATTGATCCTTCCCATAGGCTTTTTAATGGTGGAATCCGCAAGGTGCAAATTTAAAGAGCAATCATCAAGATCATGGAAACCTAGAATATCACATAAAGTTTTCGGAATCGTGGAAACACTAGCACCCAAATCACACAAAGCAAAACACTCATAATCTTTAATTCTAATCTTTATAGTAGGTTCCCACTCATCATTAAGTCTTCTAGGTATAGAAACTTCCAAATTAAGTTTTTCATCATAAGATTGCATCAAGGCATCAACAATATGTTTGGTAAAAGCTTTATTTTGACTATAAGCATGAGGAGAATTAACAACGGATTGCAACAAGGAAATACAACCTTTTCAAAAGCAATTATCATAATCAAATTCCTTGAAATCCGAGATAGTAGGTTCAATATTATTAGAAGTTGAGGACTCTCCAATCTCACTTTTACCAAATTTAGCATCAAGATCTAAAGACTCCGAATTTTTGGGATGCCTTCTAGGAAAAGTTGATTCATCATCAGTCCCATAATCATCAAAATTCATATTGCACAACATAGATCTAATAGGAGACGCATCAATAACTTTAAGATCCTCATCATTATTTTCATGGAAACTAGAAGAACACGCTTTTATAAAGCTTTCTTTTTTAGCACGCAATCTAGCGGTTCTTTCCTTACACTCATCAATGGAAATTCTCATTACTTTGAGAGACTCATTGATATCATGCTTGGGAGAAGAAGATCTAATTTTAAGAGAATCAACATCAAGCAAAAGTCTATCAACGTTCCTAGCCAAATCATCAACTTTGAGCAATTTTTCTTCAAGCAAAGCATTAAAATTCTTTTGAGAAATCATAAATTCTTTCACACTATTATCAAAATCATAGGGCATCTTATTGAAATTACCATAAGAATTATTGTAGGAATTTCCATAATTATTAGAGGAATTACTAGGGAACGGTCTAGCATTAAAGTTTCCTCTATAAGCGTTGTTTCCGAAACTATTCCTACCAACAAAATTCACATCCATAGATTCATTATTATTCTCAATCAAAGAAGACAAAGGCATATTATTGGGATCAAGAGGAGTATTTTTAGTAGCAAGCAATTTCATAAGTTCATCCATCTTTCCACTCAAAACATTGATTTCTTCTATAGCATGCACTTTTTTACTAGAAGATCTTTCGGTGTGCCATTGAGAATAATTAGCCATAATATTATCAAGAAGTTTTGTAGCATCTCCTAACGTGATTTCCATAAACGTGCCTCCCGCGGCCAAATCTAAGAGATTTCTAGAAGCAAAGTTCAAACCGGCATAAAAATTTGGTATGATCATCCATAAATTCAAACCATGAGTAGGGCAATTGTGAAGCATCAATTTCATTCTTTCCCAAGATTGGGAAACATGCTCATGATCAAGTTGTTTAAAATTCATAATATCGTTCCTAAGAGTAATAATCTTAGCGGGAGTAAAATACTTAGAGATAAAAGCATCTTTGCACTTGTTCCAAGAATCAATACTATTTTTAGGCAAAGACGAAAACCAATCTTTAGCATGATCTCTAAGTGAAAATGGAAATAACTTCAATTTGACAATATCGTTATCCGTATCTTTCTTCTTTTGCATATCACACAAATCAACAAAATTGTTTAGATGAGTAGCGGCATCTTCACTAGGAAGGCCGGCAAATTGATCTTTCATAACAAGATTCAGCAAAGCAGTATTGATTTCACAAGACTCAACATCATTAAGAGGAGCAATCGGAGTACTAAGGAAATCATTATTATTGGTATTCAAGAAATCACACAATTTGGTATTATCTTGCGCCATGGCAACAAGTTATCCAACACACAAGCAAACAGAAAAAAGGCAAGCGGAAAAGAGAGGAGGAGATTGGGAAAGAGAGGGCAAATAAAACGACAAGGGTGAAGTGGGGGAGAGGAAAACGAGAGGCAAATGGCAAATAATGTAAATGCGAGGGAGATGGGTTTGTGATGGGTACTTGGTATGTCTTGACTTGAGCGAAGACCTCCCCGGCAACAGCGCTAGCAATCCTTCTTGCTACGTCTTGAGCTTGCGTTGGTTTTCCTCGAAGAGGAGAGGGTGATGCAGCAATAGTAGCCTAAGTATTTCCCTCAGTTTTTGAGAACCAAGGTATCAATCCAGTAGGAGGCTCCTCAAAAGTCCCACGCACCTACACAAACAAACTGAGAACTCGCAGCCAACGCAATAAAGGGGTTGTCAATCCCTTCACGGCCACTTGCGAAAGTGAGATCTAATAAAGATAGTATGATAAGATAAATATATTTTTGGTATTTTATAATATAGATGCAAAAAGTAAAGATGCAAATAAAAGTAGATTGAAAGCAAATATGATAAGAGATAGACCCGGGGGCCATAGGTTTCACTAGTGGCTTCTCTCAAGATAGCATAAGTATTACGGTGGGTGAACAAAATACTGTCGAGCAATTGATAGAAAAGCGCATAGTTATGAGATTATATAGGCATGATCATGTATATAGGCATCACGTCCATAACAAGTAGACCGACTCCTGCCTTCATCTACTACTATTACTCCACACATCGACCGACTCCTGCCTGCATCTAGAGTATTAAGTTCATAAGAACAAAGTAACGCATTAAGCAAGATGACATGATGTAGAGGGATAAACTCAAGCAATATGATATAAACCCCATCTTGTTATCCTCGATGGCAACAATACAATACGTGTCTTGCAACCCTTTCTGTCACTGGGTAAGGACACCGCAAGATTGAACCCAAATCTAAGCACTTCTCCCATGGCAAGAAAGATCAATCTATTAGGCCAAACCAAACTAATAATTCGAAGAGACTTGCAAAGATAACTCAATCATACATAAAAGAATTCAGAGAAGATTCAAATATTGTTCATAGATAAACTTGATCATAAACCCACAATTCATCGGATCTCGACAAACACACTGCAAAAAGAGTTTACATCGAATAGATCTCCACAAGCGAGGGGGAGAACATTGTATTGAGATCCAAAAAGAGAGAACAAGCCATCTAGCTAATAACTATGGACCCGTAGGTCTCTGGTAAACTACTCACAACTCATCGGAGGGGCAAGGATGTTGATGTAGAAGCCCTCCATGGTCGATTCCCCCTCCGGCAGAGTGCCGGCGAAGGATCCAAGATGAGATCTCGCAGATACAGAAGGTTACGGTGGTGGAAATTGTGTTTCTTCCTGCTCCTGGATGTTTTCGGGGTACGTAGGTATATATAGGAGGAAGAAGTACGTCGGTGGCCGCCCGAGGGACCCACGAGACAGGGGGGCGCGCCCTACAGGGGGGGCGCCCTCCTATCTCGTGGAAGCCTCGGCAGCTTCTTGGCTTGCACTCCAAGTCCTCTGGATCACGTTCGTTCCAAAAATCATGCTCCCGAAGGTTTCATTCCGTTTTATATTCCTTTTCTTCGAAATACTGAAATAGGCAAAAAAACAGCAATATGGGCTGGGCCTCCGATTAGTAGGTTAGTCACAAAAATGATATAAATGTGTAAAATAAAGCCCATAAACATCCAAAAGGGGTAATATAATAGCATGGAACAATCAAACATTATAGATATGTTGGAGACGTATCAGGGGGTGGTAGTGCCAAGAAGGGCAAGACCATTCCTTCCAACAAAGCCGGCAACTTTAACCCTTCTTATGTTTTATCTCGTGCTAGTGATGGGCATGTTTATGCAAATTTATTGGTTCTTCTTATGAGTACATTGAATGGTCTATTTGGGTTCCTAAGACCCTTGTTACTAACATCCAAGGACCCATTAACGAATTGGTACCTAAATCCAAGCATTGATCTCTTGTAGGAGTTTGCTTCCGGTGGGGTGTCATGGTTGCTCGATAGTGCAGTGGCAAATCATATGACTGGAAGCAAGGACTTGGTGGTGGATGTGCAACCAAGCCCATCTATGCCCACCCATGTCCAATTCAGTGATGCTTCAACATCTAAGGTACCAGGTCTTGGTAAGGTGGTCATCTCTCGAGATTTATCTATTGAGAAGGTCATGCCTGTTGAGACCCTTGCGTACAATTTACTTTCGTTTCAACTTGCACTCATGGGCTTTGCAACATTCTTTGATCTCGATACCGTGGAACTTTTGTGGAGCAAGATTCTTAAAGTAGCTTTTGTTGGGCATGTCGAGAACGGTCTCTATGTGGTTAAATATTTAGAGCGACCCACTAAGACCGTGACTTGTCTAATGGCTAAAGTTACATGGGGTAGCTTTGGCATCGCCATCTAGCCCACGTCAATATGAGATCTTTGCAAAGTCTCCTCAAAGGGGATCATATTCATGGACTAACAAATGTCAGTTTTGCCAAAGATCGTGCTTGCAGTGCTTGTATTGAAGGAAAGCTACATGAAACGGCTCACCGACCCATGACTATCATCTACTCAAAGAGGCCCTTTGAGCTCCTTCACATGGATCTATTTGGTCCTCCATCCTTTGATACTCTTGGGGGAAGAAAATATTACTTGGTGATTGTGGATGATTATTCCAAGATACACTTGGATATACTTCTCCAAGAGGAAGAATGAGACCCAACAAATCATCATCGACTTTGCAAATGAAGCTCAACGTCAACATGAAGCAAAGATATCGATAAACCGAAGTGAAAACGGCACCGAGTTCAAGAGCTAGACCTTGGATGAGTTTCTTAGTGATGAGGGGATCAAGCATCAATACTCCGCACCTTATACCCCTCAACAAAATGGTGTTGCGGAGAGGAAGAACCGGACGTTGATGGATGCGACAAGGACCACGATAGCGGAATTCAATTCTCCGTACAACTTTTGGGCCGAAGCCATCAACACCTCATGTCATGCATCCAATCAGCTCTACCTCCGCAAAGGCTTGAACAAGACTCCATATGAGATACTTACTAGTGTTCGGTTGTAAGTGTTTCATTCTCAAGAAAGGTGTTCGTTTTTCTAAATTTGAACCTAGAGCTCAAGAGGGCATATTTGTTGGTTATGCTACAAAATCTCATGCTTACCATGTCCTCAACAAGTCCAATGGACTCATTGAGGAGACATGTAACACGGAGGTTGATGAAAATAATGGCTCACAAGTGGGGCAAAGTGGTCTATGTGATGAAATTCCTCCCAAGCCATAAGAATGGGAGTCGGCCAAATCCTCCCCATTGAGGAACCCCTTGTGGCTGAAGGAGAAGGACATTGTTCTAGGCAAGTGGAACAATCACCAACGCTAGACCCACACACTTCCGGAGAACAAAGTGAAGGCCCTCAACCAAGTGAACAAGATCAAGGGCAAGATCAACCTCATGATGATGGTGATTCACCAAGTGATGCCCAAGATCAAGTTAATGACTTCGAGCAAGCTCAAGATAAAGAGCAAGGTCAAGACGGTGCTCAAGACGATCAAGATGGTGCTCCTCAAATGCCTATTGAGGAGCTATTGGAGTGTCGTACCACGAAGATTGCTTCCAAACTCAAATATCAAGAACATTTCATGGAGAATGTCCTTGTAAGCTTAAGAAATGGGGTAACTACTCGTAAAAAATTAATAAACTTTTGTGAGCATCACACGTTTGTTTCTTGCATTCAACCCCAAAAGGTTCATGAGGCGCTCGAGGACTCGGATTGGATTGAAGCCATGCATGATGAACTCAACAACTTCGAGCGCAATAAGGTGTGGCAATTGGTGCCAAGGCCAAAGGGTAACCATAATGCCATTGGAACCAAATGGATCTTCAAGAACAAGCAAGATACGGAAGGTGTTGTCACTCGCAACAAGGCATGATTGATAGCACAAGGCTACTCCCAAGTCAAGGGTATCGACTATGGTGAAACCTTTGCTCCCATTGCTCACCCTGAATCTATTCGCATGTTGCTTGCATATGCATCTCATCATGATTTTAAGTTGCAATAAATGGATGTGAAGAGTGCATTTCTTAATGGTCCTCTTAATGATTTGGTATATGTCAAGCAAGCCGAGGGGTTCGAGGATTCCAAGTTTCCCAATCATGTATACAAGCTCGATAAGGCACTTTATGGCCTTAAACAAGCCCCACGTGCATGGTATGGGCACCTTACCAAGTTGTTGCAAGACGTGGGTTTGAAATTGGGAAATCGATCCCACTTTTTTTACTAAGAGGGTTAAAGGGGACTTGTTCATATGTCAACTATATGTTGATGATGTTATATTTGGTTCTCCTAACAAAGCTTTCAATGATGATTTTGTCGCACTAATGAACGAGAAGTTTGAGATGTCTATGATGGGAGAGTTGAAGTTCTTTCTCGGGATCAAACTCAAGCAAAGAAGAGAAGGAACATTCATCAAACCAAGCCAAATATACCCAATACATTCTCAAGAAATTCAAGCTGGATGATGTCAAGGTGGCCAAGACTCCAAACGAACCAAATGCAAGCTTGACATTGATCCCAATGGTAAAGCGGCGGATCAAAAGGTATATTGCTCCATGCTTGGATCCTTGCTTTACCTTTGTGCATCTAGGCCAGATATTATGTTGAGTGTGGGAATGTGTGTAAGGTTCCAAGCCGCACCTAAGGAAAGACACTATGTGACGGTCAAGCGAATCTTTTGATATTTGTCTCATACCCTAAACTTTGGCTTATGGTACCCCAGAGGAGCAAAGCTTTGATCTCATGGGATATTCAGACTTAGATTGGGCGGGAGATGTTGTGGATAGGAAGTCAACTTCCAGAGGGTGCCAATTCCTTGGTCGCTCTTTAGTGAGTTGGTCTTCGAAGAAGCAAAATTGTGTGTCTCTCTCCACCACTGAAGCCGAGTATGTAGCCTCCGCAAGTTGTTGTGCACAATTGCTATCGATGAGCCAAACTTTAAAGGATTACGGTGTCACTTGTGACGAAGTGCCTCTTCTATGTGACAATAAAAGTGAAATCAAGATCTCCTACAATCCGGTGGAACATAGCAAGACGAAGAATATTGAGATACATCACCATTTCATCCGAGATCACATCAAGCATGGAGATATTGATATTATCTACATCAACACACAAGAGCAACTAGCGGATATTTACATGAAGCCATTGGATGAAGCAAGATTTTGCGGGTTAAGGCAGGACCTAAATATCATTGATTCAAGCAATGTGGCTTGAATCTAGGCACACCCCACCGCATTCATCATGTCTATCTTGCTCTAGATATAGGAATGGATATAGGGGGAGTGTTGTTCTCTTAATGTACTCTCGCTCC
Source organism: Triticum dicoccoides (assembly GCF_002162155.2). Lineage (NCBI taxonomy): Eukaryota > Viridiplantae > Streptophyta > Magnoliopsida > Poales > Poaceae > Triticum > Triticum dicoccoides. The sequence continues at coordinate 218,718,905 of NC_041389.1, read as the reverse complement.
CCCCCATTATGCATAAATCGATCAAGTCTTTCACATCGGCCATTTTTATCGTACTTGTGCTTCAAAGGCGAGTTTTGGTCATGGTCCCAAGGTTAAAATTTTCGTGGTGCCATACCAACTAACTCAAACATAGGTGGCTTCGTCCACCGCCCTCTCTTTGAGAGGTGTTTGTTTGAGTTGGTTCGATTTGGTTTTATCTGGTCTTTAGGGATTTGTTTGAGCTTTGAGTCACTCCAAGTTTCTCTTCTTTTCCTATTTGAACTTGGAGTGTCTCTTCCCATTTTCTGGTTTTTCGTGCCCCCATCCCAAGCCATCTCATCTACAACATCTAGATATTTCCAAAGGACACCCTTTCAACTTGATCTTGCAAGTTTGCGCCTGTGCGGTACTACCATCGATTTCTGGGCGGGACTACTACTTATAAGCAGTACTATCGCCGAGTACCACACTACTACCACTGGAGCAGTACTACTTGGCCTCCTGCCATGTAGTAGTATGGGGGCAGTACTACCGCTCCTCTGAGCAGTACTACCATGCTGCGGATTGGTGGGGGGTTATGAGTCGGGAAGGGGGAATTCCAACTCCCCAATACCCATTGATCTCTCTATATTCCTCTTGTTCTACTCTCTCCCAGGCGAAGAACTTGCTCCAGTGGCTGTTGTTGGCCCACCGATTCCGCGCCGTCTTCCGCATTTCCGTCGGGTGGTATCGATCCTCATCCTCTTCTCTTGCCATGGATGCCGGTATTACCCCTATTTTCCTCTCCTACGGTTCTAATTTTTGAAATCTGGGTTCAAGGGTAATACATGTTGCATTCTTTGATTTTTGGCCAAATCGGGGCATGAGTAGGGCATAGAAGACTTCTAGAATAGGAGGATTGAAGTTTGTTTGGAGGAAATTTGAATTTGGCATCTCTGGTAGTACCTGATCTTGCCGCGGTAGTGGTTTGCCCGCAGACCTCCTCCTTGTGCGGTACTACTGCTCCCCTGGAGCGGTACTATCGCTTGTAGGCGATACTACCGCTGTGGGCTCGCGGTACTATCGCCTGAAGCTGTATACTTCCACTTTCTTCAAATCAACCTTCAATTCTTTTTGATTGAGTCTTTTGGCTTATGCAATCATTACACCTGCTTTTCACTCGCTCTGTGTGGTGGGTTCCAGGTGGTAGCAGCGCGGCGCACCAAGCCCGTCACAAGAATCCGGATTGTCAAGGTGGCTCAAAGCGTTACCGTACATTAAAGGATGCCAGTGCCACTCCCGGTGCTCAGCCAATGCAGCGGTCCAAGAAGGTTGCAAGCAAGACAAAGGAGAAATCCAAGTCCGTGAATGAATTGTCTGCCAAGGAGTTATGTATGTTTCGTCGCCGCAACCCATATCGCACTGAGTAAGATCCAGCTCTTGTCAGCCATTCCTTTTGGACCAAGCATCAACGCTCTATCTATCATGATGTGCTCAAAGGAAAGAATAATTTATTTGTGAGTGTCAGGTCCATTGATCTGGATCATATGCAGAAGGATACCAAGTACTTTGGTGAACCTCTTGAACTGTGTGCTCAGCTGGATATCACCAGGCTTATGACATTCAACAAAGATTTGATGTTGAGATTGTGGCTCAGTTCTATGCCACAATACATCTTGGAACTGATGAGGAGAGGACATTAACATGGATGAAAAATTGAAGAGTGTTGTCTGCCAAGTGGAAGGACTACATGGACCTCTTGGGTTACGATGATAAGGGGCTTGAGAATCCAGTTGGGTTCCGCCCTCACACAAGGAGACCACGACCACACACAAGTCTGCGCTCTGGCCCTATAGCATAGTGAAGATTTCTCCCACCATCAACAAGAAGTCATATGAGTTGTGCCCCTTTCTACATATCATGCATCACATCTTCAGGAACACGCTCTTCCCTCACATTGGGAATTTGGACCAGGTTCACTCTTACCTTGTGGACATGTTGCTCTTCTGCCAGATGGATAAGAAAACGATGCATGTTTGGGATGTTTCCCATGTCATGTGGTCGGAGCTTCACAGATGAGATGTTTGTGACTGGTGACTTGACTACTCATGAGGTGGTTCGACTGAGGTAGAAGGACAACTGGGGTACTCCTGCTCCTGAGATGGAGGCTCCTAAGGATGAGGATGAGGGTGATGATGAGCCGATTATGAGCCGTCAGGCGAGGAGCCATCTTGGGCTAAGAAGCTCAAGTCGAAGATGAAGAAGCTATTCTATATGGAGGCACATGGTCAGTACAAGGCTCATGTGGTAGAAAAGAAGGCCCGCAGTCGTGACAAGCTCATCATGAGGTTGATTGGGCTGCAGGTTGCCCGTGGGTCCGAGGACAAGATCATGGATAAGGAGTGGACCACCCAACATAACCAGTGGACAGACTCAGAGGTCGATTAGCCTGCTGCTGTTGTTGTTGCTGCTGCAGATGAGGAGTCCAGTGATACGTCTCCAATGTATCTATAATTTTTTATTATTCCATGTTGTTATATTATCAATCTTGGATGTTTTATATTCATTTACTAGCAACTTTATATCATTTTTTGGACTAATCTATTGACATAGTGCCTAGTGCCAGTTGTTGTTTTTTGCTTGTCTTTTACTTCGTAGAAATCAATACCAAATGTAGTCCAAATGCCATGAAACTTTTGGAGATTTTTTCTGCCTAGAAGGCACCCTGGAGGCCTAGAAGTGCACCAAAGGGGCCCTATGGGGCCCACTAGGCACCAGGGCGCGCCAGGGCCCCCAAGTGCGCCTTGGTGGGTAGTGGAGCCCAATGGCACCCCCTCCACCAACCTCTGCCTCTATAAATACTCTAAAATCCCAAAAACCCTAGGGGAGTCGACGAAACAAAATTCTAGCCACCGCAAGTTCTAGAACCACGAGATCCAATCTAGAGGCCTTTTCCGGCACCCTGCCGGAGGGGTCAACGATCACGGAGGGGTTCTTCATCATCACCCTTGCCCTCTGATGATGCGTGAGTAGTTTACCATAGACCTACTGATCCGTAGGTAGTATCTAGATGGCTTCTTCTCCTTTTTGATCTTCGATACAATGTTCTCCTCGATGTTCTTGGAGCTCTATTTGATGTAATGAATTTTTGTGGTGTGTTTGTTGGGATCCGATGAATTGTGAGTTTATGATCAGATCTATCTATAAATATTATTTGGGTCTTTGCTGAACTCTTTTATGCATGATTGTTATAGCTTTGTATTTCTTCTCCGACACTTTGGTTTGGTTTGCCCAACTAGATTGCTTTTTCTTGCAATGTGAAGAGGTGCTTTGTGATGGGTTCGATCTTGCGGTGCTCAATCTCAGTGACAGAAAGAGGCATGACACGCATGTATCGTTGCCATTAAGAATAAAAAGATGGGGTCTATCCTACATGAATAGATCTTATCTACATCATTTCATCGTTCTTATTGCATTACTCCGTTTTTCCATGAACTTAGTACACTAGATGCATGCTGGATAACACTCGATGTGTGGAGTAATAGTAGTAGATGTAGGCAGGAGTCCGTCTACTAATCTTGGATGTGATATCTATATATATGATCATTGCCTTGGATATCGTCATAACTATTCTCTTTTCTGTCAATTGCCCAACAATAATTTGTTTACCCACCGTATGCTATTTTCTCGAGAGAAGCCTCTAGGGAAATGTATGGCCCCTTGGTCTATTTCCTATCAAATTAAATCCCAAAAATTGATGGAAATATGCCCTAGAGGCAGTAATAAAGTTGTTATTATTATATTTCCTTATTCATGATAAAGTTTTATTATTCATGCTAGAATTGTATTGACTGGTGTCGGGGAAACCGATCACCTATGGGGTCACAAGGATCCCTTCTATGTACGGCGGGGGATTAGTTGCACGAAGAGAAGGTCGAGTCGTTAGCACACACTGGATTTTTATCCAGGTTCGGGCTGCGAAGATGTGTAATACCCTAGTACTGCTTTTTTTGGTTATATGAGTGTTCTTGAGCTTTTGAACTAGCTATGATGCGTGCCTTGCCTAAAAGTCCGAATCCTCTCTCTGTGCGCCCAGGGCCTTCTTTTATACACAAAGGGGTTGCCACAGTGGCACATAGGAGGTGGCAAGCTACAGTTGTACAAGCTTATCGCTCGATCAACATAGGATAAGCGCATTGAATGTGTTGCCTATGTGTCCTTTCGCTTTACTGGGGACGGCAATAGAGGCCATCCCGTCCTTCTCCACTCCTCCTCACCTCACCACGCGTCCGAGCCGATGAGGCATGCAGCGCCACGCTGGCCAACCAGCTACTGTGTTAGCAAAGTGGTAGGCTTCCATGAAGATCTGCATGCCGCCATGCAGGCGCCTGCTTAGCTGGCATGCCTATCGTCACGTTGGAGTGATGGTGAGGTGGCGAAACCTTGCCGAGCGCGGGCCTGGCCGCGGCCCAGCGATCATCCCCGACAAGGCTTGCTGGGGGCCTTGGAGTTATCCCCGGCAAGGGTCTTGCCGGGGGTCTTCATCTTGTGATCCCATGCAGACTCATGGGTTGTCGATCTTCATGAGGAGTCGCATGCTACCAGGCATGTGCTCTTCAAATCTTGGTCTTTAAAATTGTCGATGCTGTCAGAGCTCTTAAGCCCAAGGGTGGTGGCTCCGCTGGTCTCTTCGCAAGCTGCCCTGGCAAGGGGCTTGCCGGGGGCCTCGCAGGTTGCCTCGGCAAGGCTTGTTGCCGGGCGTGACCCTTCTTGCCTCTTGCTGCTTGCTACTCTGGGCAGCTGTCTTGATATTCTTTGTACCTGTCTCCTGTCGTCCTCCTCTACTTTGCCAAGCCCTACTGTAGGAGTGGCTGCGACCCTCCGTGCACAAGTAAGGGGTACAGAAGTACCCATATTTTTGTACACCGATTGGATCCCCCGGGCCTGGGCCATACATGAGCGCAAGGCGTAGTTGGGCCAGGCCCAAAGCAGTGCGCGGGCGGGCGTGGCAGAGGCGAACCGCCACGGATTTTTGTCAGTTTGCGCTTCCCCACGACCCGTGTCATGCGCGTGATGTGGGGTTGTGCGTGGGATGGCCTCAGCATGCTCGCGTCATCTCACAGTCGATAGCAAAGAGGCGGCCCGTGCTTCCCTTAAAAAAGGAAGGAATCTACGGGGGTGCTACTCATTTACTAAGTGGACTCAGGTTGCAGCCTGCATGGCGCCACACCCCACAATCACGGGGTGGCAAGCGGGCGTCCCACCTGTCCTCGCGCCCCTCCTGCTTCACCACGTACCCTCCATGCATTGGGAAGGGCAAGCGGCGGGCACGAAAGACGTGGGCATTAATGATGAGGCGGGGAATCAGGCGTTCGTGGATTGGGTGAGTGGGCCGGTTCCGGTTCCTCGTGCTTCAAGAAGCCACATTGGCCGTGCGGGGCGGCCGCCCCTTGGAGTGGGTGGCTAGGCTCCGGCCCTGTTCTTCTATAAAAGGGGAGAGGAGCGATGCTTCTCGGCACTCACTCTCTTTCCTTCCTCTTGCTTACCATCTTCCTCCCATTCATCATGGTGAAAGGGCGTGCTAGCGCTTTGGCGGCGGCGACAAGGACTTCTGCTTGACAACGCGTCCCTCATCCCTCGGAGCCTCAGGCGGCAGAGCCCGTCGCGAGGGGAAGAGGAAGGGGACGGGGCTGAGGTCGTCGCGGCGCTCAGGGAGGAGGCGGACGGGGCGACATACCCGCCGTGCCTCCGCCAGTGGCCCCTCCTCTGATGGGCGGCCACATCGGGGACCAACCTTATGAGTTCTTCATCAGGCTACATAAGCTTGTGTGCAGTCGCCTCCGGCTTCTGACTCCGTTCGCTCGGGTGATGGAGGAGGAGGCCCCACGGGCCTTGAGACTTCACTTGAGGGACTGCGGGAACGGCAGCATGTGGGCTGACGTCGACTTTCCCCGCCCTCACGTAATGTACCTTCGTCAGGGGTGGAAGACCTTTGTACACGCCCACAGCTTGACGGAGGGGCACGTTCTCTATTTTAAGTTAATGGAGAGCAGCCTGCTCTCCGTCAAGGTCTTCGAGAACTCCGGAATTCGCCTAGAGTGCTGCATGGAGAGCTCTACTGATGACTAAAGCTCCTCCTCGAGCGACAATGGCGAGGAGGACAGCGCCAGCAACGACAACGGCAGCGGGCGGGAGGATGATGACTCCGATTCCGTCTGATCGCCAGTGGCCGCACCATCGTCTAGCCCGCTCCCTCCCCCGGCAACATGCCTCGCTAGGGGCCTCGTCCTGCTATCCCTGCCGACGGTGGTTGGCGGGCTTCCTCCTCAAGCTCTCCATCGCCCAGTTCCCCATGCTCGTCACCTTCCGCGGCCTGCCGTGCCTATAGAGGGATGGGGCAAGAATGGGGATTAATGGACACTTATCTTTTTCTCAATTTGTAGGCGCTTGCCAAATCTTAACTTTCTAGGAAATGTTCTCTACCGAGCCCATGCTTATGTTCTATAATATCTGTACTTGCATCAGCATATCAATGAAAAAGATGAGATTTCGCCGGGAACTCATGCACGGGTACGCTCGTGCAGAGACAAAATGCCCCTTTAATGAAAAATAAATGAGTCTCCCCGGCAAGATACCTTGCCGGCGCTCCTATGCCTGCCGGAAAAACACATCTGCCGGGTTACAGGTGCAGGGTCCATCCCCCTTGCCAAACTCTTCTTTTGTCCATGGTTACAGCAATTACGCTGACCGAAGTAGCGCTCGAGTCGGGGATGGGAGCACCCAAGTCTAGATAGAGTGGCGACGTTTTCTAATGAGCAAGTCACAAATTACGAACATGAATGGGCATGGGAGGGACTTTATCTGATTAAGTTGTTGATGGAGACGCCGCGCCAAGCAGTCTTCTCAATCTCTTGCCAGGGTGTCGTCACTGCGGATGGAGGGAAGAGAGGACGGAGGCATGAAATCTTGGTGGTTTCCTAACACCTGTTAGAATCTAAGGTAGCACAATATCCTGGACAAGTACGCATGCATACATATATATAAACATGAAAACTAGCAGGAATCTATACAAGCTAAAAACTATCTCGCTGCATGCAGGGTCCGCGCCTGGCTCTGTACATAGGGTTACATGCCTTGCCGGCAAGGCTAGTACAAAAGGTGGTTGCCAGAGCTCCCTGCAACCGCGCCCTATGGGTAAAACTTGCGAAGATGTTCGATATTCCAGGAGTTGCTCACTGGAATGCCATCTTCGGTCTCCAAGCAGACTGCACCGGGCCTCGTGACTCGTATTACCCGATTGGGGCATTCCCACTTTGACGTCAACTTGTTTGAATTCTTGGCGGACTGAATGCGCTGAAGAACAAGGTCGCCTTCCCCAAGGCTTAGGGCGTGAACCTTACGGCTATGATAGCGGCGCAAGGCTTGCTGGTAGCGAGCGGCTCGCACAGCAGCTCAAAGACGATCTTCCTCAAGGTGTGTCGCATCATCTTGGCGCAACTGCTCTTGCTCATGCTCATCATAAGTGAGCGAGGTGACCCATATTTGAGTTCAGTGGGGAGAACTGCTTCTACCCCGTAAACTAGGGCAAAGTGTGTCTGACCAGTGGCTCGATTTGGTGTCGTTCTGATTGACCAAAGAACCATGGGCAACTCATCAATCCAGCGCCTTCCACACTTGTGCAGCCTGTCGAAAGTTCTTGTTTTGAGGCCTCGCAATACTTCAGCATTTGACCTTTCCGCTTGGTCGTTGCTCCTTGGATGAGTAGCAGAAGCGAATCATACCTTGCTGCAAAGGTCCTGGATATACTGCATGAAGGTGCGGCTCGTGAACTGTGTGCCGTTGTCGGTGATGACTCTGTTTGGCACACCAAAACGGCAGACGAGTCCCTTGAAGAACTTGACGGCTGATTGTGTTGTCACCTTTCTTACTGGCTCCACATCTGGCCACTTCGTGAATTTGTCAATTGCGATGTACAAGTACTCAAAGCCCCCGACAGCGCGGGCAAAGGGGGCCAGTATGTCGAGCCCCCAAGACCGAAAATAGCCAGGAGAGAGGGATTGTTTGAAGGGCTTGAGCTGGTTGATGAAGCTTCTTTGAATGAAACTAGCATGCTTCACACTTGGTTACTAGTGCTGTTACATCCTGGAGGGCAGTGGGCCAGAAGAAACTTTGCCTGAACGCTTTGCCGGCAAGGGCTCTTGACCCTATGTGGGAGCCACATATGCCTCCGTGTATCTCTACCAACAACTCCAGTCCGTCCTCCCGAGGAATACACTTCAATTTCATGCTATTTGGCCTTCTTCTATAAAGGGCATCATCCACAAACTGGTACATGCTAGACCGGCGGGCTACTTTCTCTGCTTCTTCCTACTCCTCGGGAGCTCGCGTGTTCGGAGGAAATGGACTGTGTGTTGTGCCCATGCCCGAGCCTGGGGCTCGACGGCAAGGACCAAGGGCATGCTTTCTACCATGGGGGCAGCTGCCTCTACGGCAAGGGCCTAGGCCCCTGTTGGGGGCTGCTGCTCTTCAGCAAGCTTGGGGTACCCGGCAACTTCCTTGCCAGCGGCTCCTAGGAGCTCTGCGAGAAAGTACTTGCCAGTCCCCGCTTTGCTTCGCTGTTCTGCTCTATTGATGGATCAACGGATGGCTGAGTTAATTGAAGCACAAAGGTACCTGGTTCCACAGGTAGCTTGAGGGCAGCACGCTTCAACAGGTCATCGACAATGTTGTTCTCTGCTCGAGGAACATGCTCTGCTTGTAGATCGTCAAAGCGCTCTTCCAACTTCCTCACTTCATCCATGTAAGCCTCCATTAGCAGGCTCTGATAATCCTTGTTGACTTGCTTGACGACAAGTTGTGAATCTCCTCTGATGATAAGCTTCTTGATCCCAAGGTCAGCCGTGATCCTAAGACCAGCGAGTAGCCCCTCGTATTCAGCGGTGTTGTTTGTTGACCTCTCCCGGGGGAAGTGCATCTAAATCACGTACTTGAGGCATTCTCCGGTCGGCGCGACGAGCAACACTCTGGCACCTGCACCTTGTAACAAGAAGGCTCCATCAAAGTACATGATCCAATGACTACTTGCCTCTTTGCTGGGAAGGGTGGTTTCTTGAACTTCTTCGTCGGGCGTGGATGTCCATTCTGCTATGAATTCTGCCAATGCTCTGCTCTTAATCATCGAGGTACTTTCAAATCTGAGCCCAAAGCTTGACAACTCCACTGCCCACTCCACAATCCTCCCTGTCACATCTGGATTGTGCAAAATCCGTTGCAACGGGGGCGAGTGAAAACGGTGATCTCGTCTGCTTGAAAATAATGACGCAGCTTTCTCGAGGCCATAAGGAGGCCGAAAAGCAACTTCTGCATCCCAGAGTACCTTGACCTAGCCCCCTGCAGAAGGGAGCTGACAAAGTAGACTGGGTGCTGCACCATCTTCTTCTTATGCTTTACCTCGCATGCTTGCACAGACGCTGTTTTGCCGGGATTGGATCCTGCCGGGGGTTCTCCCTTGCCGGGATCGGATCCTGCCGGGTCCAGCTCTTCTCCTAAGGGCCTTGCCGCTGTTGTCGCATCCTCCTCAACTTCCCTCTATGCCACTAGCGCGGTACTGACCACTTGATTTGTTGCTACCAGGTATAGCAGCAACGGCTCTTGTGGCTTGGGTGCGACCAGTATTGGCGTAGAGGAGAGGTATCTCTTCAAATCTTGTAGTTCTGCCTCTCCCTCTGGGGCCCATTTCATTGGACCGACCTTTTTCAAGATCTTGAAAAAGGGGAAGGCGCGCTCAACAGATTTAGAGATGAACCTGCTCAGGGAGGCGATGTAGCCGGCGAGCCTCCGGACATCCTTGACCCGTCTTGGCACCTCAATTTGCTCAATTGCTTTGATCTTGTCGGGATTTGCTTCGATCCTACGTTGAGACACAAAGAACCCAAGAAGCTTGCCAGACGGAACACCGAACATGCACTTCTCTGGGTTGAGCTTGAGGTTGATCCTGTGCAAGTTTGCAGAAGTTTCTTCCAAGTCCTGCACGAGCCTAGCCTTGTCTTTGATTTTGACCACTATGTCATCCATGTAAGCTTCCATATTTCTATGGAGCTGGGGCTCAAAATGAATTTGTACCGCTCGAGCGAACGTTGAACCAGCGTTCTTCAACCCGAAAGGCATCCGTACAAAACAGTACGTACCACATGGGGTTATGAACGCGGTTTTCTCTTCATCTTCCTTCATCATGAAGATCTGATGATACCCTAAGTAAGCGTCAAGGAATGACAGCAGGTCGCAGCCAGCAGTAGAGTCCACTATCTGATCGATACGTGGTAATGGGAAAGGATCCTTTGGGCAGGCTCTATTGATATCAGTATAGTCGATACATAGCCTCCACTTCCCATTTGCCTTACGTACTACAACCGGATTGGCCAACCACGTCAGGTGGAGAACTCCCTTGACCAAACCTGCCGCCTCCAACTTCCTGATCTCCTCGATGATAAACTCTTGTCGCTCCAAAGCTTGCTTTCTGACCTTCTGCTTGACGGGTCATGCGTGAGGGCAGACAACAAGATGGTGCTCAATCACCTCCCTGGGAACGCCAGGGATGTCGGATGCTTGCCATGCAAACACGTCGACATTCGCCCGTAGGAAGGCGATGAGCGCGCTTTCCTATTTGCAGTCAAGGGTGGAGCTTATGACGAAAGCTCCGCCCGTGCCATCCTCCTTGATGGATACCTTCTTGATTTCCGACGGGGCCGCCTTGGACTTTTTGTTCTTGTCGATAGAGCTCTCTGGTACATCTCCAACGGAAACACAGCACTCCAAGGAGGCGCGTTTGCCGGAGAGGGTACATGAGCCCTTGCCGGAGCTAGGAGTCTTATCGGCAGCCAAAGCCTTACTGGTCCTCTTCCCAGTGGTAGGAGCAGGTGCCTTAGCGGTAGATGCTACAATGCCTCTTGATAGAGCTGATCAGCGCAGATGAGCGTGTCCTTCCTATCGCAGCCGACGGTGATGATGTTCATCGGGCCAGGCATCTTCAACTTGTTGTAGGCGTAGTGCGGCGCCGCCATGAACTTGGCCAGCATGGGGAGGCCAAGGATCATGTTGTATGGTAACGGGATCTCAGCAACATCGAAAATGATCCTCTCCTTCCTGTAGTTGAGGTCGCCACCAAATGTAACTGGTAGCATGACCTTTCCCTTTGGGCTGACTCCTCCCCGGATTGATCCCTTGGAACATGCCCGTATCCTCGAGATCTTCATCGGGGATCTGAAGCCTCTTGACCACGTTGGGCGAGATCAAGTTAAGGCTGGCCCCACCATCAACTAACATCTTCGTCACCTTGAGGTTGCGTATTGTTGGGGATACCAACAACGGCAAACACCTGACTGCAGTGATGTGATCAGGGTGATCCTCGGTGTCGAAAACGATAGGCGTGTGAGACCACCTCAACGGCTCTTGGGCATCGACCATTGGTTCCGTCACATTAATCTCACGCGCCCACTATTTCAGTTGACGGTGGGAAGAATGCAGTGAAGCACCTCCGTTGACACAAATGACTTCTGTCACCTTCTGGAACTCATGCTCGGTGGATTCGTCGTCATCATCGCGATCATCATCCTCCTCTTTCTTGTCGTGGCCTCGGGCAGGCCTCTCTTGTTGCCTTTCCCCGTTGCTGCGTCCTCCTTGGCCGCCACGCTTCCTGCCGGACTCTTCAGCGCCTCCTTGGCCCTTCTCCTTATCTCGTCTCTCGTACTCAGCCCTTTGCTTCTCCATCAGCAACTCCACTTGGCGGTAGTTCTGGACTTCGTGGCCCTTGGTACGGTGAATCTTGCAGTACTGCTTGTCAGAGCCCTCTGACTTGTCGGCAACCGCCAAGGCCTGGCAGGCGTTGCACCCGGCAACCTCCTTGCCGGGGTTGTCAACCTTGTCCTTCTTGGCGGTGTCGGGGTCGCCGGATTCCTCAACGGCAAGCACGGTCTTGCCCTTGCACTTCCTGTTACGCCGCCGGCCTTTCTTTGCTGGGGCGACGATGTCTTTGTATTCTGAGTCACTTCCCACATCGGCGTCTTCGCCGGGGTACTTCATTCCTTCCTCCACTCGGGCGCATCTGTCAGCCAGAATGTACATCTCGGCAACATCCGTGAACTTGTTCATGGCCAACTCTTCACGCATCTTTCAATTGCGCATGTTCTGGTGGAACACGCTGATGACAGCGGAGGGATGAACATCGAGGATGCTGTACTGCACATGGCTAAACCTCTGTATGTACTTGCGCAAGGATTCGTCGCCTCTCTGAGGGATCACATGCAAGTCACTTGCCTACCCTGGAGCTATGTGGCAGCCTGTGAAGGCACCAACAAACTCGCGGCATAGGTCGGACCAAGTGGCAATGGAATCTATCAGCACATGCATCAACCATGAGCTGACATTGGGCTTAAGTGCCAACGGGAAATAGTTCACAAGTATCTTGTCGTCTCATGCTCCAGCAGCTTGCATTGAAATAGTGTAAATGCTCAAGAACTCAGACTGGTGAGTCTTGCCGTCGTACTTCTTTGGGACCTCTGGTTTGAACATGCGGGTGTTGGGCCACTAGAATTGCCGCAGCTTGCGGGTGAATGTTGGACAAGTGATTGCATATGGCAAGTCGCTAGCATCCCCCGGCATAGGCCTGTACTCAGCGGGCCTAGCACGCCTATCAGACTGGTGACGTGCTTCCCATCGCCGTTCGATAGTAGTCCGGGCGTCCTCCTTGAGGCGCTCTTGAAGAACTTGGCGCCGGTCATGCCGCGTCCGTGGGTCTGATGACGCTGTGGACACGTTGTCCCGGGCGTCGCCCCGATGGGCGGACCGTGGCAAAGGGGAGTGCACCATGGTTGCGGTGCCCTCGACCCTTCCACTGCCTGCACGGGTCGGCTCGTCATTTCGGCACCGTGAGGGGCTTGCACCTCGGTGGCCATCTCTATTGGCATGGCCAATGAGGCTTTGGGTAGCAGCCCTCCACTCTTCTAGCTTCTACAAGGCAGGAGGAAAGTCGAGGAGCAGCTGCTCTTGTGACAGCGCTTCCGCTCGCGTGGGTGGCAACGACAGGCGCGAGGAATGGGAGGAACTCGGACTTCTAACGACATTAGAAGGAGTCCCACCTCGATTCCGTGGCTGCTCTCTTTTCGCCTACATCATGGCGTGCATGTAAGCCCTGCGTATCTTGAGAGTGACGCTGAGGGCTCTTTTCATGGCGATGCCCGGGATCGTCAACATCATGGTGCGGTTCGTCATGCACGAGCTGAGGAGACTGCGGCACACGCGATGGCGAGGTCGATCTTCTGCCCTTGGAGGTCCCCTGTCACACCCTAGCTAGTCATGCATTAGAGTGTTGCATCATGTTTACTCTTTCATCAGAAACTTGAAATGGGGATCTGTGAAACCCTCAGAATCATTTTGAAAATGACCCAAATAAAAATTTCTCCAAAAGGGTCCAAGAAAATGCTCATGTTGATCTCTGAAAATATTGGACAGAGATAAAAATCAAACCAATATTTTTAGTGGCTCATGGACATTTATTTTGGGCATTTGGAATTAATGCATAAATATTTGCTTTGGAAATATATTTCTATATATATTAATATATGTCCAAATATTATGCCAATTATAAAGGAGCTCTGGAATAATATATCTAGCCCCTGAAAAATTTGGCATAAGTTAAATAAATGATTTAATATATTATTTAAATCAGAACAAATGTCAGAAATTAGAAAACAGAAAAAAATAAAAGGGAGAAGCTTACCTGGGCT
>NC_041389.1:218659304-218704565 GCF_002162155.2 Triticum dicoccoides | reverse complement strand
GCCCTCGGCTCTTCCCTCCTCTCCCTCGCTCTCTCTCTCACGGCCGAACACCACCGTCGCCGCCGTTCGCCTTAGCAGCCGTCTCCGGCCACCCCTCGCTCCCCCGACTAGCTCAGAAGCTCCGCCACAACCCCCTCTTCCTCCCCACCGCTCCACGGGCCTCCAGAAGCCCTGCATCGCCGCCACGTCGCCGTTCCCCTCTTCGGGCTCCGACCATCATCGCCGTTGAATTCGCCGTCTCCAGCGCGTCTCCGAGCCCGCTTCGACGCCCACTGCAACCGCGGTGAGCCCCCGAGTCGTTTCCCCCTTCTCCCCTGGTCTCTTTCGACCTCTAGGCCTTAGCCCCACCTTGGCCGAGAGCTCCACGCCGCCGGCGATGTCGCCGTCGTGGCCACGGTCACCGTAGCGCCCAACCGAGCACACTATCGTGCTCCACGCCTCACTAGGAGCACGCAGCACGCACCAACGCCTCCCCAAACCCCCTGCAACGCCGACTCCGACCGCACCCGAACTCCGACGTCCGCAGCCGAGCTCGCCGCCGTCGACTCCGGCCACCCCAGGCCCAGCCACGGCCACCGTTCGACGCGCGGGAGCAAGAGCTCTCCAACGAGCCCAAGAACGGCCTCGCCCGTGCCCTGTAGCGCGATCCCGCATCGCGCCGCCGTCTCGGGCCTCGCCGGCGTCACGTCGCCGGTGGGTTTGACCCACTTTGACCACGGCAGGAACCCCCCCTGAGTCCCTGACTGGTGGGCCCAGCCCTGTAGCTAATTAGGATTAGCGCTAACCACTGTTAGTTAACCCCCTGACACTGACTAGTGGGCCCCAGCGCCACTAATTAGTAATTAGGACTAATTTAACCCTGTTTAACCCCCCTGTCGCTGACGTGTGGGCCCCACACGTCAGGTTTGACCTCAGCCAGCCGCAGTTGACCACGGACGTCATGCTGACGTCATGCTGGCGCAATATATATATTTCTGGATTTAAATGAAATCAGGAAATTCCAGAATATTATTTAAACTTCAAAAATTCATAACTTTTATTCTGTAACTCCAAATTGGACAAATTATATATGAAAAATGATCAGAAAAATCCAATCTATCCATCTGTACTATGTTCATGCATGATCAAACAAGTTAAATTGATGTTTCAAGCAGAACAAGGAAAAGCACTTTAAAAGGCCATATTTGAATTTGAAATTTGAATCCTTGATTCAAATTTGTTCAAACCCTTCTGGTTTTAGTTGCATTAGCCCAACACACTCATATTGCCATGTTTCATGCATGCATCATATTGTTGCACATTGTTTGGTGATGGTTGTGTATCGGTGTCCTTTGCGACAGGTTCTGCCTCCGAGGAGTACCGTGATTACCCTAACGAAGAACCGTATCAGTGCATCGACCCATCAGGCAAGCAACCAACCATTTGATCATATCGATACAATCCCATGTTCTCGCTCCTGCTCTCTTTTACTGCATTAAGGCAACGCGTTTCAAACTGCTGTGTGCTACGGTAGTTGAACCCATTTCCTCTGCATGACCTGTCATTGCCACAGTAACTAGATGAAACCCACTAGCATGTGTAGGAGTTGATTGAGCCATATGTATGTGTTGTTCCTACCTTGCTATGCCTGCTATGCTTAGAGTCGTGTCAGGTCTGGTTCATTTGGGTGATGGGCTAGAGTGAAATGATTATGTCGGTAATAAGAGTGGTGAGGTGAACACGATTTGGTAAAGGTATCGATGAGAGGCCATGTAGGAGTACATGGTGGGTTGTTTCATTGAAGCCGACCTTAAGCACTGAGATCTGTATGTGTGATTTAAGATACAGCTACTACCATGCATTGGGCCCTGAAATATGACCCCGCTCGACTTCTTATTCACCCTAGCTCTCTGTCCAGGAGTTGCAAGTAGTTTCTGGTGTTTGTAGTCTACTGGAGGCCGTGGACAGCGCTGACCGTAGGGGTGGGCTGTGATGCGGTAGGTACGTGGCACGGTGTACCGAATACCCGTTAGGTATCTCGGGAACCCTGTTCACATCGTTCGGGGCCGTATGGGAAACCTCGGCCGGACTCCCTGCGGATGGAACCTGAATAGGCGATAAACCTGGACTAGAGGCTTAAGTGTTTAGGTAGGTCGTGGTCTACACCCACGTCGGCTTTCGCTTGAAGTCTGCCGAGCACATGTCGTGTGCAGACGCTAAGTGGTGGAAACATGTATGAAGAAGTACACCCCTGCAAGGTTAACATGATCTATTCGAATAGCCGCGTCCGCGGTAAAGGACTACTTGGTTGCCTATACAGTTCATAGACAAGTAAATGGAAACTACTAAAAGCCTCAAGATAAGAGTGAGTGCCGAGGATGGCTCTTCCGTAGGAAGACGGAGGTGGATCCTCGGTGATGTATTGAAGTGGTGAGTAGTGGACTCGTGTGCGCAAAACCATTTTAAGTTGGAGTATCGTAGGATAGTCTAGCCAAGAGTCAAAGCTGGCTTGCTGCAATAACTCCACCAACCCTTCTTGATACTAAGCATGTATGTAGGATCTGATGTAAGTCTTGCTGAGTACCTTTGTACTCATGTTGCTATAATCTACATTTTTACAGAAGACGCTGCAACCCCTTCTGATGGGTTCTATGTAGACGTTGACATCAACGAGTAGGCTAAAGACCCAGGTGGTGACCCTGAGCTTGTGAAGGACCACGTAGTATAGCTAGGCTTCCAAGCCTCTTTTATTTTACTAGTTGTCTGTACTCAGACAATGTACTTCCGCTGCTAGTTTGTATGACTGTATGACTTGAATGCTGGGTCGTGTGACCCGTATCTTTGTGTATGCTATGTATGGCTCCCTGAGCCTTAAATAAAGTACTTGTGTCGTAGAGTCATGTTGTGATGCTTCGTTGTATTTGCACATATCGAGCATATTGTGTGTATGATTGAAATGCTTGGTATGTGTGGGATCTGACTATCTAGTTGTTTATCTTTAGTAGCCTCTCTTACCGGGAAATGTCTCCTAGTGTTACCGCTGAGCCATGGTAGCTTGCTACTGCTCTGGAACACTTAGGCTGGCCGGCATGTGTCCTTCTTCGTTCCTGTGTCTGTCCCTTCGGGGAAATGTCACGCTTTGAGTACTGGAGTCCTGTTAGCCCGCTACAGCCCGGTTTACCGGAGTCCTGTTAGCCCAGTGCTACAGCCCGGACCCACTTGCTGATGACCGACACGTTCGAAGCTGGGTCATGGATGCCTGTCCCTGTAAGTCTATGCCACTTTGGGTTTACGACTAGTCATGTCAGCCCGGGCTCTTTATCATATGGATGCTAGCGACACTATCATATACGTGAGCCAAAATGCGCAAACGGTCCCGGGCAAAGGTAAGGCGACACCCGTGGGGATACCGTGCGTGAGGCCGCAAAGTGATATGAGGTGTTACCGGCTAGATCGATGTGACATCGAGTCGGGGTCCTGACAGCGTTGGCATCAGAGCCGGACTGCCTGTAGGTTCTCCAAGCCAAACTGGTCGATGTTGAGTCTAGAAATTCTTTAGTTATATGTAGGGGAATTGTTTGTGGGTTGGAACGTAAGGCTCTTTTTACTCCTCTATCTTATGACATTCTGATCTGAGTCAGTCCATTCTTCCACCGGGGGTTAAGGAATTAGGATCTATACTCTCTATCAGGATCACGTGTTACTAATCAGTAGTACCTTATAGGTATGATGGATACATGCCTAGTTCAGTTCTTTTACCACATTATGTTGCTAGGATGGTCTCAGAACTTTGATATGATGATGTTGAGTGTGTATGAAATCCTTTGTCAAATGTCTCAAATCCTTCTTGAGCATTTACAGCTGTTATGCTGCCGAAAATTTGCTAGAAATTCTAATGCCTTTGCATTATGATTGTGCTTTCAGATGGCCACTCGCGACCTCAATCAAGTGGTTCGCCTGACTCGATGCCTAGATGTACCCGGCCATACTGCCAAGTTGGTTAGGGTAATGACTGAGGCTGGATACCGCTGGTATCCTGAGTACACGGTCGAAGAGCAATTCCGAGACTTTAATCAAAGCCAGTATCTCTGCACTGTCAGGATATTTCCATCTTATCCTGGATCCACCGAGCCTCTTCACTGCTCTTATGGACTCGGGATTACTATTGAGATGGCTGTGCAGGACGCCGCCTACTATATGATGACCATTATGCGAGTCAGATCTGGTATATTTCGGGACTCTGATTTCCGGTATATGCCAGGATCACTTCCGGGAGCACAAGGGTATCTCCAGGCTATTTATGCTGACCCCACTCAGGAGGATTCACGGACTCGCACCACTGCTGAGATGCTCGAGGATAAGGACCGTGAAAATCGGGCCTTGAGGTTAGAGCTCTTCAATACCCGTGCTGACCACTGGGCCACTTTGACTCGGTTCGCACCGGCAGTGCAAGCTGGATTCTCAGATATGCGCGATCTCTATCCTGTGAGATCTGCTCTGCCAGACGTGATGGTTTGGCGTGATGTAGGAGGCATCACCCCACCTCGCGGTCCCCGCAGGCCACCGTCTGTTGGTCCAAGGCCTCATCCTAGCCCCTATGGTCCACAAGCTCCGCGAGATCGTCTGTTTCCGGATGATCATGTTGAGCTTCCAGGCTATGGAGGTGACTTTTACGAGGACTACTACGGATCGGTCTGAGTTAGTGGTAGTATCACTAGTTCGCACTAGCTGTGTCGTCTATCGTCCCGCGTGACTCGTGGGATATGACCTAGTTTGTACTCTTTCCGGAGGTGTAGAAGAATAATGTATAGGAGCTTGGAATGCCTCCGATGAGATGTAATCCTTTTCTCACCGTAATAGTACTTTGTTTGGTCTTGTACTAAACCTTGTATGGTGTGTATGACGATGGAATAAAAGAAGCAGTTTCTGTTTTTACCATGTCATACGGATGATCATCTTGCATTTCGAGTTATTCCTTACATTCTGTATCCTATGTCGGAATTTTATCATTCTGACTAAATCATTGTCTTGTTACCTAGGATGGTCAACACGCGCGCTAACCCTGCTTCTCAAGAGCAGGCCGAAGGCAGTGAAGGCAGGAATGAAAATCTGCCTCATCCTCCTTCACTAGCCGAGGTTATGATGGAGGCTGAGAGAAACAAGCGGGAGACCAACCGTTTGTTGGAGCGTATTGAACAGAACACGGCACACCATCAGAGGACTAACGTGGTGTCACTCAGTGATTTTATCAAATTACATCCACCCACGTTCCACCACTCCGTCGAGCCTCTCGACGCTGATGACTGGCTTCGCAGTATCTCTCATAAACTGCGTTCCGCGCTGGTAGCGGAGGCTGACAAGGTCACCTTTGCTGCATATCATCTTGAAGGCCCCGCCAGTCTATGGTGGGAAAATTATGGAGCTATGCGCCCAGCGGGCCATGTCACTACTTGGGCTGAGTTCAGCGAGGCTTTCCGTGAGCATCATATTTCGGAGGGTCTCATGGACCGTAAACGTGAAGAATTTTGCAGTTTCACCCAAGGCTGACTTTCTGTGGATGTTTACAGCAGGGAGTTTGGTAATCTCGCACGATATGCAACCGAGGAAGTTTCTACTGACGCCAAGAAGCAAGCAAGGTTCCGTAAGGGCCTTAGTCCTGAGCTTCGCCGTGACCTCCGTCTGCATGAGTGCACATCTTTTCAGAAACTTGTCAACAAAGCCATCAGTGCTGAAACTGGTCAGACTGACTATGACGCAACACGCAAGCATGGCCGTGATATGGGTTCCTCATCCGGTGCTGGTCCTAGAAGCGCCGCGTGTGGGTACCCAACACCGCCCTGCCACCCAGGTTCACACCGAGGCCATCCTTCCAGGCGCCTCGCCCCGTTCAGCAGTCTGCACCGGCCAAGCCCTATGGGGGTCCAACTAACAATGCTCCTCCACGTACCAGTTCCGTGACTTGTTTCAAGTGTGGGGAATCTGGCCACTATATGCGTGAGTGTCCCCAGACCAACCCCAACCAGTCTGCTAAAGCTGTTGGCCGTGGCAAGCCGACAGGAAAAGTATTCCACGCCAAGCCGGTCACCGCTACACGTGGCCATGTCAACTGTATCTCTGCCGAAGAAGCTCAAGAGGATCCCAACGTCATTCTCGGTACGCTTCTTGTTAATTGCCACCCGGCATCTGTTCTTTTCGATACAGGAGCCTCTCATTCTTTTATATCTGAAAATTATGCTCGCTTGCATAACGTCGCATTCGGTGATATGCCAACCTCTATGGTAATTCAAACTCCGGGATCCAAATGGCAAACTTCTAGAGTAAGCCATGGAAATGAAATCCAAGTCGACAAACTTGTTTTCCTTGCCTCTTTGATAGCCCTTAAATTTTCAGATATCAATATCATTCTGGGTATGGACTGGATGTCAGCTCATCAAGCCAAAATTGATTGCTTCTCTAGGACTGTTCAACTCACCCATCCTTCGGGGAAGATAGTCAATGTCTTGACCCGAATAGCTAAGCGACAATTATATTCTCTTAACGCCAGCCCTTTGCCAGACCTTGAGGACGTTCCGGTAGTCCGTGACTTCCCGGATGTCTTCCCAGAAGAATTGCCAGGTGTTCCACCTGACAGGGATGTTGAGTTCGTAATAGACCTCATTCCGGGAACCGTTCCGATTGCTAGAAGACCCTATAAGATGGCACCCTAGAACTAGCCGAGCTTAAGAAACAACTCGATGAGTCCTTGAAAAAGGGTTTCATCCGACCTAGTTCATCTCCGTGGGCTTGCCCCGTCCTATTCGTCAAGAAGAAGGATGGTACGGACCGGATGGTTGTAGATTACCGACCTGTCAATTTGGTCACAATCAAGAACAAATATCCGCTTCCCAGGATCAACGACCTGTACGATCAGCTCGCTGGATCCTCAGTCTTCTCCAAGATGGATTTGAGGTTGGGCTACCATCAAATCAAAATCAGAAACGGGGACATTCCTAAAACGGCCTTTGTTACTCGTTATGGCCAATACGAGTACACCGTCATGTCCTTCGGTTTAACCAACGCTCCAGCCACCTTTTCTCGGTTAATGAACTCAATCTTCATGGAGTATTTGGATAAATTCGTCGTAGTTTACCTCGATGATATACTCATCTACTCCAAGAACGAGGAAGAACATGCCGAACATCTAAGGCTAGTGTTGCAGAAACTTCGAGAGCATCGCCTTTATGCCAAATTTTCTAAATGTGAATTCTGGTTGCCAGAAGTGACCTATCTGGGTCATGTAATATCTGGTAAAGGTATTGCTATTAACCCTGAGCGAGTTCAAGCCGTCCTTAATTGGACTCCACCTGAATCGGTCAAGCAAGTTCGGAGCTTTCTGGGCTTAGCGAGCTATTGTCGTCGCTTTGTCGAGAACTTCTCCAAAGTTGCTAAACCTCTAACCGAACTCCTCAAGAAAGATAAGAAGTTCGAGTGGACTCCACAATGTGAGCACAGCTTTCAGGAACTGAAAAGACGCCTGACTTCTGCTCCCGTACTGGTACCGCCAGACTTCTCCAAGGACTTTGTTATCTACTGCGACGCCTCGCGACAAGGACTAGGTTGCATTCTCATGCAAGATCGACACGTAATTGCCTACGCTTCACGGCAATTGCACCCACATGAGGAGAATTATCCTACTCATGATCTAGAGCTTGCAGCCGTAGTCTATGCACTTAAAACCTGGCGACATTACCTCCTCGGTAATCGTTGCGAAATATTCACTGATCACCAAAGTCTGAAGTACATTTTCACCCAACCGGATTTGAATCTCAGGCAAAGACGTTGGGTTGAGTTGATCACAGACTTCGATTTAGGGATAACCTACACCCCAGGGAAAGCCAACGTCATGGCTGATGCGCTAAGTCGTAAATCTTATTGTAACAACCTGATGTTACAACAAAGTCAACCGCTTCTCCATGAGGAATTTCGGAAGCTTAACCTTCACATTGTACCTCAAGGTTTTCTCTCCACCTTGGTGGCAAAACCTACCCTTACGGATCAGATTATCAAGGCACAGAAGGTAGATCCGGGAATCTCCCGCATCAAGAGAAACATTCAGAAAGGAATTGCGAATTGCTTCTCCATTAATGATCAAGGGGTCGTATACTTCGGGAATCGACTAGTGGTTCCCGAAGTGCGAAACCTGAGGCGTTTGATCCTTAAGGAAGCTCATGAATCTCCTCTCACCATTCATCCCGGTAGTACTAAGATGTATCAGGACCTACGCCAGAGGTTCTGGTGGACTAGGATGAAGAGAGAAATTGCTCAGTATATTGCAAATTGCGACGTCTGTCGTCGTGTAAAAGCAGAGCACCAACGGCCTGCTGGCACCCTTCAACCCTTAGCTATTCCTGAATGGAAATGGGATAAAATTGGTATGGATTTCATTACCGGTTTTCCCAGGACCAAGAGAGGGAATAATGCTATTTTCGTCATGGTCGATCGTCTTTCCAAAGTAGCCCATTTCCTACCTGTTCGAGAGAGTATAACCGCTAGTCAGCTGGCAGACTTATACATCTCCCGAATAGTGTCCCTTCATGGTGTTCCTTTGGAAATTAACTCGGATCGAGGAAGTCTTTTCACCTCTCGATTTTGGGAAAGTTTCCAAAATGCTATGGGAACTCGTCTCTCCTTTAGCACCGCCTTCCACCCT
This sequence comes from Triticum dicoccoides, assembly GCF_002162155.2. Classification (NCBI taxonomy): domain Eukaryota; kingdom Viridiplantae; phylum Streptophyta; class Magnoliopsida; order Poales; family Poaceae; genus Triticum; species Triticum dicoccoides. The sequence goes on along the minus strand of NC_041389.1, from coordinate 218,695,897 downwards.
CAGTCGAGTGGTCAAGTGGAACGCGTCAACCAAATTCTAGAAGACATGCTTCGAGCCTCTGTTATCTCATTCGGAATGGACTGGGAGAAGTGCCTTCCATTTGCCGAATTCGCTTACAACAACAGCTATCAATCTAGCTTGGGTAAAGCCCCTTTTGAAGTTCTCTATGGACGACGGTGTCGAACACCCCTTAACTGGTCAGAGACCGGGGAAAGACAATTCTTTGGCCCGGACATGATTCAGGAAGCAGAAGAACAAGTTTGCATCGTTCGTGAAAAGTTGAAAACAGCCCAATCTCGTCAAAAGAGTCAATATGACCGAAAACATAAGGCTATGACTTTCGAGGTTGACGAGAAGGCATATCTTCGGGTCACCCCTCTGAAGGGAACCCATCGTTTCGGTATCAAAGGCAAATTGGCTCCTCGTTACATTGGACCTTTTCGCATTCTTGCCAAACGAGGGGAAGTTGCCTACCAGCTGGAACTACCTCCGCATCTCTCCAGAGTCCACGATGTCTTCCACGTTTCTCAACTCAGGCGTTGCTTCTCGGATCCTATCCGTGAAGTGGACCACGAAACGCTTGATCTCCAAGATAATCTTACATATCGAGAGTACCCCGTTCGTATCCTCGATCAGGCTGAACGTATCACCCGACGTCAGAACATCAAGTTCCTCAAAGTACAATGGTCACACCATTCTGAGGATGAAGCAACCTGGGAAAGGGAGGATCGTCTTCGACTTGAGTACCCCGCCTTCTTCCCGGAGGAACCCAAATCTCGGGACGAGATTCTTTTGAGTGGGGGTGAGTTGTCACACCCTAGCTAGTCATGCATTAGAGTGTTGCATCATGTTTACTCTTTCATCAGAAACTTGAAATGGGGATCTGTGAAACCCTCAGAATCATTTTGAAAATGACCCAAATAAAAATTTCTCCAAAAGGGTCCAAGAAAATGCTCATGTTGATCTCTGAAAATATTGGACAGAGATAAAAATCAAACCAATATTTTTAGTGGCTCATGGACATTTATTTTGGGCATTTGGAATTAATGCATAAATATTTGCTTTGGAAATATATTTCTATATATATTAATATATGTCCAAATATTATGCCAATTATAAAGGAGCTCTGGAATAATATATCTAGCCCCTGGAAAATTTGGCATAAGTTAAATAAATGATTTAATATATTATTTAAATCAAAACAAATGTCAGAAATTAGAAAACAGAAAAAAATAAAAGGGAGAAGCTTACCTGGGCTCCTCCACTGTGCAGCCCATCCAGCTGGCCGGCCCAGCCAGCAGGCGGCCCAGCCCGTCTCCCTCCTCTGTCGTCTTCGTCCCGACAGAGGGAGGGGAGTGTGGCCGGCGCGCGCGCGCGCCACCGCTCCACGCCACCTCTCTCCCTGCCTGTCTGCCCTCCCCTCCTCGCCTCGATGCCCTGGACGACGCCACGCCTCCCCCCCTGCTCTCTCTCACTCGCCCTCGGCTCTTCCCTCCTCTCCCTCGCTCTCTCTCTCACGGCCGAACACCACCGTCGCCGCCGTTCGCCTTAGCAGCCGTCTCCGGCCACCCCTCGCTCCCCCGACTAGCTCAGAAGCTCCGCCACAACCCCCTCTTCCTCCCCACCGCTCCACGGGCCTCCGGAAGCCCTGCATCGCCGCCACGTCGCCGTTCCCCTCTTCGGGCTCCGACCATCATCGCCGTCGAATTCGCCGTCTCCAGCGCGTCTCCGAGCCCGCTTCGACGCCCACTGCAACCGCGGTGAGCCCCCGAGTCGTTTCCCCCTTCTCCCCTGGTCTCCTTCGACCTCTAGGCCTTAGCCCCACCTTGGCCGAGAGCTCCACGCCGCCGGCGATGTCGCCGTCGTGGCCACGGTCACCGTAGCGCCCAACCGAGCACACTATCGTGCTCCACGCCTCACTAGGAGCACGCAGCACGCACCAACGCCTCCCCAAACCCCCTGCAACGCCGACTCCGACCGCACCCGAACTCCGGCGGCCGCAGCCGAGCTCGCCGCCGTCGACTCCGGCCACCCCAGGCCCAGCCACGGCCACCGTTCGACGCGCCGGAGCAAGAGCTCTCCAACGAGCCCAAGAACGGCCTCGCCCGTGCCCTGTAGCGCGATCCCGCATCGCGCCGCCGTCTCGGGCCTCGCCGGCGTCACGTCGCCGGTGGGTTTGACCCACTTTGACCACGGCAGGAACCCCCCCTGAGTCCCTGACAGGTGGGCCCAGCCCTGTAGCTAATTAGGATTAGCGCTAACCACTGTTAGTTAACCCCCTGACACTGACTAGTGGGCCCCAGCGCCACTAATTAGTAATTAGGATTAATTTAACCCTGTTTAACCCCCCTGTCGCTGACGTGTGGGCCCCACACGTCAGGTTTGACCTCAGCCAGCCGCAGTTGACCACTGACGTCATGCTGACGTCATGCTGGCGCAATATATATATTTCTGGATTTAATTTAAATCAGGAAATTCCAGAATATTATTTAAACTTCAAAAATTCATAACTTTTATTCTGTAACTCCAAATTGGACAAATTATATATGAAAAATGATCAGAAAAATCCAATCTATCCATCTGTACTATGTTCATGCATGATCAAACAAGTTAAATTGATGTTTCAAGCAGAACAAGGAAAAGCACTTTAAAAGGCCATATTTGAAGTTGAAATTTGAATCCTTGATTCAAATTTGTTCAAACCCTTCTGGTTTTAGTTGCATTAGCCCAACACACTCATATTGCCATGTTTCATGCATGCATCATATTGTTGCACATTGTTTGGTGATGGTTGTGTATCGGTGTCCTTTGCGACAGGTTCTGCCTCCGAGGAGTACCGTGATTACCCTAACGAAGAACCGTATCAGTGCATCGAACCATCAGGCAAGCAACCAACCATTTGATCATATCGATACAATCCCATGTTCTCGCTCCTGCTCTCTTTTACTGCATTAAGACAACGCGTTTCAAACTGCTGTGTGCTACGGTAGTTGAACCCATTTCCTCTGCATGACCTGTCATTGCCACAGTAACTAGATGAAACCCACTAGCATGTGTAGGAGTTGATTGAGCCATATGTATGTGTTGTTCCTACCTTGCTATGCCTGCTATGCTTAGAGTCGTGTCAGGTCTGGTTCATCTGGGTGATGGCTGGAGTGAAATGATTATGTCGGTAATGAGAGTGGTGTGGTGAACACGATTTGGTAAAGGTATCGATGAGAGGCCATGTAGGAGTACATGGTGGGTTGTTTCATTGAAGCCGACCTTAAGCACTGAGATCTGTATGTGTGATTTAAGATACAGCTACTACCATGCATTGGGCCCTAAAATATGACCCCGCTCGACTTCTTATTCACCCTAGCTCTCTGTCCAGGAGTTGCAAGTAGTTTCTGGTGTTTGTAGTCTACTGGAGGCCGTGGACAGCGCTGACCGTAGGGGTGGGCTGTGATGCGGTAGGTACGTGGCACGGTGTACCGAATACCCGTTAGGTATCTCGGGAACCCTGTTCACATCGTTCGGGGCCGTATGGGAAACCTCGGCCGGACTCCCTGCGGATGGAACCTGAATAGGCGATAAACCTGGACTAGAGGCTTAAGTGTTTAGGTAGGTCGTGGTCTACACCCACGTCGGCTTTCGCTTGAAGTCTGCTGAGCACATGTCGTGTGCAGACGCTAAGTGGTGGAAACATGTATGAAGAAGTACACCCCTGCAGGGTTAACATGATCTATTCGAATAGCCACGTCCGCGGTAAAGGACTACTTGGTTGCCTATACAGTTCATAGACAAGTAAATGGAAACTACTAAAAGCCTCAAGATAAGAGTGAGTGCCGAGGATGGCTCTTCCGTAGGAAGACGGAGGTGGATCCTCGGTGATGTATTGAAGTGGTGAGTAGTGGACTCGTGTGCGCAAAACCATTTTAAGTTGGAGTATCGTAGGATAGTCTAGCCAAGAGTCAAAGCTGGCTTGCTGCAATAACTCCACCAACCCTTCTTGATACTAAGCATGTATGTAGGATCTGATGTAAGTCTTGCTGAGTACCTTTGTACTCATGTTGCTATAATCTACATTTTTACAGAAGACGCTGCAACCCCTTCTGATGGGTTCTATGTAGACGTTGACATCAACGAGTAGGCTAAAGACCCAGGTGGTGACCCTGAGCTTGTGAAGGACCACGTAGTATAGCTAGGCTTCCAAGCCTCTTTTATTTTACTAGTTGTCTGTACTCAGACAATGTACTTCCGCTGCTGGTTTGTATGACTGTATGACTTGAATGCTGGGTCGTGTGACCCGTATCTTTGTGTATGCTATGTATGGCTCCCTGAGCCTTAAATAAAGTACTTGTGTCGTAGAGTCATGTTGTGATGCTTCGTTGTATTTGCACATATCGAGCATATCGTGTGTATGATTGAAATGCTTGGTATGTGTGGGATCTGACTATCTAGTTGTTTATCTTTAGTAGCCTCTCTTACCGGGAAATGTCTCCTAGTGTTACCGCTGAGCCATGGTAGCTTGCTACTGCTCTGGAACACTTAGTCTGGCCGGCATGTGTCCTTCTTCGTTCCTGTGTCTGTCCCTTCGGGGAAATGTCACGCTTTGAGTACTGGAGTCCTGTTAGCCCGCTACAGCCCGGTTTACCGGAGTCCTGTTAGCCCAGTGCTACAGCCCGGACCCACTTGCTGATGACCGACACGTTTGAAGCTGGGTCATGGATGCCTGTCCCTGTAAGTCTGTGCCACTTTGGGTTTACGACTAGTCATGTCAGCCCGGGCTCTTTATCATATGGATGCTAGCGACACTATCATATACGTGAGCCAAAATGCGCAAACGGTCCCGGGCAAAGGTAAGGCGACACCCGTGGGGATACCGTGCGTGAGGCCGCAAAGTGATATGAGGTGTTACCGGCTAGATCGATGTGACATCGAGTCGGGGTCCTGACATCCCCGCACCACCCGCAGGTGGCACAGCTCTACCCTTCGGCACGGCGGCGTGCCGACCTCCATCGCCGTTGCGGAGGACGCTGGCAGCCTAGCTTCTGGTATTCAGATGATGCAGACGATCTTGATCTCCTCCACCACCGGCGCCCGCCCCGTCGCCTGTTCACGCGGGGGCGGGCGGAGCGGCCCCGGACGGGCCGACCGCTGCGGTCGTCTTCTTCTTCAGAGCCATAGCGATGAAGGTGCTATTATACTAACCACGGACCAGATTCTTACAACTAAAGCACTCCCACTACCTGGCGCGCCAAAGATGTCTGGGAAACCGATCACCTATGAGGTCACAAGGATCCCTTATATGTTCGGCAAGGGATTAGTTGCACGAAGAGCAGGCCGAGTCATTAGCACACAATGGATTTTTATCCAGGTTTGGGCCGCGAAGATGTGTAATACCCTAGTCCTGCCTTTTCTGGTTATATGAGCGTTCTTGAGCTTTTGAACTAGCTACGATGCATGCCTTGTCCAAAAGTCCGAATCCTCTCTCTATGCTCCTTGGGCCTCCTTTTATACACAAAGGGGTTGCCACAGTGGCACACAGGAGGTGGCAAGCTACAGTTGTACGAGCTTATCGCTCAATCAACGTAGGACAAGCGCAATAAATGTGTTTCCTACGTGTCCTTTTTGCTTTATTGGGGATGGCAACAGAGGCCATCCCGTCCTTCGCCACTCCTCCTCGCCTTGCCATGCATTCAGGTCGACGAGGCAGGCAGAGCCACGCTGGCCAACCAGCTGTTGTGTTGGCAAAGTGGTAGGCTTCCACGAAGATTTGCATGCCGCCACGCAGGCGCCTGCTTAGCTAGCATCCTTATCGTCATGTTGGAGTGGTGGTGAGGTGGCGAAACCTTGCCGAGCGAGGGCTTGGCCGCGGCCCAGTGTTCATCCCCGGCAAGGCTTGCCGGGCCTTGGAGTCGTCCCCGGCAATGGTCTTGCCGGGGGTCTTCATCTTGTGATCCCACGCAAACTCGTGGGTTGTTGATCTTCGTGAGGAGCCGCATGCTACCAGGCATGTGCTCTTCAAATCTTGGTCCTTAACATTGTCGATGGTGTCAGAGCTCTTAAGCCCAAGGGTGGTGGCTCCGCTGGTCTCTTCGCAAGCTGCCCCGGCAAGGGGCTTGCCGAGGGACCTCGCAGTTCGCCTCGGCAAGGCTTGTTGCCGGGCGTGGCCCTGCTTGCCTTTTGCTGCTTGCTACTTTGGGTAGCTGTCTTGACATTCTTTGTACCTGTCTCCTGCTGTCCTCCTCTGTGTTGCCAAGCCCTGCTGTAGGGGTGGCTGTGACCGTCCGTGCACAAGTAAGGGGTATAGAAGTACCCATATTTTTGTACACCGACAACTGGGAACTTAAATACATGTGTGGATACATAAACAAATACCGTGTCCCTAGTGAGCCTCTACTAGACTAGCCCGTTGGTCAGAGATGGTTAAGGTTTCCTAACCATAGACATGAGTTGTCATTTAATAACGGGATCACATCATTAGGATGTGATGGACAAGACCCAGCCGTTAGCATAGCATCTGATCGTTCAGTTTATTGCTACTGCTTTCTTAATGTCAAATACATGTTTCTTCGACCATGAGATAATGCAACTCCCAGACTCCGGAGGAATGCCTTGTGTGCCATCAAACATCACAATGTAACTGGGTGATCATAAAGGTGCTCTACAGGTATCTCCAAAGGTGTTTGTTGGGTTTCCATGGATCAAGACTGGGATTTGTCACTCCATGTGACAGAGAGGTATCTCTGGGCCGTCTCGGTATACAACATCACAAGAAGCTTGCAAGCAAAGTGACTAAGGAGTTAGTTACAGGATGATGTATTATGGAACGAGTAAAGAGACTTGCCAGTAACAAGATTGAACTAGGTATGGAAATACCGATGATTGAATCTAGGGCAAGTAGCATACCCACGGACAAAGGGAACTATGTATGTCGTCATAAAGGTATGACTGATAAAGATCTTCATAGAATATATAGGAACCAATATGGGCATCCAGGTGCCGCTATTGGTTATTGACAGGAGAAGCGTCTCGGTCATGTCTACATCATTCTCGAACTCATAGGGTCCGCACGCTTAACATCCATTGATGATATAATATTATATGAGTTATGTATGTTGGTGACCGAATGTTGTTTGAAGTCCCGGATGAGATCACGGACATGACAAGGAGCTCCGGAATGGTCCGGAGGTAAAGATTGATATATATAGGATGATATGGTTGGGCCAAGGGGTAAGGCCCACAAGGCCTTAAGACAATACACAAAGGGGTTTTCTCAGAGGGCAGGGGCTAGACGTCAAGGTTCCTGACATGTACCCCCCTGGGCCAGACACTATAGTCCGTGGCATTTACGTAAATGCCAGGAACCGTGGGGAAGTCCGAGAAGGACTCTTCTTTGTATTCTAAACCAACTTTGATGAGGCTCTTTCTCGAAGAAATGACCCAGGGCTCAACATATAAATAGAGGGGTAGGGCTAGCACCCGGAACACATCAAGATTCACCAAGACGTGTGCCGCCAACCCCGCCCCTCTAGTTTATCCTCCGTCATAGTCTCCGTTGTGCTTGGTGAAGCCCTATGGAGATTGTTCTTCACCACCACCGTCACCACACCATCGTGCTGTCGGAACTCGTCTACTACCTCGCCTCTCTTGCTAGATCAAGAAGGCGAGGACGTCATCGAGCTGAACGTGTGTTGAACATGGAGGTTGCGTACGTTAGGTACTTGATCGGGACAGATCTTGAAGGTGTACGACCACATCAACCGCGTTGATAAACGCTTCCACTTAGTGATCTACAAAGGTATGTAGATGCTCTCCCCCACTTGTAGCTATGCATCTCCATGGATAGATCTTGCGTGTGCGTAGAAATTTTTTGTTTTCCATGCAACATTCCCAATATTGGCATCATAGCCAGGTCTATGCGTAGATGATATGCACGAGCAGAACACAAAGGAGTTGTTGGCGGTGATGTTCATACTGCTTACCACCAACGTCTTATTTTGATTCAGCGATATTGTGGGATGAAGCGGCCCGGACCAACCTTACATGTCCACGTACATGAGACCGGTTCCACTGACTGATGCAACTTGTTTGCATAAGGTGGCTGGCGGGTGTCTGTTTCTCTCACTTTAGTTGAATCGAATTTGACTATGGCCGGTTCTTGCAGAAGGTTAAAACAGCAAACTTGATAATCACCGTTGTGGTTTTGCGTAGGTAAGAACGGTTCTTCCCAGTTACCCATAGGACCCACGTAAAACTTGCAACAACAAAGTAGAAGACGTCTAACTTGTTTTTGCAGGGTATGTTGTGATGTGATATGGTCAAGACATGATGTGATATACATTGTTGTATGAGATGATCATATTTTGTAATATTGACAACCGACAGGAGCCTTAGGGTTGTCTTTCAATTATTGTATGGCCTGCATGTCAATCATTAAGTGTCATGTAATTGCTTTACTTTATCGCTATGCGTTAGCAATAGTTGTAGAAGCAATTGTTGGCGAGACGACCCTGACGCTATGATAGAGATCAAGGTGTCACACCGATGACGATGGAGATCATGACGTTGCTTTGGAGATGGAGATCAAAAGCACAGGATGATGATGACCATATCATGTCACATATTTTGATTGCATGTGATGTTTATCCTTTATGCATCTTATTTTGCTTAGAACGATGGTAGCATTATAAGATGATCCCTTCACTTAATTTCAAGATAAAAGTGTTCTCCTCGAGTATGCACCATTGATAAAGTTCATCATTTCGAAGCACCTCATTATGATCGGGTGTGATAGACTCTACGTTCACACACTGGACACGTCGGTGCTATACAAATGATTTTTAACCCCTTTCCGCGACGGCATTTGGAACTGTCGCCAAGTAAGTGTGGGCGATAGGGGGGGTCCTTCCACACGACCCAGAAACCATCGGGGATAGGCCCTCCTGGCACATAGGCTGGGGCAAAGTGAGCTCGTGTGTGATCGGCCAAGGCATCGAAACCCAATTGTTTCCGTTTGTATGTACATCCCACACGGTGAATCCCAGAAAAACATTTCCTTTTGTATGTATATCACACATAGTCAATCCAAGGAGTACGTTTCCGTTCTTATGTACATCCCACATTGTCAATCCAGGGAAAACATTTTGTATGTACTTCCCACACAGTCAATCCAGGGAAAACGTTTCCGTTCATATGTACATCCCAAACGATTAGGCCGCTATAGTCGTGTGAAAAAGGTGGACATCAACATTTAATCTGCCAATATGTTTGTGATAGGTACGTTATCACACACAGTTCAAGAATGTAAAATGTGTGCGGTGCCTCTACTAATGCCAAGGTGTACATTTTTGTAAATGTGTGCGATTGGTATTCCTATCACACACGCACACTGGTTTGAAACGTTTGCCGTATTACCGTGAATCGCACACGCATATGAGACGAAACCGTGTGTGCGTCCGACGAGCATCGCAAACGTTTCACGTCAAAGAACCATTTGTTTTCTTTTTTCATCGCACACGCTGTTTTCTTTCTAACTGTGTGCACTTTATTTTATTCGCTCCTGTACAATTTTTTGGCTGTAATCTATTATTTGAATTGGAAATTTTGAAATATGAAATGTGCAATTCAAATTCTCAGCACAATGTTTCAACAACGAATTGATAAATAAAATTGTCAGTACAATATGTTCAGTAATTACAGGATTAGACAACAATTAACTATGATGAACCACAATATTTACAGGCGGTAAAGGTGAAGAGACAAGTATAATTCATTTTGACTGTCGATGTTGTTGAAGAAGGGGAATGCCCATAATGTGCCTTCCTGCATGCCATAGGCATGAACAAATTTTGTCCAAACCCTTGTGACGATCGCCCGCTCATCCTTCACCGCCTTCAGGAAGACTTCTAGAGCATTATCATGGTAGCATGAATTATATACTTTAACCGTAGTTGCCTCCACTCCGATCATGTAGTTTGGAAGGTAATCGTCAGTAAATAGCTTCGGAAACCACTGAAAAGAGAAAAATATGAGATCATGAGGTCTAATAGAGTAACTTGTTGTGGGCAGGGCAAAAGGCAACAGATTACTTACCATCCTAAAGTTCACTAATATCTTGGACAAAGTGTAAATAAAGAGCTTAATTCCCATCACCCATTTCTTTCGCCTAACAATCTTTCTTAGTTTCTTCACTTGACGCTTGTTCATGAAGCGTGGACCAGTACCGCTCATATATGTACCTACAAGCAACCAGTAAATGTTAGAAGCTAAATGAGATTGCATAAATGATGTAAAATACAACTACCTACATTCCTAAGTACAAGTATTTTTAGAGATTTCAATATGGACTACATACAAATGTATATAGAATTATAGATATAGTTTAGATTAGAATCTAGATTCACTCATTTTGCTCCTTATGTAGTCTATATTGGAATCTCTAAAAATACTTAAATTTAGGAATAGATGGTGTATAATACATGGGATACAGCTAACCTCGACGGAAAACAACAGCATCGCCCATTGTAGCCCTGTGTAAGTACATGGAAAGCAAACGTTAACTACAACAGGGTTAACATCCACCAAAAATAGAAAATGATAATAAAACGGCAGCATATGTAGTGATATCTTCATTGCGAAAGAGTAGCACGGTAGCAAAGGGACGGATTAAAAATGGATACAACAATTAATTGCAACAGTCTTAACAGCATCCTAATTCATGTTTTTTAAGTTTGTAGCCATTGAAATACAACTGTTTAAAAATGGATACAACTGTTAATTGCAACAGGCTTAATGGCCATTGAAACCGGTACTGATAAAAATGCAATTGGCCGAGTTAAACATCACAAGGAAGGTGCTGCCAGAGCAGATAATGGCCCAGTTGTCTATAAAAAGGTAGGGAAAATGGCTAAAACATGTTAGGCATATTTACTACAAAAACATAGCCATTAATTGCAACTGGTATTGGTAAGATTGAATTGGTGAGTTCATACTTGGTAAGTCCTGAGAGGTAGTTGCTGGGGCACTTCATCTTGGCCAGAGCCCGCCCAAAGTCAGCGGCGGCGGAGGCAAGCTCTTCCTCCGGGTCGAAGCATGGATCAGTGCCCCCGACATGTGTACCTACAATAAGCAAGTAAATGTTAGAAGCCAAACTGCAATTGTACAAATGATGTAAAATACTGTAAGACATGGGATGCAGCTAACCTCGATGGCAAACAACAGCATCGCCCGTTATGGCCCTGTGTAAGTACATGGATAGGCATGTTAAGTACAATAGGGTTAGCATCCACCAAAAATAGCAAATGGGCAGCATGTCTAGTATATCTTCATTGCGAGAGTAGCATGGTAGCAAATTTTGTTGCTGGTATTGGTGAAATTGAACTGAATAGTTAATACTTGAACATCACACAATGTGCAGTACTGAAATAAACAAGGCACAAATATGCTTAATACATCAACCGTACAAAACATAGCCATTGCAAGTGGTATTGGTAAGATTTAGCTAGTCAGATCATACCTGTTAAGTCATGGGTGGTAGTCGCCGGGGCACTTCTTCTGGGCCAAAGCCTACACCATGTCGACGGCGGCGGAGGCGAGGTGTTCCTCCGGGTCAACACGCACAAAGGCCATCGCGCCATGGACCGCCATCAGCTCCTCGACCTCCATGTGATATGTGGTTAGGCTTGCGCGGTGATGCTCTGGAGGTAGGTACGGTAAGGATTTGGAGGCATGAGGATGTTTCGCAGGCGCCATTTAAGAAATTAGGTCGAGGCCATGATAGAGATCGGTCGGTTACCTGACTGGATCCGAGCAGAATGTAGATGTGGTTGAAGTTGTGGTTGCGGCAGCGTCGGTTTGAGCTATCGGTAGGGAGAGGCGCTGGGGGGAAGTGGGGGGGGGGGAGATACTGAGGAAATTTGATGGGTGGGGATGTGGTTGGAGGAATAAATTCTGAAATCACGCGCCTAATGAAAATTTTGTTACGAAACTTGAAACTTGGGCGGAGGAAACACACAATAGAGACGAAGCGCGTAAAATACTTGTGTGCTAGAAAACAGAAAATTGGCAGTTCCCGTCTCCAAAAAAATGTACAGGTGTAGTCAATTTTTTCGGTCAATGGTACACATGGTTTATTAGGAACCATCACACAAGTAGCAGACTTATGGATCATTTACGCAAAAAAAGCGCACATGAGTACGGTGTAGAAACCATGTGTTTTGTGATCTTCTAATGATTAACGCAAAAAACCGCACATGGTCACGCATGCTAATCAACGCTCAAAGCCCTCAAAAGATGCTCTTACCGACATTGTACGTTAATACTACAAACATAAAGTACTACTGGTAATTTTCTTTAATACTACAAACTTAAACTACTTCTCACATGCTGCCATCAGGGCATACTGGCCAGACGCCGACGTTCTCCTTCCCGGCCTTGTAGGCGGCAGCCAACCGTGCTTCAATCTCCGCCAAGCTCTCCTCACCACGGCATGCGGCCTCTTCTTTCTTGCGGCGGCGGGACTCTCTTCTGTTGACTGCTTTCTGCCTTTTCCGATCCTCCTGTGCGGCTTTGGCCGCCTCTAGATCCATCGCGCATTCGGCCATGGCAGCCTCAAAGTTCGCCCATGTAACTGTGTGGCCGATGGCGGCGATGAACTCGGCGCGGCGAGATGCCATTGCTTCCTTACCATGTGTGTGGTCGCGGGCGGCGAGGAACGTGGCGCAGTGGGATGCCATCGCTTCCTTACCAGTTACTGTGCGCCGCGGTGCCATGAACGACGTTCGAAGAGAGCTCTGGGACGGAGGGGCGGGGTAGCCGTACAATGTGGTGGTTTTTAAGAGCTCAACGACTAATGACAAAGGAAATTTGGCTTCCCTTACAATTTTGCTTGTTCATTATCGCACACAGTTCATCTCGGTCGCTTCCGGAAACACTATGCACTGAGGCCATTGTGTGTTGCCTTACGATTGATTGGAACCCTAGCCACGCGGATCGCGTGTGTGCATCATAGGATGCGCCGCGATCGAACGGCAATCCACGTCCCTCACATCACATTCGTGCAGCTGTAGCTGGATTGGATTTATATGCGCCAAATGCCTAGAAAATGCACATAATCCCTTAAATATGGTAAATGAGCCCGAAAATATGCCAAATTTGAACATGGTGATTTGCAGGGTGTATGTTCTTCATAGAAAAAAACTCCAGGGCAAAGAACAAAGAAAATTTGGATTCCCCTTCAATTTTGGTGATTTCCCTCTCAAAAGCATAGAACTTCCCCGGCGATGGTTCGATTTATGAAGGGTGTGCATGACGACATAAGCCAAACCTTCTCAAATTTTCACCAGGGCCTAGTGAGCTCATACCATGGCACCATGACAGGCGTCATGTTTTTCAATCATTTATTTCATTTTTTCTATAGTTGAAAACCCAATAAACAAACGTTTGTGGCTAACTATTGCCACACATTTCATCGAAATATCTGGCCATTCCTTGTAAAAGGCATGAGAATTTACTAAATGGCATGAGCATCATTTTCCAGACTGTTCTTGTGCACCCTTTCATGCATCTATTGTTTGAACTTGAATTATGTGCATTAACGCCTAGAAAATGCACATAATCCCCTAAACATGATAAATGAACCCGGAAAAGTGTCAAATTTGAACGTGGTGATTTGCAGGGTGTATGTTCATCATAGAAAAAACTCATGGACAAAGAATAAAGAAAATTTGGATCCCCCTTCAATTTTGGTGATTTCCCTCTCAAAACAATGAAACTTCCTTGGTGATGGTTCGATTTATGAAAGGCGTGCATGATGACATAAGGATAACAATTTCTCAAATTTTTACCAAGGGATGGTGAGGCCACACCATGGCACCACGCGAGGCATCATGTTTTTCAAGCATTTATTTCCTTTTTTGTATAGTTGTTAACCCAGTAAACGACGCGTTTATGGTTGACTATTGCCACACATTTCCTCGAAATATCTGTCCATTCCTTGTAAAAGACATGAGAATTTACTAGATGGAACGAGGATAGTTTTCCAGACCGTTCTTGTGCACCTTTTAATGCACCGATTGTTCGAATTTGAATTATGTGCATTAATGCCTAGAGAATGCAAATAATCCCCTAAATATGGTAAATGAACACGGAAAAGTGTCAAATTTGAACGTGGTGATTTGCAGGGTGTATGTTCATCGTAGAATAAACCTCATGGACAAAGGACAAAGGAAATTTGGATTCCCCTTCAATCTTGGTGATTTCCCCCTCGAAACCATGGAACTTCCTCAATGATGGTTCGATTTATGAAAGGCGTGCATGACGACATAAGGAAAACATTCTCAAATTTTTACCAGGGCACGGTGAGGCCATACCATGGCACCACACTAGGCGTCATGTTTTCCAAGCATGTATTTCATTTTTGTATAGTTGTTAACCCAATAAATGACGCATTTATGGTTGACTATTGCCACACATTTCCTTGAAATATCTGCCCATTCCTTGTAAAAGGCATGAGAATGTACTAAAAAGCACGAGGATGGTTTTCTAGACTGTTCTTGTGCACCTTATAATGCACCGATTGTTCGAATTTGAATTATGTGCATTAATGCCTAGAAATGCAAATAATCCCCTAACTATCGTAAATGAGCCCAGAAAAATGTCAAATTTGAACATGTTGCATCTAAGGTAGTATGTTGATCGTTGGAAAAAACTGAATGACAAACTAGGACGGAAATTTGGATTCCCCTTCAATTTTGGTGATTTCCCTCTCTAAAGCAAGGAACTTCCTCGGTGATGATTCGATTTGTGAAGGGTGTGCATGACAACATTAATCAAACCTTCTCAGCTTTTAACTAGGGCACGGTGAGGCCATACCATGATGGCACCATGCCAGAAGTCATGTTTTTCAAGCACGTATTTCATTTTTCTATAGTTGCTAACCCTGTAAATGACGTGTTTTGGTTGACTATTACCACGCATTCCCTTGAAATCTCTACCCGTTCCCTGTAAAAGGATAGAGAATTTACTAAATACCACGAGTATGGTTTTTTCAGACCGTTTGTGTGCACCTTTTCATGCATCGATTGTTTGAATTTGAATTATGTGGATTAATGCCTAGAAAATGAACATAATCCCCTAATATGGTAAATGAGCCTGGAAAAATGCCAAATTTGAGCACGTTGCATTCGAGGGGGTATGTTGATTGTAGAAAAAACTAAATGACAAGCTAGGAAGGAAATTTGAATTCCCAATCCCTTCAATCTTGCTGATTCCCCTCAAAACCATGAAATTTCCTAGGTGATGGTTTGATTTATGAATGGCGTGCATGACGACATAAGACAAACATTCTCAATTTTTTACCAGGGCATGGTGAGGACACACATTTCCTTGAAATATGTGTCCATTCCTTGTAAAAGGCATGAGAAATTACTAAATAGCACGACCATGGTTTTCCAGATCGTTCTCGTGCACCTTTTCTGATTGTTTGAATTTAAATTATGTGCATTAACGCCTAGAAAATGCACACGATCCCCTAAATATTGTAAATGAACACGGAAAAGTGCCAAAGTTGAACACGGTGATTAGCAGGGTTTATGTTCATCGTAGAAAAAAAACTCATGGACAAAGGACAAAGGAAATTTGGATTCCCATTCAATCTCGGTGATTTACTATCGCAACGATTCATCTCTGTCGCCTATGCGAACCGTGTGTGTTCACTCACACATGCAAAAGGAAAAAGGAAACCCTCACCCCCTTTGCCCCCACCCACTCGCCGCGGACTCCTCCGCAACTCTGCACCTCATCAACTTCTGTCGCGGCGGCCACCCTAAGCTTGACGGCGCTATTGTCGGCGGGCGGATGTCGCACTCTAAACGGCGCGGGATTTTGCCCCTACCGCTTTCCGCCACCTATCTGCACCGACATTCTAGACTCTGGTGGACTAGGGTTTTCTGCGGGATTGGCCTGGAGATTTTTCTCATGGAGAAGGTAATCAACTTAGCAAAACATTCATTCCTCTCTTATCATAGTCCGTCCATCGATGTTAATCAACCGACAGAAATCACTTTGGAATCATTTTTGTTCTAGCTGATTCGTGGGTGTTCATTCATGTGTCCACAGCGCGAGCACAAATCGGGCAAGTGTGGTTGCGGCCAGTCGGAAACGAAGTTCTATCTCACCATTCCGGATGACTTCAGGGAGCGCTTGGTATATTCAATCTCAACCTACAACGGTCGGCATGGCCTAAATATGTGAACATATACCGTCTGTTGCTACATTATTTATATGTTTGCATCAAATCTTTGTTACATTATCTATTTTTAGTTAAATATTTTTGTACTTTGCTTGCATCTATATATTGATGTGTTCTGTCAGTTACCCCCACATTTGCATCTTGCTCTGCTATTTCAATATATCTAATTTACGATCTTAATTTTCATTTCAAGCAGTACATCCCTTGCTTTGCAAGAACAAGAGTAGAAGGAAATCTTGGGCTTTACTTTGTTGATGAGTCCCAGGATGTCATCTTGACAACGCAGCATGGACATAGAATGACGGTTAGCGTAAAACTAGATAAAGATGGTCACTCCTATTTTGATGCGGACCTTTGGAGAAAAATGTCTAAGTGTTATGAACTGAAAGCTGGCAATAAAATTCTAGTGCGTCCACCACAGCTTGGTCTAACTAACATGGATGTTTACTTCCCCAACATCATCAGCCGATCAAAGTCTGATCGAGGTTAGTGTCCTTCCAACTTTCTCAATGTTGTCATATTACTTAACAAAATCGAGGTATTTGTTCTGACTAATTGATCACTATTTAAGCAACCAATTGTGATTTCATTTTCTAACTCCGTTCCTAGGCAATAACAAATTCTATTTACTAAATTATGCACACTATATATTCTTCTACCATGTTCGGAATAAATAATACCTTTCCACCTTTTAAGTAGGATATGTTGGATGTATAGTGAACGCTTTGTATGTTACTAAGCGTACCAATTTCACTGGAAGGACTTGAAGCATGTCATAAACCTTGTTGATAATCCGACAGAGATAGCACAGCGTATGAACGCATGATTTTGGATGGGATTAATTATACCTATGGTGCACACATTGAACAAGACCAATTGTGTGCACAAAACGCTGGTAAAAAGTCTTATTTTAATGTTGATGCTCATAAACTATATATATCTTCAACGATATGTTACAATTGGTTTTTATTCTACATTTCAACAGAAATTGCCCGTTGTAGTAGTTCCTGGTTCGATTTCTTGGCGTGGTAGAATTACACTTGTGCGTGCTAATAACGCCAAAGTGATTGCAAGGTACTGCATTTCCCGCAGAAATGGAACCATTCAAATTAACAAGTTCTTGCTTGTCATGGCAATGCATCCATATTGGAAAATTGGAGACACTGTTCTACTCATTCTCTATCAAGGCACAGGAGGGCTCTTCCTTTTCATTGACGAGATGCCGAGTCGCCGTGATCAAGCTGCTTCCAGAGGATAGTTGTAGTTGTTGGCCCTCGACCTCTCAAAATGTGCTAGTTGTTACTATGTTAAGTATGTAGATATGGACCATATGGTTGTTGGTCGTTAGCCTCTTAAAATGTGATAGTTGTTACTATGTAAAGTATCTAGATATGGACCATATGGTTGTTAAAACCGTGTTATGAAGATCCTCCTTTTGTCAAATAGTGTAACCACTATATATATGTTACTCAAATGCTGTTAGCCAAGTTCTTAAATTTTCATGGAAAGTATTAGTATCGTACACAGTTCTTTGAGTTTAAGCGTGTGCCCGATGTCCAGAAGGTATTTGCATATTAACTGTCCATATTGCAAATGCACACACATGTTAACATAAGGAAACGTATGTGTAACTTACTAATCATCGCACACGAGTACTCGTAGACGCATCGTGTGCGATACTCCTAGCCACCGCAAGCAACTAGTTTGCATTTTTCAAAGTTTTTCGTACGAACAGAATCACACATAAACTTACTATAGTAACCGTCTGTGTTATAATTTCTCATCGCAAACAGTTCATCCGAGTGGGTTGTTTGCTGCGTATCACACACATCTGGTTTACACGAATTGTTTGTGTTCTTTTGGCTGACCGCAAATGCCGCATATCACACACATCTTGTTAAGATGAACCGTTTCCATTCTCTTACCTAATCGAAAACAGTCTGTCCGAGTGAACCATATGATGTATATCACACACACCTTGATCTGGCGGACCGTTTCTGTTGCATTCCCTAATAGCACACAATCGGAGTGAACGGTATGCCGTATATCACACACACATTAATATGGCTGCCCATTTCTATTGTTCTTCCTCATCGCAAATAGTTTTGATGGATCAACCGTATGCCCAGCATCGCACACGCAAGTTAAATCTGAACCGTGTTTGATGTGTCCACCATCGCAAACGTTTACACCTTTTTTGATGGTTTTTTACACCACCGTTTGCGATTATTGCATTGCACACAGTTTCGTTGAAGGGTCTCTGATCATAGTGTCACGTTAGCAGCATCCTGCAGTAGTGACATACGATGGGTGTAAGCCAGTTTGCAGAAGCAGAATACTTGGGTTAAACTTGATGAGCCTAGCATGTACAAACATGGTCTCGGAACACTGGAGACCGAAAGGTCGAACATGAGTCATATAGTAGATATGATCAACGTGAAGATGTTCACCATTAAAGACTACTCCATCTCACGTGATGATCGGACATGGTTTAGTTGATATGGATTATGTATCACTTAGACAACTTGAGGGATGTTGGTTTAACTAGGAGTTCATTAGTAATTTGATTAATTGAACTAAAATTTATCATGAACTTAGTCTTAGTAGTTTTTACATATCTATGTTGTAGATCAATGGCCCGTGCTACTGTTCCATTGAATTTTAATGCGTTCCTAGAGAAAGCTAAGTTGAAAGATGATGGTAGCAACTACACGGACTGGGTCCGTAACTTCAGGATTATCCTCATTTCTACACAGAAGAATTATGTCCTTGATGCACCGCTAGGTGGCAGACCTGCTACAGGAGTTGAAGCAGATGTTATGAATGTCTGGCAAGCTTGATCTGATGACTACTCGATAGTTCAGTGTGCCATGCTTTACGGCTTACAACCAGGACTTCAAAAGCGTTTTGAACGCCACAGAGCATACGAGATGTTCCAAGAGCTGAAATTGATATTTCAAGCTAATTCCCGAGTAGAGAGATATGAAGTCTCGAACAAGTTCTTTAGCTATAATATGGAGGAGAACAGTTCTGTCAGTGAACACATACTCAGAATGTCTGGGTACCACAACCACTTGACTCGGCTAGGAATTGAGCTCCCAGATGAGTGTGTTATTGATAGAGTTCTTCAATCATTGTCACCAAGCTATAAAGGCTCCGTCATGAACTATAATATGCAAGGAATGACACAAACGATTTCCGAGCTCTTCGTGATGCTGAAATCAGGCGAAGGTAGAAATCGAGAAAGAGCATCAAGTGTTGATGGTTAATAAAACCACTAGTTTCAAGAAAAGGGGGAAGGGAAAGAAAGGGAACTTCAAGAAGAAGAACAAGGAAGTTACCGCTCCCATGAAGAGCCCAAAGATGGACCCAAGCCCGAGATTTAGTGCTTCTACTGCAAGGGTAACGATCACTAGAAGCGGCACTGCCCCAAATATTTGGCAGATAAGAAGGATGGCAAAGTGAACAAACGTATATTCTATATACATGTTATTGATATGTTCCTTACTAATCCTCGTAGCAGCGCCTGGGTATTTGATACTGGTTTGGTTTCTCATATTTGTAACTCAAAACAGGAGCTGCAAAATAAATGAAGATTGGCTAAGGATGAGGTGACGATGCGCATCGGGAATGGTTCCAAGGTTGATGGGATAGCCGTTGGCACGCTACCTCTACATCTACCTTCAGTATTAGTTTTAGACCTCAATAATTGTTATTTGGTGCCAGCGTTGAGCATGAACATTATATCTGGATCTTGTTTATTGCGAGAGGGTTACTCATTTAAGTCAGAGAATAATGGTGGTTCTATTTATATGAGCAACATCTTTTATGGTCATGCACCCTTAGTGGATGGCCTATTCTTATTGAATATCGATTGTGGTGATACACATATTCATAATATTGATGCCCAAAGATGCAAAGGTGATAATGATAGTGCAACATACTTGTGGCATTGCGATTTAGTTCATATTGGTGTAAAGAGCATGAAGAAACTCCATGCGGATGGGCTTTCGGAATCACTTGGTTATGAATCATTTGATACTTGCGAACCATGCCTCAAGGGCAAGATAACTAAAACTTCATTCTCCGGAACAACGGAGCGAGCTAGTGACTTATTGGAAGTAATACATACCGATGTATGCGGTCCGATGAGTGTTGAAGCACGCGGCGGGTATCGTTATCTTCTAACCTTCACAGATGATTTTGAGTAGGTATGGGTATATCTACCTGCTAAAACACAAGTCTGAAACATTTGAGAAGTTCAAAGAATTTCAGAATGAAGTGGAGAATCATCGTAACAAGAAAATAAAGTTTCTACGATCAGATCAGGGAGGCGAATATTTGAGTTACGAGTTTGTCTTTCATTTAAAACAACGTGGAATAATTTCATAACTCACACCACCTGGAACACCACAGCGTAATGGTGTGTCAACGTCGTAACTGTACTTTATTAGTTATGGTGCGTTCTATGATGTCTCTTGCCGATTTGCCACTATTGTTTTGGGGTTATGCATTAGAGACAGCCGCATTAATGTTAAATAGGGCAACGTCTAAATCCGTTCAGACGACACCATATGAACTATGGTTTGGCAAGAAACCTAAGTCGTCATTTCTTAAAGTTTGGGGATGCGACGCTTATGTCAAAAGGCTTCGGCCTGATAAGCATAAACCCAAAGCGGAGAAGTACGTCTTCATAGGATACTCAAAAGAAACTATTGGGTATACCTTCTACCACAGATCCGGAGGCAAAATCTTTGTTGCTAAGAATGGGTCTTTTCTAGAGAAGGAGTTTCTCTTGAAAGAAGTGAGTGGGAGGAAAGTAGAACTTGATGAGATAGTTGTACCTGCTCTCGAATTGGAAAGTAGTACATCAGAGAAAATCGTTCCTGTGATGCCTACACCAACCAGAGAGGAAGCAAATAATTATGATCATGAAACTTCAGATCAAGTTACTATTGGACCTCGTAGGTTGACCAGAACACATTCTGCACCAGAGTGGTATGGTAATCCTGTCCTGGAAGTCATGTTGTTGGATAACGGTGAACCTACAAACTATGAAGAAGCTATGACAAGCCCAGATTCCGATAAATGGCTTGAGGCCATGAAATCTGAGATAGGACCCATGTATGAGAACAAAGTATGGATTTTGGTGGACATGCCCGATGATCGGCAAGCCATTGAGAATAAATGGATATTTAAGAGGAAGACGAACACTGACGGTAATATCACTGTCTACAAAGCTCGACTTGTTGCAAAAGGTTTTCGACAAGTTCAAGGGGTTGACTACGATGAGACTTTATCACCCGTAGCGATGCTTAAGTCTGTCTGGATCATGTTAGCAATTGCCGCATTCTATGATTATGAAATCTGGCAAATGGGTGTCAAAACTGCATGAATGTTACTCTTAAGGAAGAGTTGTATATGATGCAACCAGAAGGTTTTGTCGATCCTAAAGGTGCTAACAAAGTGTGCAAGCTCCAGCAATCCATCTATGGACTGGTGCAAGCATCTCGGAGTTGGAATAAACGCTTTGATGAGGTGATCAAAGCATTTGGTTTTATACAGACTTATGGTGAAGCATGTATTTACAAGAAACTGAGTGGGAGCTCTGTAGCATTTCTAATATTATATCTGGATGACATATTGCTGATTGGAAATGATATAGAATTTCTAGATAGCATAAAAGGATACTTGAATAAGAATTTTTTCAGTGAAAGACCTCGGTGAAGCTGCTTATATATTGGGCATCAAGATCTATAGGGATAGATCAAGACGCTTAATATGACTTTCACAAAGCACATACCTTGGTAAGATTTTGAAGAAGTTCAAAATGGATCATTCCAAGAAGGGGTTCTTGCCTGTTTTACAAGGTGTGAAATTGAGTAAGACTCAAAGCCCGACCACGGCAGAAGATAGAGAGAGAATGAAAGAAATTCCCTATGCCTCAACCATTGGTTCTATAATGTATGCCATGTTGTGTACCAGACCTAATGGGTGCCTTGCCATAAGCATGGCAAGGAGGTACCAGGTAATCTAGGAGTGGATCACTGGACAACAGTCAAGAATATCCTGAAGTACCTGAAAAGGACCAAGGACATGTTTCTTGTTTATGGAGGTGACGAAGAGCTCGTTGTTAACGGTTACGTCGACGGTAGCTTTGACACAAATCCGAATGACTCTAAGTCGCAAACCGGATACATGTTTATATTAAATGGTGGAGCTGTCAGTTGGTGCAGTTCTAAGTAGAGCGTCGTGGCGGGATCTACGTGTGAAGCGGAGTACATAGTTGCTTCGGAAGTAGTGCATGAAGGAGTCTGGATGAAGGAGTTCATATCTGATCTAGGGGTAATACCCGGTGCATCGGATCCAATGACAATCTTTTGTGACAGCACTAGAGCAATTGCCTTAGCCAAGGATCCCAGGTTTCACAAGAGAACAAACACATCAAGCGACGCTTCAACTCCACTCGCGACTATGTCGAGGATGGAGACATATAAATTTGTAAAGTACATACGGATCTGAATGTAGTAGACCCGTTGACTAAGCCTCTTCCACGAGCAAAACATGATCAGCACCAAGACTCAATGGGTGTTAGATTCATTACAATATAATCTAGATTATTGACTCTAGTGCAAGTGGGAGACTGATGGAAACATGCGCTAGAGGCAATAATAAAGTTGTTATTATTATATTTCCTTATTCATGATAAAGGTTTATTATTCATGCTACAATTGTTTTAACCGGAAACTTAAATACATGTGTGGATACATAAACAAATACTGTGTCCCTAGTGAGCCTCTACTAGACTAGCTCGTTGATCAGAGATGGTTAAGGTTTCCTAATCATAGATATGAATTGTCATTTGATAACGGGATCACATCATTAGGATGTGATGGACAAGACCCAACCGTTACCATAGCATATAATCGTTCAGTTTATTGCTACTGCTTTCTAAATGTCAAATACATGTTTCTTTGACCATGAAATCATGCAACTCCCGGACTCCGGAGGAATGCCTTGTGTGCCATCAAACGTCACAAGGTAACTGGGTGATCATAGAGGTTCTGTACAGGTATCTCTGAAGGTGTTTGTTATGTTGGCATGGATCAAGACTGGGATTTATCACTCCGTGTGACAAAGAGGTATCTCTGGGCCCTCTCGGTAATACAACATCACAAGATGCTTGCCAGCAAAGTGACTAAGGAGTTAGTTACAGGGTGATGTATGATACGTCTCCATCGTATCTACATTCCAAATTCTTTTGCCCTTGTTTTGGACTCTAATTTGCATGATTTGAATGGAACTAACCCGGACTAACGACATTTTCAACAGTGTTATTTTTGTGCAGAAATAGAAGTTCTCGGATTGACCCGAAAATTCACGGAGAATATTTCTAGAATAAATAAAAAATATTGGCAAAAGAATCAGCCAGAGGAGACCCACCACATGTCCACAAGGGTGGAGGGCACCCCCCTGCCTTATGGGTCTCTTGGACCTCCTCCGGCCCTAACTCCAACTCTATATATTCATGTTCGGCGAGAAAAAATCAGGAGAATGATTCATCGCATTTTACGATACGAAGCCGCCGCCGCCTCCTATTCTTCATTGGGAGGGCTGATCTGGAGTCCGTTCGGGGCTCCGGAGAGGGGAATCTGTCGCCATCATCATCATCAACATTCTTCCATCACCAATTTCATGATTCTCACCGTTGTGCGTGAGTAATTCCATTGTAGGCTTGCTATATAGTGATGGGTTCAATGAGATTTATCATTTAATTGAGGGGTTTGGTCCCTAGTATCCACTATGTTATGAGATTGATGTTGCTATGACTTTGCTATGCTTAATGCTTGTCACTAGGGCCCGAGTGCCATGAATTCAGATCTGAACCCTTTATTTTGCATGAATATATTGTGTTCTTGATCCGATCTTGCAAGTTGTAGACACCTATTACGAGTTATGATCCGCATACCCCAAGGTGACAACAAGTGGGATTGTTTCCGATGATTACCGTAGTTTGAGGAGTTCATGTATTCACTAAGTGCTAATGCTTTGTTCTGGTTCTCTATTAAGGAGGCCTTAACATCCCTTAGTTTCCGTTAGGACCCCGCTGCCACGGGAGGGTAGGACAAAAGATGTCATGCAAGTTCTTTTCCATAAGCACGTATGACTATATTCGAAATACATGCCTATATTATATTGATGGATTGGAGCTAGTTCTGCGTCACCCAAGGTTATAACTATTGCATGATGAATGCCATCCGACATAATTATCCATCATTGATCCAATGCCTACGAGCTTTTCACATATTGATCTTTGCTATGTTACTTTTCCGTTGCCAGTGTTACAATTGCAACAAAACTGCTACTGTTACATTTGCTATTGTTACCGTTACTTCCATACTACTTTGCTACTAAATACTTTGGTGCAGATATTAAGTCTTTCAGGTGTGGTTGAATTGACAACTCAGCTGCTAATACTTGAGAATATTCTTTGGCTTCCCTTGTGTCAAATCAATAAATTTGGGTTGAATACCCTATCCTCGAAAACTTTTGCGATCCCCTATACTCGTGGGTTATCAAGACCTTTTTTTGGCGCCGTTGTCGGGGAGCATAGCTCTATTCTCGGAGTCACTTGGGATTTATATCTGTTGATCACTATGAAGAATTTGAAAGATACCAAAAACAAGATCTATCCCTCTACTACGAGGGGAGGTAAGGAACTACCATCTAGCTCCGCACTTGATTAACCTTCTATTTCGAGTAAGCTTCACACACCTACACCTGCTATTGATTCTGATATGTCGCATGTTATTACTGATGCTACTTCTGCTATGAGTGATGCTTATGATGCTACTACTTTTCTTGATAAAACTGTGCCACAGGGTGAATTACTTGATGAACATCTTGCTAGAGTTAGAACTATTGATTATGCTAAAGCTGATGATATTTCTGAAACTGATGGAATTATTGAAACTGAAAACTTTGAAACACCTGATAAGACTAGCTCTCCTAGATATGTACTTCCTGTTATGCCTGAGGGTTATGTTATGGATGGAGAGGTAGCTAGGGACTTTCTTGCTTGTAAGGATAGAAATGATCTTAAGACACTATTATGCAAGTGGAAAGAAAAATATTTGAATGCTAGAATGCAATATGATCATAAGTTTGCTACTTCACCTATTTTTGTTACTGATAAGGATTATGATTTCTCTGTCAATCCTGAGTTAATTACTTTGGTTGAATCTAATCCTTTCCATGGTTATGAATCTGAAACTGTTGTGGCACATCTTACTAAATTGAATGATATAGCCACCCTATTTATTCATGAGGAAAAAAATCGCTATTACTATATTCTTAAATTGTTTCCTTTCTCGTTAAAGGGTGATGCTAAGTTATGGTTTAATTCTCTTGCTCCTGGTTGTGTGCATAGTCCCCAGGATATGATTAACTACTTATCTGAATAATATTTCCCTGCTCATCAGAAACAAGCTGCTTTAAAGGAAATATTTAACTTTGTGCAAATTAAACAAGAGAGTCTCCCACAAGCTTGGGGGAGGCTTCTCCAATTACTTAATGCTTTTCCTGATCATCCTCTCAAGAAAAATGAAATACTTTATATCTTTTATAATGGACTAACCGATGCTTCTAGGGACCTCTTAGATAGTTGTGCTGGTTGTGTTTTCAGGGAACAAACTGTTGAGCAAGTTGAATGAAAATGATAATGGTCTTGATAATGATTGGGCACTTCTTGAACCAATTCCTAAGCCAACTCCGAAGAAAAGAGATATTCTATTTCTTAGTCCTGAAGATATGCAAGAGGCAAAGAAATGTATGAAAGAAAAAGGTATTAAAGTTGAACATGTTAAGAATTTACCACCTACTGAAGAGATATATGGTCTTGATAACCCGACACAGGTAGTAGAGGTAAATTCTCTCTATAGATTTGATGAAGGTGATATTCCTCATAATAAGTCTGCTAGTCAATGCTTGGATGAGTTTGATAATTTTATTGTTAAGCAAGAAAATTTCAATGCTTATGTTAGTAGACAATTGAAACGTAATGCTTACATGCTTGACTGCTTGGGTGATTACATGAGTAGAACTGTTAGTGATCTTAAGATTATTAGTAAGCATGCTTCCATCGTTAAAACTCAAGTAGAACAAGTACTTAAGACACAGTATGATTTGCTCAGTGAGTTGAATAGTAAGAACAATGATAATGTTGTTAGGGTTATGACTAGAGGTGGTAAGATGACCCAGGAACCTTTGTATCCGGATGTCCATCCTAAGATAATTGAGCAAAATTCTCAGGGAGTTAATACTGATGCACCTCCTCCTAGTAATAAAAAGAAAAAGAAAATTTATAGGACTTTGCATGCTTCTAGTGAACCTGTTATAGATACACCTGAGAATCCAAATGATATTTCTATTTCTGATGCTGAGACACAATCTGGTGATGAACATGAACCTAGTGATAATGTTAATGATGATGTTCATGTTGATGCTAAACCTAGTAATGATAATGATGTGGAGATTGAACCTCCTATTGATCTTGACAACCCACAGCCTAAGAATAAACATTATGATAGGAGAGACTTTGTTGCTAGGAAGCATGGTAAAGAAAGAGAACCATGGGTTCAGAAACCCATGCCCTTTCCTCCTAAACCATCCAAGAAAAAGGATGAAGAGGTTTTTGAGCGCTTTGTTGAAATGCTTAGACCTGTCTTTTTGCGTATGTTGTTTGACTGATATTCTGAAAATGTCCCCTTATGCTAAGTATATGAAAGATATTGTTACAAATAAAAGAAAGATATCGGAAGATGAAATTTCCACTATGCTTGCTAATTACACTTTCAAGGGTGGAGTATCAAAGAAATTAGGAGATCCAGGAATACCAACTATACCATGCTCCATTAAAAGAAACTATGTTAAAACTGCTTTGTGTGATTTGGGAGCCGGGGTTAGTGTAGGATCGAAAGTATGTCTAGAGGGGGGGTGATTAGACTACTTGACCAAATAAAAATATAGCCTTTTCCCAATTTTAGTTCTTGGCAGATTTTAGCAACTTAGCACAAGTCAAGCAATCAACCTACACATGCAATTCTAAGAGTATAGCAGCGGAATGTAAAACAATTGCATATGCTTGCCTCACTCGGGTAGATCTTCATGAAGTAGGCGATCTCCTTGCCCTTACAAACTCCTTGGTTCAACTCCACAATCTTGACAGAGGCTCCCAAGTGACACCTAGCCAATCTAGGAGACACCACTCTCCAAGAAGTAACAAATGGTGTGTTTTTCTTGAAGGTTAGGACAGTAGGAAAGGCTCCTACTGCTTTTGTATTACCACCAAATTAAAAGTTTGTTACATATGCACAAGGTGGGGGGGGGGGAATTAGAGAAACAACTACATAGCTAAGTTACAAGATGGAGGCAATATCCTTAGCAAGGTTTCCTCTATAGCTCTCCCTATGTATAGGATCATTGTATAGTAGCCAAAGTGTCGTGCACAAGTTGTTTTTTGTGGTCAGGTAGTCTGTGCAGGAGATCTCGAAAGTCATTGATGAACCTCCCTTTCCATGAGTCAATGCATGGTCGTATTTTTCTGAAATGGTTGTTATTGCGTTCTTTCCATAAGCTCCAAGCTGCCAGGAGGAATGTCTCCATGATCATTTTGTGATGGTGTCTTTCTTTCAATCTTTCCAGTAGCTGGAGGCGATGTCGGTGGTTGCTCCATGTGATGTTCAGTATCCTCCAGCAGGACTGGCTAAAAGAGCAGTGGAAGAAAAGGTGTTCCACTGTTTCTTCAATGTGTTGGCCACAAAGCAAACAATCCAGATTGGTCCCTATGTTATAATGCCTCCGTTTTAGCATGTTCCTTGTATTGAGACGGTTAGATAGGAGTAGCCACCCAAAAACTTTTATTTTTGTCGTGCACTTAGTTTTCCATAGCCAGTTGAAAGCCACATGCGCCTTTATGTCTCTGAAATAGTAGTTGTAATATGAAGTTGTTTTGAAGCTGTGTGCGCCCCAACAGCAGGTCCATGCATCATTCTCGTTTGTTAGTTCCACATTTGCAACTTCCCTTTGAATCTGTCGTAGCTCATCGTGGGCTTGTATAGAAAGCGAGAGATGAAATGTTGTTGCCACGTCAGTTATGTTGAGGAAGGCTTGAACCGGAATGTCACCATTCTTGTAGTAAGAAAATGCTCTTGGGTATTTTTCCTCATAGATAGAATGATTCCAGTCATCTTTCCAGAAAAGGGCTGAGCTGCCATTGTGCACATTGACTTGGGTTACTCCTCTGTAAATTGGCATTAATCGGATGAGGTCTCGCCACCAAAAGGATCCGCAGGGTTCTGTTGCATGGGGTACAGAATCTGTGTAATATGTATTCCAGATGAGGCTAACCCAAGGTGTGTCTTGCTGATTGTAGAACAAATGGTGTGTTGATGATGAACTCCTTGCTCTTGTGCTTCCAATGATAGTCTCCCCAACACTCAACTCTCTCACACAGGATTTGGATTTGGTGGAAAGAAGATTTGAGTGGAAAGCAACTTGGGGAAGGCTAGAGATCAAGATTTATGTGGTAGGAATGGAATATCTTGACCTCAACACAAGTGTAGGTGGTTCTCTCTCAGAAAATGTATGTTGGAAATGTAGGCATGTTCTGATGGCTCTCTCCATGAATGAAGAGTGCGTGGAGGGGTATATATAGCCTCCACACAAAATCTAACCGTTACACACAACTTACCGAACTCGGTGGGACCGAATCGTGAAACTCGGTCAGACCGATTTAGTTCATAATCTGACCGTTTGGAATTTCGGTGGGACCGACATGTCAACTCGGTGGGACCGATATGGTTAGGGTTAGGGCATAATGTAATCTCGGTGTGACCGATTACACAAACTCGGTGAGACCGATTTTGGTAATAGACACACAGAGAGTTGGTCAGACAAACTCAGTGGGACCTATTCGCTCATCTCGGTTGGACCAAAACATTACGAAAGGGAAACAGAGTGTTTGCATTGCAATCTCGGTGGGACCGATCGCTCATCTCAGTTTAACCAAAACATTACAAAGGGAAATAGAGAGATAACAATCCCAACTCGGTGAGACCGAGATCCCTATCGGTGAGACCGAAAAGACAAGGGTTTTTGGCAATGGCTATGTCAACTGAACTCGGTGGTGCCGGATAGAAAGTTTCGGTGGGGCCGAGCTTGACTTTTGGATTGGGACATATGCGGATGTGAGAAAGTAGTTGAGGGTTTTTGGAGCATATCACTAAGCACTTTGAGCAAGAAACTCATTAAGCAACACCTCACCCCCTCTTGATAGTATTGGCTTTTCCTATGGACTCAATGTGATCTTGGATCACTGAAATGAAAAATGTAGAGTATTGTGCTTTGGGCTTGAGCCAATCCTTTTGTCCTTATCATTTTGAGGGGTCCATGTTTCTCATCCATGCCATGCCAAACATTGAGCTTTCCTGAAATATTTATCTTGAAATAGCATTAGCTTAATGAGCTATATGTTGTTAGGAATTACCAAAACCACCCAGGGATAGTTGCACTTTCAATCTCCCCCTTTTTGGTAATTGATGACAACATATAGATCAAATCTTCGACAAATGATAATAAGATTGAAAAACATCGTTGCTTTGAGAAGTATGTGATAAGCAAGAGCTCCCCCTAAATTTGTGCATTATTTAAAATTTGCTTTTGGACTGCAAATGCACAATGTGTTAGGATCATGGGTTACTCTTTCATGTCACATACATCTTGGTGGAGCGCTCAAAATGATAATAGTTGAACATATGCACTCATCACCAAGCAAAGTGAATGATCATATAAGGATATAAGAGATAATATCATCCAACAAGCATTAAGAGTAGCATATGATCAAACACATGATCATCCAAGTAAACAAGTAGCTCACAAGCACACAAACAAGAAGTTCAACCAAAAACAAGAGAGATAAAACGCAGCACTCTCTCTCGAAGCCTATGATCAATACATTTTCTCCCCCTTTGGCAACAAGTTACCAAAAAGTTCAAAAGGTGCATAGTGCTAAACGTCTCTCAAGCTTGGTCTTCATGAGGTGGTGTAGAGATGACTCCAAGGACGAAAGCGTTTGTTGGTGTAGCTGGAGCTGGTGGAGTGGCTACTGGAGTTGGTGGCACTGAAGCGGTGGCAGCTGGTGCAGATGTTGTAGCTCTAGTATCTATGACTGGTAATGCAGTAGATCTCTGTCCTCTGGGAACTCTAGCAAAAGCATATGTAGTAGACTTGCCCTTCTTCTCCTCCACTTCCTCCTGAAGTTTCTCAACTGCAGTTTGGATCTCAGTTACCTTGACATCAAGAGCATAGAATTTCTGCTCAATGATCCTCTCCAAGCTCTCCTGGTTTTGAGGCAGGGTGGCCAAGCCCTTCTCAATCCTCAAGGTGGAGGCAATCAGATATCCAAGTTGATCTTGCTTGCTCTTAAGGAATACTTGAGATGCCTCTTCAGCAGCTGGCATCTTTGCAGCTTTCTCTGCCCTTGCCTTCTCTCTCTTCTCATGTGCTTGAGCTGATGATGGTTCATTCTCATTCATAACAACAATGTTGTCTTCAAATTCAGGGTAGATGGGCAGGTGCTTCTTATCCAATAGATATTTGCCTGTGCCCATCTTGGAGTTGATGAGCTCCTGAATTTGTGGGGCATACCCACAAGATCTCTTCTGATCAGTTGTTGTTCTTTTGATTGTCTCCACAATCAGACTCATGACTTTAAACTTCTAAGGCACATCAAACAAATGTAGCAAATTGATAGTATGTCCTCTGATCATATTTTGATCACCTGACTTGGGCAGCAATGTGTGCCTTAGGATCTAGTTGATGGTAGGCAGACCAAACAACAAGAAATGGACAGATCCAAACATGAGTCTCCAAAGCATCATCTGGGATCTCTTTGTAAATGTGTGCCATAGTGTTATGGTCTTTATTCTTCTCAGCATAAACATCCAAGTCATCTTCACTTTCTTCTGGAGCATTGATCAACTGAGCCCATTCTTCCATAGAGAATTGGTACCTAGTACCTTCTGACATCCAGATGATCTTCCCATCTGGGTAGAAGTGGGCAGTGGAGTAAAACTGCATGATCAGCTCATCATTCCACTTGGTGAGCTTCTGGGCAACAAATGCATCAACTCCACATGCTTTGAAGCTGTCATATACTCCTGGATAGTGATCTTCATTCTCCTTGATGTACTCCCAGTTGACCCATCTCATGTCACAGACAATAGGCTTCTTGTCAAGCAAGATTGTCTCATAAAAGTCTTGTTGTTCCTTAGTGTGAAACCTGTAGTCAACAGAGTTCTTCTCCTGACAGCATATGGATCAGATTGTCTCCATAATCTCAGTCCTGAATCCTTCCTAATTTTCATGTTCTCTGCAATAGGATGTGCATCATTGTGGTGAAGGATCTTGGGCTTCATTTTTCTCAAAACAAGTGAATCATCTTCTTCTGCAGCTTCAGGCACTGGGGCCTTGTTCTTCTCCTCAGCTGGAATACCTCTGGTGTTCCTCTTGGGTTTAGGCTTTTGAGCTGGAGCAGCAGCCTTGGGAGCAGCTTTGGGCTTAGATGGAGCAGCCCCTGATCTGATTGCATCTCCCATGAGCTTCTGAGCTTTGGGTGCTGGAGCAGCATCCTCTTCCTCTTCATCTTCTTCTTCAGAATCTCTCCTCATGGAGGGCTTGCCAAGAACTTTGGCCGTAGTTGTTCTTGCCCTCTTCTTCTTCTTGTCTTCACCAGTAGCTTCTTCTTAGATTCAATGGTGAACTTCATAGTTTCACCTGTGGCAACCTTCCTGGGTTTGGATGTAGGCACTCTCCTGGCAGGTGCCTTCCTGTTCATGCCTGGCTTTGTGGTAGCAGCACTGCCATACTCCTTCTTCATTACTTTCTTATTTGAGTTGGCCTCATCCTCAACAGCAACATAATCTTCATCTTCTGAATCTGAGGTTTTCTTCTTCCTTGTCCTGGTGGCTGCCTTTGGCAAGTTACTAGGTGTGCACCTCCTACCCTCATCGTAGCTGCTTGAGGGACTAGTGCCCTCACTCAATTGAGCTTGCTCTTCAGTCCTGTTCTGGCTATCACTTTGATCAGACATCTCTACAAACTCACTGACAGCAGACCCTGTGAATAGATATAGATGAGGTAGAGTGGATGAGCAACACAAAGTACAGAGGTTTTGCAAAACAATTGAGTGAAAAACTTAGTTTTAGTTTTCCACAGAAAGCATTTCGGAGCTACCGATTTGTAAACTCGGTGATACTGAAGCAGCTTTTGGAACCTAAACTAGTGAACTTGGTCAGACCGAGTCACAGTTCGGTGGCACCAAGACTGCTAGGGTTTCACAGAGAATCGAACTCAGTCACACTGATTTGCAATTCTCGGTCAGACCGAAAATCGCATGTGCAATGGCCTAAGCCAAATCGGTGAGACCGATTTCAACAACTCGGTCGGTCCGAGATGAGTTCGGCGGAAACCTAACCCTAAATTTTCAAATATAATCTAATCTACACGATGTTTTCGCTGGATAGGATGATTTCATATGTGGCAAAAATCATGGCAATGCAATGTGCTACGAATCGGAGTTAAAGAATAGCACAAAGTATCAAGTTCATACCCTAACTCGGCGGTGAACTTGCTACGGCGGCAATGGCGGGGCAGATTGCCATTGACGGCGGCGGAGACAAGCGACGGGAGGTCGCTGGCGGCAAGAAGACAATCCAGAGACCCGAAGAGGCAGAGCAGGTTACGCGCGGGTGAAGAGTTTCGGAAAAATTTCCAAAATTTGACCCATCAGTATATATAACCTAACCCTATCGGTGTGACCGAGTGGAACAACTCGGTGGCACCAAGATGCAAAACTGCGAGCAGTTACTGCAACTCGATGTGACCGAAGGTTCTAACCGGCTGCACCGAGGTTGAAAACCTAGATCAACTTAGTGATCTCGGTATGACCGAAAAGGGTGAATCGGTCAGACCAAAATGCACAGAGGTTTTGGAAGTTTAAGTCTATGACGAATCAGGGACTCAGAGTGCTCCTCACATAGAGTGGTTCGAATCTGACTTGATCAAACTTTGTGATGTAGCATGAATAGAGTTTGAGACAAGAAAAGCATAGATAGCTAGAGAAGGTTCTTAGGCATTCTTGTCCATCCACTTGGCAAAAGGAAAGAAACCAAACAATCAAAACAACAAGTGGATGTCCTCGAATGAGTAAAATATGCAACTAACATGCTCACACAATAAAATGGCAAATGATATATGTGGCAAAGCATGCACAAACACTCTAGCATCTATCAAGCAATTGGCGATGACTAGGTCATCTATAGATGAGTATATTGACTTAGGAGTCAAATGAGAACATTTGATCATAGGTCATACTCATCGTTTAAGCACAAGTGGGTTACCACTTTTACATAAAGCATTGTTGTGTTCACACCATTAGAGTTGTTTTAGCTCAATTCTTAGAGTAAAGCTCCTCCTAGATGTGAGATCCCCCTTAAGAGGGATGAACTAACCTTGGGTTTTGTCGATGATGACTTCATGTAGGTGTTGAAGATGTGGATGCTCAATGTTGATGTAGATCATTCGGAGCAATCCATTGGAGTGAGTTGCACTTTCAATACCTAAACGAGTTAGTCCCACAAGGAACAAACAAGGATATCCATAGACATAGAGTGATGCACACACAAGATGATGTCTATGAAAGCATTAGGTTACCTTGTCCCTTGTCTTACCAACAAGAGGGTTTGTGACTCCTTGAACTAGTGCAAGATGTGGAAGTTGATTGCACTTGTCCTTGCGAAAATGATACGAGTGAAGTATGTTGGCGGAGTCACCCTCAAGAACTCTCTAGTTCTTCTTCTTTGGGATCCACATCATCTTGATGGGAATCCTTGGAGTTGTAGTCGTACTTGATGAAGTAGAACTTGATGTAGTCTTGGGAACCCACTTGACCAAGGCCTTAGGAGCTTCTTCAAATGCATCAATCTCCTCTTGAAGCTTGTCCTTGCCTTTTTGCTTGTGGTCTTGTGGTGGAAGATCATCTTGAGCTTGTGTTCCTTTGAAAGAAGTATGATCGTACTTCTCTTGTTGAGGAACAAACTTCGTCTTGGGGTATTGATCTTCTTCCCACTCAATTCCATTGGCATTGAACTTTCGTTCAAAACCAACACCTTGAATCTTCCAGTGCCTTCCTTGCTCGTGTACAATTTCCTCGAATTGCTTACTCCCGGCAAGGCTCTTGTTGTAGTGACCCGACCTCAAACGGTCAAGTCTCTGTGCCTCAGTGTCATCCCTGGATCAGTAATGCTGACACGCACAGTACTCGAAGGATTTATAACAGAGTAGCAATCACACACTTATTACATCAAATGTCTCAAAAGAGAACTTATTACAATAATATGGCTTAAGGCCATCTAATGCGATAACAGCGGAAGGCTTGGAAGATAAAGTGAGTCCATCAACTCCAACGGCATAGCTAAGCTAGACGGCAACGACCTAACGAACCTTACTCCTCGTCTGAAAAGTCTGTAACATAATACGTTGCATCTCGAAAATGGGTCAGCACATGGAATATGCTGGCAATATAACACAGTAGAGCAAGAACAGAATGATGCTATCACTACATGCATATTTGGCTGGTGGAAAGCTCTATGGTTATAGTTTTGCGAAAAGCAAATTTTTCCCTACAACAAAGGATAAATTTAATTTAACTATCATGGTGGTTGAAACATTGAGAAGGTATAACCCCAACTCAATCCCAAATTAAAGTAATTATCAACCCAACAATATTAATTTATGAGTGATGAGATACATGTGATAACCCAAGTACTAGATACTCAAGACTGTCCATAACCGGGGACATGGCTAACCATGATTAGATTGTACACTCTGTAGAGGTTTGCGCACTTTCCCCCACAAGACTCGATCGCTTTCGTTGGATTTCTCGCACTGCATGGTGTTTGAGAAACGGATGACCGAGACATAGTCTTTCAGAAACATTAACACTCTACTCCGGGTAGACCATACCAAACCTACAAAACCCACTACCTGCTGATCTACCTCTTCAAGAGCTTCACGTAACTTACTCAAATATGCTAGAGCCCATAGTAGCTTCTGGCTACACACGGAAGTTTCTAGCATGAATCATCTCGGTTCCCTTTAAGCCTGGGTGGCAGTCCATAGGAAGATCACACGGGTACCCCAGGATTTCCAAAAAAATACAGACAACACTAGGTTCCCCAGGTGCCTCAGTCCACCCAGATGTAAATTTTTAAGTTGCCACCTTAAGTAAACCATTAATTAACAATCTCACATCTGTCATGGATACACTCAAACCCAAACCACGTCTACGAGTATAGCATGGCAATATAAGCAACGCGTAGAAGTAACTCCCAAGGGTTTGATAATAAGCAGGGCAATAGGTTCTACCTCATCAACTACTTCCCAATACCCTCAAGTTAAAGACATCCTAATCATGCAATGTTTGAGGATTGATCTAATGCAATGAAAACTGGGTATGAAAAGAGTATGATCAATGTGTTACTTGCCTTGCTGACGATCCGTGAATCCTAGAGACTCGTAGTAACACGCTTTGCACTCCGGGAATTCTATCGCAAACAAACAATAACATACATAAGCAACTAACAAATATGCACGGGCAAAACTTTAAATAAAAGAGATTGACAAGAAAGTTCAACTTAAGAACTCCGGTTTGCAAAAAGAATCAAATCAAACGGAGCAACGAAACTCAAACGGCGAAAGAAACAAGATCCGCTTACTAATCTGGACTAAAGTCAATTTTTACAGTATCAAAATCTTGTTTAAGTTGATTAAACATAAAGAGGGTCTTGAGACGAAACTCTAGGCGTTTGAATCACCTGATTCTGACTAACGAGCGAAAAGATAAACAGAAACTAAGATCAGATTAGAAATCGCGACTGAAAATAATCGCAGATATATCCGATAAAAGAAAACTGACGAACAGGCTAACGAACGATCGTTCGTTATCTGTAACTAACGGAAGAAAACCATTCGTTTGAACGAACGTACGAACGAACGTCCGCTAAATAGTCGAACCGAGAAAAACCGGCGAACCGATATAAAAAAACGAACTAGGGTTTCTAAAAAAACCGAACAGTTTTTAAAAAAAACGGCGGCTCGGATCTGGCGTGGTACCTCCGGCGAGATGGCTCCAGCGAGGCGGGGCGGCGGCTCGCGGGGCAGCGGGGCTCGGATGCGGTGCGGCAGAAAGCGGCGGCGGCAGTGAGGCGCGGCGGCAAGCGGTGGCGCGGGCCGCTGC